>NC_136593.1:3271004-3331004 GCF_910589615.1 Taurulus bubalis | reverse complement strand
GTTGTTTTTTACTTTTGTCTTCATTCTGGTTTTTGACATGTGAATTCACATTTTTACTTATGTTACTTATTGAACTTAAACGTTGGACCCGATGCAAAAAAAATCGGGGATTTTTTTTTCTTTTTTTCTGACATTTAGTGGGAAACAAGTTTCTGCAGACAGGAAGTGATTTGTTTATGATCATCAATAATGCTGTTGGGCTGTAGCGATCAATAGAGTGATCAGATGAAACATACGTCTGCTTTATTAGAGCAAGAGTCACTTTACAAAAGAGGAAATAAGATGAAACAACTAATCGGTTTCCTTTTTAGAAAATCAACATTTTTGTCGGTTAATTTGCATAACTTGATGTTATCTGTCCAAACTAAAGCCATTGAGTGAGTTTAGTCCCTTTTAAAAGATGGATTCCAGACTAATTTCATTCACACGTCCCCAAAAAATCATTTCAACTGACCTGAAGTTGTTAATTTTGTTCTTTTGCTTTGTTATATTTATCATTAAAAAACACAGTTAAATATGATGAGGGGATTCATGATCGTCCTTTTATTTCAACTTCTGCTCGGTTGACAGACTGCCGCCCACCGGCTAACGGCACAAAGCTAACGTTGCTAGCTCTCCGTCAGATTTCAACCCCGGGTTGGTTATTGAATTCAATCTGTGCGTTATTTCATATATTTCAGAAGCATCATCCAATTCAGCTTTGAGATTATTAAAAATAACACAGATTTGTTGTATTTCTGGTCAGAATCAGTGCTTTTAATCAGGTAAGTCAGTTACAACGAAAGAAAGCTTCGACTAAGATGTGTGTGTGTGTGTGTGTGTGTGTGTGTGTGTGTGTGTGTGTGTGCGTGTGTGTGTGTGTGTGTGTGTGTGTGTGTGTGTGCACCTATGTGGTTATGTCAGGTTCTCTATGATGAGATTGCCGGTAGGATCAACTTTTTCCTCAAATCCGGTGCATCAGATGATGTAATTTCCTTTTGCTCTGAACTGGTTTTAATGTTACATTACATTACTGCGGATTTCCTGCCACACTAATCCTGTCTGGGGGAGAAAAACTGCAGTACTGGATTGTCTTTCCCATAGCGATTAAAGTAAAAGAGAAAAGTTTGCTGCATGTTTATAAAGAAGGACCTTTGGAACAATACCAGGTGTTATAGGAATGTGTGTCTTCAGGTTTTAAAGCTACAGCTGGTAACTTTAAATAACATTGTTGTTCATATTTGCTCAAACTGTCACTTCATCCCGACAGCAGTACACAAGGTGATAATCTGTGAAAACAAATCAGAGCCTCTATTGGCTTTTGGAAGACAAACGACCAATCAGAGATGAGGAGTCTGTAAACGCAGCTGTCAGCTGATCAAACAAGTTGGGCGGTGCTTAGTTTTGGCTCGACGGTTTTGAACACTCCTCTGGTTGTATAGAAGTCTATGCGTCATGTGTTGAAGCTGAATTCTCTCTCCTGACCACCAGGGGGCGACTCCTCTGGTTGTATAGAAGTCTATGCGTCATGTGTTGAAGCTGAATTCTCTCTCCTGACCACCAGGGGGCGACTCCTCTGGTTGTATAGAAGTCTATGCGTCATGTGTTAAAGCTGCATTCTCTCTCCTGACCACCAGGGGGCGACTCCTCTGGTTGTATAGAAGTCTATGCGTCATGTGTTGAAGCTGAATTCTCTCTCCTGACCACCAGGGGGCGACTCCTCTGGTTGTATAGAAGTCTATGCGTCATGTGTTAAAGCTGCATTCTCTCTCCTGACCACCAGGGGGCGACTCCTCTGGTTGTATAGAAGTCTATGCGTCATGTGTTGAAGCTGAATTCTCTCTCCTGACCACCAGGGGGCGACTCCTCTGGTTGTATAGAAGTCTATGCGTCATGTGTTGAAGCTGCATTCTCTCTCCTGACCACCAGGGGGAGACTCCTCTGGTTGTATAGAAGTCTATGCGTCATGTGTTAAAGCTGCATTCTCTCTTCTGAACACCAGGGGGCGACTCCTCTGGTTGTATAGAAGTATATGCGTCATGTGTTAAAGCTGCATTCTCTCTCCTGAACACCAGGGGGCGACTCCTCTGGTTGTATAGAAGTCTATAAACACATAAAACGTGTGTTTTACGTTATTATCAGTTTGTCTTTCAAATTACAAAAGTGACATCATTCTAATATCTATTCTAAATTGTGTTAAATCAAAGTATTATTCCAGCGTACAGAAGTACTGGGTTTAACAGGACCCTGAAGGCAGCACTGTGTTGCCCCCTGACGGCTACAGAGACAGAAATCTGCATCGCCAACATTTCCACAATAAGGACATTAAAAGCACACGAGAGAGAGAGAGAGAGAGAGAGAGAGAGAGAGAGAGAGGGAGAGAGAGAGAGAGAGAGAGAGAGAGAGAGAGAGAGAGAGAGAGAGAGAGAGAGAGAGAGAGACCTTGTTGGAACAGCTGGTCCAAAAATGTTCTGCTCACAGATTTATTTACTCAGTGAATCACACTCATTTTCAATCAAAACACTTGAAAATAACCAAAGCGCCAAAGAGAGGGGCGGCTCATTTTCGTGTGTGTGTGTGTGTGTGTGTGTGTGTGTGTGTGTGTATTTACCGACGCTAACCGGCCTGAAGAAGAGCTGCATGCTGGGAACATCACCTGCATGAAGGTGCACGATCATTTTCTTTACACTATGAAGACAGATTTCAACCTGCCGGCGCTCTCTGGTTCCTCCGGACGTCGCTCAGCCGCACACACACACACACACACACACACACACACACACACACACACACACACACACACACACACACGCTCGGACATCAGAGTGTACGTAACACTCAAACACACACACACCTGGATGAGCACTCATTCATTCCCAGATATAGGTCTTACTATAGGCACACACACATTTTCTGGGTTCACATGAACCTACACAAGTCTCTAGACACACACACACACACACACACACACATGGAAGCAGTGTGTGTGGTAATCAGAGCGGAGCGGCAGGCTGTGGTTTGTGGCTCTCAGTCTAATTAAATGCTAATATGGCAGCTGATTGTGGCTGACTGCAGCTAAATAGAGGCCTGATTGCAGGTTAATTCTCTCTCTCTCTTTCTCTCTCTCTCCATTTTTCTCTCTCTCAGCGTCTCTCCATCCAGCTTTCCCTCCCTCTCTCTCCCTTTTCACTCCGCGGTCCTAAAAATCCTGTTTGCAGGTTAACTCTGTCTTTCCGCCTTAAATCGCCTTTCAATCACTTTCCCTCTCTCTCTCTCTCTCTCTCTCTCTCTCTCTCTGTCTCTCTCTCTCTCTCTCTCCTTTATTTCCACGCCTTTCTCTCTCTTGGTTTCACTCGATCACTTCAGTTTGTCTCGTTCACTGAGCATCAAGTGAAGTGATGAAGAAGAACAAGCGGCTGCTGTTCCGCGTTCAGCGGCTGATCTAGAAGACCTGAACATGTGACGTTATAATAAAGCATCTCTCATAGCCTTTATCACCATATTTACATTGTTCTGTTATTTGTGGACATACCACGAAAAGTGCATGTAATCCAATGCAATCCAGTGTGAAGCAGAACAACGAGAGACGCTGTTGTGGGACTACGGATAATATTATGAACCCAGACACCATGGAGTTTGATGTTCCGACATATGTGGAGTTTACACAACAAGTATGAAGCAGAACTGGTGGTTATTTCCATGGTGGATGGCATAATCGGTATCGTTTTATGGAGATACGCGAGACGCTGTTCACCGAAATTCACCGAGCTGTGTGCGGCTACGGATGATGTCATGAACCCAAATACGAGGGTGTTTCATGTTCCGACATGTTTGGGACTTCCACAACAAATATAAAGTAGAACTAGTGGTTATTCATTCCATGGTCGATAGCGGAAATGAAAGCTTCGTCGCTTGTCTCTCACAGAGGCAAGCAACAGAGCTAAGCCACGCCCCTTTGGTCGCGCCGCGAATTCGCGTTTGGTGTGAACGCCCTCTTTCTACTCGCGCGAGTAAACTTCCGCGGTGGACGCGGCGCCGCAAATTCGCGTCGCGAACACGGCATAAGGCCTCTGCTCGAAAATGCCATCCCCAAACTAAAAAAGGTTCACTTGCAGACTCACTAAGCGAAGCGACAACAAATATTAATTAATAATTCAACTAGAAAACACAATCAATACACAGCCGACGACAGAAACACAGTCTTCAGCGTCGTCTCCTCGCAGAACAAATAAAACATGAATCACATCTCCTGCTCACGTCTCTCTGTGACCTCAATTACAGAGAAACGCTGCTCTCTGTTCTCACATCTCTGCAGACGATCAGCAGGCAGAACACACACATGCACACACACACATGCACACACACACATGCACACACACACACACACACATGCACACACACACATGCACACACACACACACACACACATGCACACACACATGCACACACACACATGCACACACACACGCACACACACACACGCACGCACACACACACGCACACACATACGCACATGCACACATGCACACACACACACATGCACGCACACACACGCACACACACACACGCACACAGAGACGCACACACACATGAACGCACACACACACAGACACACACACACACAGACGCACAGACACACACAGTCACGCACACACACACGCACACACACACACGCACAGACAGACACACACACACAGACACACACAGAGACACACACACAGACACACGCACACACACACACACAGACACACACAGACACACACAGACGCACACACACACACACAGACACACACACAGTCACGCACACAGACAGACACACACAGACACACACAGAGACACACACACACACACAAACGCACACAGACGCACACACACACACACACACAGTCACGCACACAGTCACGCACACGCACATGCACGCACACACACACACACACACACACACACACACACACACACACACACACACACACACACACACACACACGGTCCTCATGTGTAATCGAGCAGCTCAGGTGTCAGATTTCACAACTCTTGGTGACTGACAGCTGATCTGATTCTCCATTTTAATTGTGAAACATGAAGAAGAAGCAAAGCAAGAGGTCTGACTCGTCCCCTGTTTGATATGAACCAACGTCCATCTGCCTCACCGTCTACGGTGACGTCCTCAATTCTTTACCATTTTATTCATAACGGCACAGAAATGCAAAAAGTGTTTCAGGGAGGATTTATGTTCCCTCTTGTTCTTTCTGATCTTCCCATTAATCAGGTGTGGAAAAACAAATCTCTAATCTAGAAGCAGAGCGAGCTGCTGCTGATGAAGACTCCTGGAGTCTTCATCACTGGTGCTGCTGTGTTCTCTGCTTCTTTCCAGCTCCTCACTTCCTGAAGCAGCCGACTCAGGACAGAAGCGTGGGTTTACTGTAAAGATTAGAATGTAGCATCACATTTAGGCTCAAGGTACTGAGCTGTTTAGTGTTTATATATCTGTGTGTGTTTGTGTGTGTGTGTGTGTGTGTGTGTGTGTGTGTGTGTGTGTGTGTGTGTGTGTGTGTGTGTGTGTGTGTGATACAGATAAGAGAGAAAATGTCCCAGAAGAAGTCCAGTTTTTTTCTCAAACTCACGAAAGAGAGTGTGAAGTACGATCATCAGAGGAGGAAAGAATCAGGATGAGAGGACAGAAAATAGAGAGGACTGGGAGTGATGGGTGGTGGAGGGAGGCAACAAGGAGAGGATGATGAGGAGAGGAAGCTAGGATGTGAAAAGAAGAGAGGTGAAAGGGAGGAGGTGAGAACTGAGGCATTAAAATGCTCGTTACCCTTGTCTTTTATCTCTCCCACGTCTTGTTCCTTCCCTCAATCATTTCCTCCTCCCTCCCTCCTCCCCTTCATTGCATCATCACTCACATTCTTCATCCCTGCTGTCAAGTCACATGGAGGATAAAGAGAGAGAGAGACAAAGGACACACACACACACACACACACACACACACACACAGACACACACAAAAAGGCTTCTAAGTTTAAGTAAATCTTATAAATCAAAGTCGTGCCTTTAATGAAAAACATGCCCGAAAAGGATTTCTGCCCGCAGGAGTTCTGCAGATGTGGCTGCATTAATGTGTGGCGCCAAAAGATGAAGGCAGGAAGATGCATGGAGCCGATGTCACAGATGTGAGTTATAGAGGAGCAAGGTCCCTGGTGAGCCTCTGAGTTAGAGAGATGACCCAGAAAAGTCGGGAGTACGAAGCGGACTGCCAGCAAACGAGGTCTCCTCTTCAGAGAGCGAGGAGGTGAAGGCTGCAGGTGTTGAGTTCTGGTTGTTGGTTCAGTGCAGCTTCATGCCAAGATGAAGACGCGTATAGTGGTGCACACAGGCTGCATTCTCTCTCCTGACCACCAGGGGGCGACTCCTCTGGTTGTATAGAAGTCTATGCTTCATGTGTTAAAGCTGCATTCTCTCTCCTGACCACCAGGGGGCGACTCCTCTGGTTGTATAGAAGTATATGCTTCATGTGTTAAAGCTGCATTCTCTCTCCTGACCACCAGGGGGAGACTCCTCTGGTTGTATAGAAGTATATGCTTCATGTGTTAAAGCTGCATTCTCTCTCCTGACCACCAGGGGGAGACTCCTCTGGTTGTATAGAAGTCTATGCTTCATGTGTTAAAGCTGCATTCTCTCTCCTGACCACCAGGGGGCGACTCCTCTGGTTGTATAGAAGTCTATGCTTCATGTGTTAAAGCTGCATTCTCTCTCCTGACCACCAGGGGGCGACTCCTCTGGTTGTATAGAAGTCTATGCTTCATGTGTTAAAGCTGCATTCTCTCTCCTGACCACCAGGGGGCGACTCCTCTGGTTGTATAGAAGTCTATGCTTCATGTGTTAAAGCTGCATTCTCTCTCTGACCACCAGGGGGCAACTCCTCTGGTTGTATAGAAGTCTATATAAGTGACTCTACTTCTCTTAATGTATTCCCTCAGTAAACATTGTAAACATGAGTTTATGTCTCAATCTCTAGTTTCAAGTCTTCTTCAATACAGCATGATGTTCATTTAGTAGATTATGGTCATTTAGAGTCAAACAGACCATAAAGCAGGGGACGCTTTAGGGGCGGGGCTACATGGTGATTGACAGGTCGCTACCAGAGACGTATACAACGTCTCTACGTCGCTCTAACTATGGTTACTTTCGTACACTTGCACAAAAAATGCTGTCGTCAAAAAGATGGCGACTGACAAAATCCAAGATGGCGACGGCCAAAATGCCGAACTCAAGGTTTCAAAACAGCAGTCCACAAACCAGTGGGTGATGTCAAAAACTACTACATCCACTTCCCGAAATCCAAATATATGGTGGACCGGACAGACACTAGTAGCTACACAACATTGACAGCAGAGTAGTTTTACATGACGAGGACTCACAGAGACCCAGAGAGGTTCAGCAGGAAGAGACGGAGACAAAGCCCCAAGGAGACGAGCTCCTCGAACCCGCCCTCACGTCACCAACCAGAGCGCACTTCCTTCTTAACGCCGGTTAACAGCCGCGCTTTGTGTGGCGACAACAGCACAATCACAGAGAGGAGATCTCTTTTGATCTGCCCAGCTTTGACAGCCGCCTCCCGGCAGGTCGAAGCCTCGCTTCCTGCAAAGAGTGGAGATACGAGTCCGTCTGCAATGAAATAGACATATTCATTTTCGTCTCTTCTTCCTCCGCCTCTATTTAGTGTCTTCCGCTCCTCGTCTTCTTCACGCCTTTGTTAACTTCCCTGCCTTCCGTTCTTACGTTTCCCATCTCCCCTTTTTCTCTTTCCTCTCCACTACCCTTCTCTGGCTGCTCTCCCCGTGTCGCTCGTCTTTTCATCCGCCTGCACCTTTCCTCTTCGGTCTCCACCTCTCGTCGCCTCTTATGGTCCTTATAATTCATTATTTTACTTAGTGTGAATGTAATTGTTTGTCTTTCAAAAGTAATATTTAGATTTATATTAAATCAAAAGTTTAGGTTTCAACCATTTTAAAAATATGATTTGAGAAAAACTAATAAATTTACTAAAATTAGAGTGTTTCAAATACTTTAGTTTAAAGTAAAATCTTCGCTTTCACATAATAAAATATATTAGGTTTTTCCAAATAAAAAAAATAAGTTGTACCAAAGTGAAACATTTTTCTTTATAATAAATAATAATTCTATTTTGTATGAATTACATTTTTTTACTTCAAATTTAATTAAAATGTCTGTTTTCAACCAAATCAAAAATATAACTTGAAAAAAAAACTAATAAATGTACTTATTTGCTTCCCCTTCTCCTTCACTACACTTGTCTCTCTGCTTTGTTCTGCTTCTCACACTCAAAAATTTGCTAAAACTTGATGGAAAAATACATTGATTATGGCGTCTTGGGTTTTATATCTGTTGCTTCGGCATTTTTATCGGTTGCCGTGACGTTTGTGTTCACCAACGTGAACGCTGAGATACGGGAATGTCTCGCAAACCAATAAGCAAAAGTTATCATATCTGAGGAGTGACATCATGCCGTACTGAAGAAGACTTGAAACTAGAGATTGAGACATAAACTCATGTTTACAATGTTTACTGAGGGAATACATCAAGAGAAGTAGAGTCATTTATATAGACTTCTATACAACCAGAGGAGTCGCCCCCTGGTGGCCAGGAAAGAGAATGCAGCTTTTACACATGAAGCATATACTTCTATACAACCAGAGGAGTCACCTGGTGGTTAGGAGAGAGAATGCAGCTTTAACACATGAAGCATATACTTCTATACAACCAGAGGAGTCACCTGGTGGTCAGGAGAGAGAATGCAGCATTAACACATGAAGCATAGACTTATACAACCAGAGGAGTCGCTCCCTGGTGGTCAGGAGAGATAATGCAGCTTTAACACATGAAGCATAGACTTCTATACAACCAGAGGAGTCGCCCCCTGGTTGTCAGGAGAGATAATGCAGCTTTAACACATGAAGCATAGACTTCTATACAACCAGAGGAGTCACCCCCTGGTGGTCAGGAGAGAGACACTTATTGGTATGAAATCTGAGTTTCTCACACTTTTTGATGCACTAATTCGTGCTCAAAGCCGTGACAGCCTCAAAGACTCGCATTTGAGACGCAGGCTTTTTGTTTCACTGGTGCAGTGCTGCCAGATCAAAGAGAGCGACATCCCTCAACTTGAACGTGTTTAATCTCTGTTTCATCGCAGAGCAACGAAGCCTCAACAGCACCAACCCTCTTTGGTGGAATGCTGATAAGTTGACGTTGGAATTAGAGAGAAGCTTTAATGAAATAGAGTTTGCGTAACCATCAGGTCTCTTTCATAAATATAATGCAGTCATTATTGATGTTTTCTTTTGCCGTGTCGCTGAATAATCCAACGTGAACGTGCGCATCGGCTCTTCATTTAATGTTCCGTGTTATGGTGATGTATAAAAGTGCATTAACGCCTGCAGTGGGGCTCCAGGGTCTCTGGTGCCGCTGCATGCTGCAGACAACACTCCCTCCGCTCCGGTCGGTTAATTAAGGGGATGTGAGGACGCAGGGTCTCTTCATGGAGAGGATGAGGCTGCAGCGCCTGAGCCGAGGGGCGAGCAGTAAAAGAGGCACTTTGCTCCACACGCAGCACTTTAGAAGTTAGCATCTGGTTAGCTGCTCGCTGTGCTCATGAGAAGAGAGACGTCTCTGTTTGAAGATGCACTCCCTCACTTTGTTATCGTTCTCAATCGTGGCGTCTCGTCGTCTCTGTATATATATATATATATATATATATATATATATATATATATATATATATATATATATATATTTGTAATCCCTCCTGTTGGGCGCCACTCGTCACATATTAACATGATTGTAGACATTGAATATCCTACTAGGTACTGTTTTTTTCCCGGTCGATACCTGAAAGAAGCAGCATGTTGCATTTCCAGAGATCTATTTGCACAAATCATCCGAAAATAAGAATGTTTTTTCTACAGTAGCCCAGAATGGACAAACCAAACACTGGCTCTTGATTGGGTCATCCATGTTGTCTCCAGTGTTGGGGTAGTTACTCAGAAAAAGTAACTAGTTACACGTTACTAGTTACTTCTGAATATTGTAACTAGATTACTTTACTAGTTACTGCATTTGAAAAGTAATTTCACTTCTAGTTACTTTACTTTCCATTTTTTTAAGCAAATGTCCAAATTAACTGCAAAGATACCTGGACAAACATCATGGCCCTTTAATCACTTTATTTTCAATTTTCAATAAGAATTTATTATTATTAATTAATATAATTTCCATTAATAATAATCGCGCGAGTCACACGACACTTCCTGCATGAACAATCTACCGTAAACGTCGGGTTACAAGCCGCTACTACCTTCGGTCAGAGTCCCTGTTAGCTCCCCGCTGTAGCCGGCTGGGGCTCCTGCTAGCGCTCCGTCACTTCCCCGCTAACTTCCGCTAGCTCCCCGAAAACCACCGAAGGGAGCGGGACCAGGCTCGACACCCGACTTGGGCAGAGGGGTCGCGGGCAGTAGCAGCAGCAGCGCTAGCTAGCAGCTTGTTGCTACTGTTCATACAGGAAGTGTCGTGTGACTCGCGCGCCACTAAAAGAGAACTTTTCGGACTGGTAAAAATGTCTTGAGTAACGCAGGAAAGCGCGTTACTGAGGTCTAGTAAAGTAGTGTAGTTACCAATATGTTGAGTGTAATGCGTTACTTTACTTCGTTACCTATAATAGTAATATCGTTGCTGTAATCCGTTACTTTGTAACTCGTTACCCTCAACACTGGTTGTCTCGTAGTTCTGCTCCACACTTAGCAGAGGTTTCATTTTGTTGCCATCAAGCAGCTCGTTAGATCAAGGGCGTAGGTTTGGTCTCAGCATTGGTAGGGACCCCCCTTTTTCCACCCCAAAAATGTGTCTGGAGCCGCAAAAGCTATTTGATATCACAGCTTATAAAGTTGTGTATATAGTCATATTATATATACAACAACTATAGTTATAGAACAAGAATAAAGACCATTATTGACATTGTATTGCTATCTTCCTGTTTATAAGTATCAAACTCTTCTAAAGAGGAGAACAAAAATACTGTCATGTGTTGACTATGAGACTAGACAAAACTATGCGGACCCAAAGTTCTAACAATGTTTGTGGCTAGTCTGGTAGGGTGTTTGTCCTTAGACTGCAAGGTAGCAGGTTTGATCCCCATATGAAGTTTATTTTTCTCTCTTCTGGGCGACGGACATAGTATAGATAATAATACAAATACGTTTTCAAATATTTTGTGCAAGATATTTTTTTCGTATTGGTGGGGTCAATTGTGTCTTTCCCAAACTTTGGTCACGACTCGTCCCTATGGACCGAATGCAAACCTACGCCCTTGCGTTAGATGTCACCAACTCACACACACTGGACCTCGGCAGTTTAAACTATGATAGACTCCGATCATAAAGCGCTTCAATGTCTTGTGCAGTTTCATTTGCACGGCTCAACGAAGGAAATTCTGAACTTTATTTCTTTGAAAAAGTGACTTTTTATTGTGCAAAATGTTTCAGATTTCCTACATCCCTCTCAGATGTGTATCTGTTGTGACTGTTCCACGTGTGAGCCTCACTCCTGTTAACAAAGTGACTCTGACTCTGAGTCCATTGGACCAACACAGTGAATCATCACGAATCACAGCTAAGAAACCGTAAGGGCTGTTAGGCTTTCAGGGTGTATGAAAGCACTAAGATGGGGGCGGATCAATGAAGTTCACTTTGAAAAGAACTTGCAATGGTTATTGCTTGTAAAATATATATTTCTGGAGGCGTCCTGACACACAGGGGTCTCTACTGGAGCCCGTCTCCCACATCGTCACGTCTTTGTCGTCGTTTAGTATTCAGAGTAGCGTTTCCATTTCCAAAAGTCCTCGCTCAGGCAATTTCTTTTAATTTTGAAGAGTCTTTGCTCTCTCTTCCTTTTGGAAACAGTTATCCGTTACCCTCCGCCCTGCAGTCTCAACACAGACTCTGGCACCAAGGAGCCCACACAGCGCCAGCTGGAAGACAGAGCGCTACGTCGTGCTAACACAAGTGTGTGTGTGTGTGTGTGTTCTCGGTCAAAGATTCAGCCAAGATCGTGTTAAATGTATTTCGTTGGAAGCGGCAACATAATTGGCTCCTCCCCCTTTAAAGTGACTCGTTCTTCCATCGGCAACACGGGGAAACCGTCCAGTCCCAATCCCAGGAGGATGGTTTGCATTCCCGTACTAAATACTGATTATCTCCTCAACCACAAGGTCTATTCTCATAATTTAAAAAGGTATAATATACAGAAAACCCTGGTTAAGAAGTTCATATATGTGTTAATGGTATATTGGTTTATGATACTACAAGAAAGAAAAAAGAAATACAAATCTTCCAGGATGTTTTTTTTCTCATTTTAATTGCACTATGTGTTAACAGCATCTCTGCAAAGTGTGGCTTTGATTAAGTAAAGTTCAGTTTTTTTAATAATTCATTTGGTGCAAAATCTTCGAGCCATCGATACTCAAAATGCCATAACTTCTTTCCTGGTCTTTGAACGCGACTCGCTCCAATGCAGCTAAAGAGACCAAGCAAGCTCGTGTAATATTGTGTCAGCCATAAGTCATATTTCACTCTTTTTTATGGAAATAACTTGCACTGTGGTTGGCAACTTGCCGATGCTTCGCTTGATTTGCGGGTTTCAGTGGATTCTAATGTTTCCAAAGCTGTGTGCTAATGTGTAGCTTCATGCTAACAATATGAACATTTATATTTTCAAGTCATATTTATGGTTTATGTTTATATTTATGGTGGAATAGTGTCATAAACATGAACACTTGACTTATATTGACTTGTAAGGCCAGTATGTGCCGATGGTTTGCTGAATCACACCAGAGGCTCTCATATGGACTGATAGGCCTTGGGAGACCGATGAAGACTCCTGAGGAAGGGCTGAGAAAGTGGATTTCATCAAGATTAGATTACTCTTCAGTGTATCTGGGTGTGTATTTGCTTTCCCTGCAGGTCTGGTCAGGCTGTTATAATAGTATAAAGCTCATTTAATGGGTTATTGGACCAAAATGTATGTTGTATTAAATGTAAGAGCACTACAAATGTGTGTGTGTGTGTGTGTGTGTGTGTGTGCGTGTGTGTGTGTGTGTGTGTGTGTCTAAAGCACACAGCAGGTCCGAGTCAGTGCAGCAGGTTAAAAGCTCGTTAATGAACCAATGAGGAATGAAGGATTGTATGGCAGAAACGTGCCATGGATGCATACGGGTTAAGCAGAGTATTGGCAGCAGCCGGCCAGCCGATCAATAACTCTCTCGTCATCGGGACGCTCCGTTCAGCCGAAGTGGAGACGATGGAAAGCGTCCGCTCCATCCAATTTGCAAAGGCAACACTTTCTGTGATAAACACACCGACTGCATGACCCACTTCCTCCTCAGCAGATGAACTCAGAGGTTTCAGGTTGGAACACTACAAAAAAAAACTATAAAATCTCATTTAGCTGCTTTTCCCAATTTATGAGGATGTGGTGTTGGGCAACGCTGCTGCTGGCTGTCGACACGCCTCTGTGGTTCTAGTGAGGGACCCCAGTGTGAGTAAAACCATCAGTATGATGGAAGACACGCTGCCGTCGGCCAAGACTAATGACATTTTCGGGACATTTGGGACGAGCCGTTGTTTCCGAAACTCCCAAGTCTGGAAGAGGTGTCCAACAGCCCGTTTCTCCCAATATACGGATTATCCGTGCAACCAAAAAGAAACGCGTGGCTAAATATTATGCACAGTGATGTCATCGACTCTTCCCCGATCTGTTTCCTGCTGGCGAATGCGTGACCCACCAGTGTGCCGCATACTGCTCGTCGCTTTCGTCGGTTGGGTTCATGCGCGAGTGGTGATGTGGTAAATTTGCATAAAGCTATGAGTGTATTTTTGAAAGAATAGCCGATTTTTGGGGATAATAGACTGTCGGAAGACCGACATGGCTACCAGACAAAAACGTAATAAGTTTTCTGCATTTGGGCCTCGATGTTCTGAACCAATGGCTTCAACAGATTGAACCAAAAAGCCCGTTTCATGCTCTGAATGTTGCTCGACACGCTGACAATATTCCATATTTTGCCGTTTAATTATCGGCCATGAACCAGCTGGAACGATCCCAACATGTGTGTCCTTGAGCAAGGCATTCAAACCCTGACTGTTCCAGTGGGGAGAAAGGTTTAAAAACAAAATGCTTATCTACCAATAAAGTAATTAGCTCCTACTCCGCTCTTCCCGTCGTTGGCGGCGCCGAGAGGTTTCTAACGGCGGCCTCCAGCTCGTCATCGGCTGCGAGAAAGTCATTCTTCAAATAAACGCGACTCCTTCGGCGCCTCCCGGGATCCTCTGTCTCCTCCGTCTTGCTCTGACGACCGGCTCTCGCCAGATCCTCATATTCTGTGATGAACGGGCCGACGGTGACGGAGACGTTTCCACTCGGCTGGGTGTTGCAGTACATCCATTTTATTTTATTTAACCATTTATTCACACGTGGGTTCGGACGTGCAGCACTTCCCAGCAGAGCGTTGCTTAATTTTAACTCAGGAACAGGACGGATTAGAGGTCTCAGCCGATGATGACGATGATGATGAAGATAATGCTAGGAACGGAGGGAGGAGTTGCTGCTGAAATGAGAGGGAAAGAAATGTGAGCGAATAGATGAGAAGCAGGAGAAGTAGCTATGAGGTGCATTGATATTAAGCAGGAGGAAATGCACTTTTCTGTACCTCAAAACCCAGGAAGATCTGTTCGACCCAACAATATGGAAGCTCATTCATATATATATATATATATATATATATATATATATATTTTAATCTAACTACTTCTGCTAGAAAAATTAAATAAAAAACAGCACCACTGAAGCGCCTGCGCACTTACTATAATCATAATTTTGACTTTCTATCTCATAATTATGAATTTCTATCTCATAATTATGAATTTCTATCTCATAATTTCAACTTTCTATCTCATAATTATGACTTTCTATCTCATAATTTCAACTTTCTATCTCATAATTATGAATTTCTATCTCATAATTATGACTTTCTATCTCATCATTTCGACTTTCTATCTCATAATTATGACGTACCATGGGAATATTGTTTTTATCACAGCAATATTTTAATTTTCTTTTCTTTCCTTTGCTGGTTGAAATGGGCTTCCATACTGGGTAAGACAAAATGAGGTCAAGCTAAAGCGCATCCTGATGTTTCATCTGCTTTCCCTACATCACCCAGAGGAGATGTGCTTCAGCGTGGAGGTACAGGACGGGACGGGACGGGACGGGACGGGACGGGCGATATAGCCTCAGACGTTTGAGAAGTTGAGAATTCTTTTAAACTTTATGGAGGGTTTCAAATAAAAAGGCGTCCCGAGGACAGAGAGCTGACATTGTTGGGTCGCCGTGTTAGAAGTGGAGTGTATTTATAGTGCCGTCTGGAGGTTTGGATACTAAACGTTGGCTGTGTGTGTGTGTGTGTGTGTGTGTAATAAATGTAGAAATGTTATATCTCCACATCCAGAAGAAAAGACGTTCCTGTCGTGAAGCTGCACGTCTTTCTCAACCCGCGATAGAGATCCAGCTTCATTTCACACGTCTCTGCAGCTACAACTTAATGTGACTCAAGTGTGAGTCATGAGCTGATTGATTCAAAATGCCATTGATCGCTTAAGTAGTCCTCCAGACACCCCATAAATCAGGATGTGTTTATGGTCCCGGGGAGTCAAAAGGTTTATGGGATTTCTCTTCTTCCGTCTTGGAATCCAAATCTGTTGCGCAGCTGATTTCATTAGTAAAATACGACCGGAGAAGACGAGTATCACCAGGGAATGACTTCCTGGTATGACGTCAGGCTCTGTGTAACACCCACTTCTAACAAATGTCATAGCAAATGGTATTTATATTACATATTATAGAGGCCTGTTCATGTTCATACAGTCCTCAAAGACCTCTCACTCTGATGGAAATGCATCTCCAAGATGATCTCAAATTCAAATGTGCCCAAATGTGCCCAAATGCACATTTTGGAGTCCTCGCCTGAATGTTCTCTGTTCTAAACCCTCTCTAACTTTGTTCTGCTTCACTTCATCAAAGTCAACCTTTGCAGAGAGAATGTTCACATATTGAGCTATGATTTGGGTTAGAGAATGTTCACAAATTGTCTATGATTTGGGTTAGAGAATGTTCACAAATTGTCTATGATTTGGGTTAGAGAATGTTCACATATTGAGCTATGATTTGGGTTAGAGAATGTTCACATATTGAGCTATGATTTGGGTTAGAGAATGTTCACATATTGTGTTATGATTTGGGTTAGAGAATGTTCACATATTGAGCTATGATTTGGGTTAGAGAATGTTCACATATTGAGCTATGATTTGGGTTAGAGAATGTTCACATATTGAGCTATGATTTGGGTTAGAGAATGTTCACATATTGAGCTATGATTTGGGTTAGAGAATGTTCACATATTGAGTTATGATTTGGGTTAGAGAATGTTCACATATTGAGCTATGATTTGGGTTAGAGAATGTTCACATATTGAGCTATGATTTGGGTTAGAGTTGGACCTTACAGCTGCATCATTTCAAAGAAATAATCATCCTGAAAGTGATTTTTTTATAGACGGACCTGAAACCTTTTCATTTTTTTCTGTGTGTCATCTTCATTTACTCTTAACCAGTAACATATAGACTGATATTTACACATCTGAACAACATCTCACATGTGTACCTTTTATTATAACACCAACATTATTCAAATAGCTCTAGTGGTTGCAGAGATACACCCTTTTTAGTTTGGGTATGACATTTTCGAGGAAAGGGCCTAAAAATAGTTTGGTTTTTATTAAAGCTCTCAAGAAAACCACTGAAAAGCATTCTTGTCCAGAACAAGTTCCAATGGATATTTAAATAAATCACCATTGACTTTTACCTCCAAACGTTTGTAGACATTTATCTTATTTGAATATTGCACATTTCTCAAGGCTGGTTGAAGATATTCAGTGTTTTTGAGTCATGTGGGCCACAAAGTGCGACGCACCTTTTCTGTCTCCGTCAGTCGTCAGTTGGCCGGATCAGCCGGCTGAACGGGGAGCAGCTATTTTAGCGTCTGCTTATTAATATCTCTCCTCTGGGAGACGCACTAATGAGTCCCGGCTCTCTGATCGCTTCATCACAACTTCTATGCGTCGCATCAGACACTTTTCCTCTGGTGCTCCATCACAGCGCCGTGAACCCCAACATGTCGCCACTAACAGAAGGTGCTATTTCAGAGCCGAGTGGGGTTTCTCTTTCTATATCAGCACACGCGACTGAACTGTTTTCATATTTTAACGACGCCGCAAGAAGGAATGCAATAATGATCTGCACGTATTTGACCTCTACGGGCCACTGAGAGGACTCACTGTGTGGAAAGGAAGGAGAGAAATCAGGTCAAGCATGCTTCTCAATCCCCGGCTGACACACTGAGCGACCAGGTTTTCATACATGCGACCGACAGACTTAAGGTCCTGAACATCTGGAGACAGATAAACAACAGCAGCTGGTCGCAGAGGGGTGAAGTGGTCCGGCTTGGCTTTCCAAGCAGATGCTGGCTGTGCTCACATCTGTCTGCTTTAAACACTTTAAACATTCGTGTTTCCAATGTCTTTACCTGGAGCTGGCTGGACGGCTCTCAGAGGGATTGTCTCGTTTTCATACAGTCGAAAACGTATCCGGTCCTGATAGTTTGAAAGATGCTTTGATTACAACAAATATCTCTGTATTAAATGTAATGAATGGTTCTCAACACAATTTAAAGGCTGATGTGACATAACTTAACAAGGCTAATTCCTCAAAAAATCACCAAAACCAAAACTTTAACACATGAAGCATGGACTTCTATACAACCAGAGGAGTCACCCCTTGGTCAGGAGAGATAATGCAGCTTTAGCATATGAAGTATATACTTCTATACAACCAGAGGAGTCACCTGGTGGTCAGGAGAGAGAATGCAGCTTTAACACATGAAGCATGGACTTCTATACAACCAGAGGAGTCGCCCCCTGGTGTTCAGGAAAGAGAATGCAGCTTTAACACATGAAGCATATACTTCTATACAACCAGAGGAGTCACCTGGTGGTCAGGAGAGAGAATGCAGCTTTAACACATGAAGCATATACTTCTATACAACCAGAGGAGTCGTTCTCTGGTGGTCAGGAGAGAGAATACATGTTTGAAGACGCTTAAACATAAGTTGCTGTAGGCGCACAAAAAATAAGATTGATCATTTTTTAAGATATCATACAAGCCATTTAATGAGGATGCACTGAGGTCAGCCGTCTTAAATGAGAACATTTTAAGGTGCCCTCGGGCCGCAACGTTTCTTTTAGTCTCTTAACCTGAATTAGTCGCTAAAGTTAGCAGACAGTTCCTTGTCTAAGGGCTAACATCTGCTCTACCTGCCTAAAAGAAAACATATCAAACAGCTGCAACAGTGATCCTTAGTCTAACATGAGCAGCTCAGTTTTCTCACAATATTTTTTGGCTAATTCCCGACTGGCAGAGCGGAGAATACGAGATGCCGATAGAATGAGATGCAAAGGTGCAGACGGGCGGAGAAGAACAGGAACGCGTCGCGTAGGGAAAGGAAGTGAATCACGTTAGAAATGTTGTAAATAAGAAAAAGTGTCAGCCTTCTAGATTTGAATCTTTTTCCCCTGATTGCCTGCTGAGATTGCCTTTCTCTCCGCTGCACATGAAGCGCGTTGAGTTGGATTGAACTGAACTGAGGAGATCTCCTCTCTGCGGCATGAAAGGGCCGCCGCCGCCGAGCAGAGCGGCTGATGTGTCTGCAGCCATTACCCACCTGCTGCATTAATTATGTAACTACAGTCCGCCTCCATACGCCACCGGTGACCAGAGGTGATAG
This sequence comes from Taurulus bubalis, assembly GCF_910589615.1. NCBI lineage: Eukaryota > Metazoa > Chordata > Actinopteri > Perciformes > Cottidae > Taurulus > Taurulus bubalis. Next base: position 3,312,056 of record NC_136593.1, on the reverse strand, counting down.
CAGGTTACACACACACACACTCACACACACTCACATTCGTGTACGATGGGATTTATGAATGCTCGTCAATCGTCATCATATATTTCATCGTCAGAGACGAACATTTCCAGCGTTGCATTATGGGACACATTATGGGCACTATTAGGGTAGATGTGTTTCACACTCACTATATGTATGCATATAATATAATAATGAATAATCATTGTATTCATAAAGACAGAGAAAGAGGTCACGAAGTGCTGTACAGTTAAAAAAAAAACAGTAAAAAACACAATAAAACAAATAGTGAAAATAAATAAATAAAAACAGATAAAAAGCAGGTCATATCAGGGATTTAAAACAAACGAAGAAGAAGAACACACGCCAACCTGATCTGACAACTTTTCCAACAAAATCAACATTTCATTGTCGGTATTTTAAGATTTCTCTTAAAAAACATCTGAAACATCAGAAAAAATGATGTTTATTTTTTTATATCACCTTGTAATTTGTTTTCAATGTTATTTAAATGTCATTACATTTTGAGGGAAAGCACATTTTCTCCTAGATTGAGTTATGAATTTATTGGGTACAAATATATTGAGAGTTGATTATATTATTATCTTGTTCGATTATACGTTTAAAAAAGTAAATATTTTAACCTATTGCATTACTCTGAGAACATTGTATTATATTCAATAAAATGGCTTTCAGCCCAAAACAAATGTCCTTGTGGGGCGGTGAAGTGCGTCTCTTCTCCTCTGTCGCCCCCTCTGGATGTTTGGTGTATTGCAGCGTTAATATTTTTATTCCTCTTCTCTTTTTTAAAGTCAAAGAAACATGTGACATGTGAGCCTCGGCGTGGTAACTGTGCAGACTTTGAACTGATAATTCTTCTTCCAGCGTGATGGAGATTTTAACCTCTGACGTCTCGACCAGTTTCAATACGTCCGAGTTGTTCTGCGGCTCCACTGAGTTTCGCAGAAAGAATTTAATGTTTCATAAGAAGTCTGTGACTCGATGCTGATGAGGAAAGCAGATTTGGTTGCCTGTAAATCCAGACGCGGGGTCAAGAGGTAAACCTCTTTTTGTGGTTGTTGTTATTGTTGCTCGCCGGGTCTCACAAGCATTAATAAAAGTGCATCCTGACCCAATTTTGATTGCTTGTAATCTGCAGAGTTTGAGGCTTGTGTCACTTTAAAGCTCAGAGTGAATCAATGTGAATGACCGCTCTAGGTGAAGGAAACTGTCACTGCTGTAGAATGCATTCATGAATACACACACAGTCTCACGGCAGTGCGTGAAATACCATCTTTTACCGGGACGGAATGACGTTGAAATGAAAGATAGGTTTAGGACACAAAACAACTCAGTTAGGTTTAGGAAAAACATCAAGGTTAGGCTTACAGTAACAACATAGCTAGGTTTCACTAAACCAATAGAACAGCAAAATCGGAAGTGTGAAATTAACTTGCATAGAGTTCAAATCAACACTATCCCAGTGTTTATATAATCCACTCGGGTTCAGAGTTAAATTTACACTTTGGATAGTGTTAATATTTTAACTCTTTCATAGTGTTAAATATCTAACACTCACAGTGTTGTCTTGTGACACATGAAAGTGTATTTTTAACACTTAATTGTGTTGTTTCCTTTCACTAAAAGTGTTAATATCTAACACTCAAAGTCATACCTGCAAACTCTTAAGGGGTGAAAACGGTGTGATTATTATTATATTATATTATTAAGTGTGAAAAGAGGGCATGTGAGCCCTTTTTACTGTAATTGATCTCCTTGGAACAGAGGCTGCTTTTAGCTGTTTATCAATGTTCATGAAATACTGAGACAGTGGGAAGCTGTACTGCTCCTTTCACGTCTGCTTTTACCGCCACGAAATCACGTTGTTGGCTCAGCCCAACGCCGTTAACGAGTGACTGCGTGAACTGAACCAGACCGGGGGGTTACGGCATGTTTCATCACGTTAAGCAAGTCTGAACTGTAACGGAACAAAAAGTAACTTTAACGACAATACACAACCCAAACACGTTAGCTAACGTGATAGCAAGCTGACTAGCTTCCGTTAAAAACAAGTTGGAGGGAAATAAAGCCGCTGTAGACATCTTAACGCTGATTGGCCAAGACTCGACACGTCACATCAAAGATGTTCTATTGCGGAGATCACGACCTCAGCTTTTCTCCGTGTCTCACCCCAATCTCAGAAACGCCGGGCGGCCAGTTCAAAAAAAGACCGCGAAATAACCGGATGTGTAGATAACTCAGTCAGGAGTACATTGCGTTAACTCACCGAAACAACCCCGCCCCCAGAGCTATTTCAACACTGCAAATGCTCAATTAATACCCAAAACAACACTGACCAACTCAAAATATTTTACACTGGAAAATTAACACTATGTAATACTACCGATTTTGCTGTGTAGGTTTCACAAAACCAAAAGCATTGTGAATTTTCGTGTCACTTTACTCGCCGGACTATTTGTGGTTTATTCGCTTCATTCACGCTAGATGCACCGGAGAGGGGGCGTGGCTTATCTCCATGAAATAAGTTATCATTTCCTCCATCCACCACTATTTCTGCTTCATACTTACTGAGGAAGTCCCACAAACGTCGGACCATCAGACGCCCTCGTGCCTGGGGTCATAATATTATCCGTAGCCATAGCGCAAGTTTACATTTTTCAACACGTGCGAAAAATTAGCTCCGCGCCGTTGCCGCCACCCGGCAGGAATTCCTGTTTTTCGCATCAATTCGCGTCTGGGCATCGATGAATGTAATCTAGTCACACGAAAAACCTGCAACGCTGTTGGTGTGAACGAATATTAAATGCTACGTCTTTTCTCTGACTGTTGCTCAGTCACGTGGTTGCATTTCATGTGTGCGTCCTCCACGAACAGGCCTCCCACTCGACCCCGGGCCGGACCGCCGTGTGCCGGCGCTGCTGCTCCGGCTCACACACTCACACTGGGAATCACACGGAACCGGTGCAGCAGCAGTAACCCAAATCTGCCAACACCCCGTCCCACGTGAACGATAGAAATAGCACCGTTCTAGGTCGCCCTTTAATAACTGCAGAACTAACTTCATGCCACTGCGCTGGTGTGTGTGTGTGTGTGTGTGTGTGTGTGTGTGACTTCCTAAAGCATTGTTCTCTCTGTTAAGTGATTGAAGAGAAAGAGAAAGAGAGAGTAAGACATCGTCTGGATTTGATCAGTGGATGTAGCGCGGGATCACAAAACGTCTACGGAGGAGGAGGAGGGGCACGAATACATGCATTTTATTTTATTTATTATATTTTACCTTTAATCCACTCATTCGGTGGATTTTAATGCATTTATTCAGCAAGAAGAACGCACAAAGCTCCATTAAGAGACGGATTGCATTACCATTTTACCGAAATAGAGTTTGTGTGTGTGTGTGTGTGTGTGTGTGTGTGTGTGTGTGTGCGTCTCTGTCCTCACTATTAAAGGCAACAACTCTCCCGTCCTGCCCTGAAAACAAGGTCAAAGACCTCGTACTGGAGAACTTCATTATAAACTCAACCTCCATGAACACACACACACACACACACACACACACACACACACACACACACACACACGCACACACAGGGCACCTTGCAGCCAGAGATCGGTCCCATTAATGCCGTGCATCGATTTTGTGGTCTCTTTTGCAACCAGACGTTTGTCTCCGCTCGAGGAGGAAACGGCTGCTTTTCGTCCTTGGCCTCGATCAAATGATTTCCCGTCACCGTGGTCGCTTCTTTCTTCCGAGGCCACAGCGGGACAAACACATGCACGGCTTCAAATGATCAGTTCATACGCAAAGCTGAAAGATTCTTTTTCAATGTTTTACAAGCAGTTGTTTCCTTTTCTTTGCTGGATGAGAAGCCGGCAGCCTGACTGTGTGTCTGGTTTCCCCCTCAGTGGACACCGAGGGCCGGAAGCTGAAGGGAAGCATCCAGAGGAGCACGGAGACGGGTCTGGCCGTGGAGATGCCGAGCCGGACCGTCCGGCAGGCGAGCCACGAGTCCATCGAGGACAGCATGAACAGCTACGGCTCCGAGGGGAAGTAAGTACGCCTGACGGAAAGCTAGATCCAACAGATTTGGATGCAATTCATTCCGTTATCCGGAGCGCTTGCCCTGTTCAGGGGCGCTGGAGCCGATCCCAGCTGACATCAGGGCTCATGTAGAGACTGACAACCATGCACACTCACACCTACGGGCAATTTAGAGTCCAGTGAACCTGAGCTGCATGTCTTTGGACTGTGGGAGGAACCCGGATCACCCGGAGGGAAGAGAGAACATGCAAACTCCAGGTATCATGAGGTAACGGCGATAGCCACTAGCGCCACTGTGCAACCCCATTTTGATAAAAAGCGTGTCTCAACAATTTAAGAACAAAATTCCCATGAAATTTTGAGGATTCTTTGGCATTTAACATTTCTTTTTTGGGGATTTTGCAGCCGGGAATGTATTTTATTTTCCTCCGTAAACGACTCCAGCTTGTGTGTCGTTCATCTGACAGAAACAGTCAGCAGCGGTGGAAAAGTGCCTATGACATCAGCAATACTAGTGTAGTACTAACACACACACACACACATACACACACACACACACACACACACATGCAGATTCAGTGCCAACCTGGCAACCAGCTTGACGTCCTACAGTTACATAACAGGAGGAGGCAGATTGGGACTGGGAGGGTTTACACAGAGGGGAGCTAGAGATTCAGAGAGAGGATGAGTGCATCATGTGTTTGCATATTAATAATCCATTTATATTCGGAATATTGTAAATATTCTGACAAGCTCGCGTCCCAAACGAAACAGGAAGAGAACACGTGAGCTGAGATAAACGGTGCTCTCTATACAGTTTAAAGATGCTGTGAGGGAATTTCATTTTGGGTTCATTTTGGCGCCACCTGTGGGAAAAAGCGGTAGTGTTTTTAAAGTATTCCCTTTAGGAAACCTCATTTTACTGCAGCAGCTTCTAACAGTCTGACCAGCTCATGAATGGATTAGTGAACAGGGGGAAAGGCCGAGGGACCCGAGGGCCAGGGGACGTTTATATAATGGCACTTTAAAAACACTCACAAAACTATCACAATGACTACACGGATGCAAAACGACCACAACAAGATGCTGAATTACTTATATATGTATATATATATTACAGAATATAGGATATAGGCCAAAAGTGACCAAAAACATGGACACAAAGAATCACAATCAAAAAGGAATACGCAAAAGTGACAAGAAATACATTGCAAAGCAATCACAAAGACACGTAAAAACAACTGAAAAGAGACGCAAAACCACCACAGAGAGATGCAAAATTACTAGAAATAGATGTAAAACCACCACAAAATGACCAGAAGGGAAAACAATATTCTCAAAACTACTACAAGGAGAAACAAAATGACCAAATAATGGATGCAAAACGATCACAAAAAGATGCAAACTGACTAAAAGCTGGACTGGTCTCTGCTGGATCTCGGTCTAGTCCACAGTGGACTGGTCTCTGCTGGTTCTGGGTCTAGTCCACAGTGGACTGGTCTCTGCTGGTTCTGGGTCTAGTCCACAGTGGACTGGTCTCTGCTGGTTCTGGGTCTAGTCCACAGTGGACTGGTCTCTGCTGGTTCTGGGTCTAGTCCACAGTGGACTGGTCTCTGCTGGAGTCTGAGCTGAAAGAGGTTCTGGTGAACCTGCATGATGTCATCTGGTTTCACCAGAATCCGACCCGGTGGCTCCGATGAGGAGAACATACACACAGACAAGAAATGCAGTGAACCAAAGGAGATATTATATAATTTTAACATACTTAGTTATTGTTACTTTTCTAAGCTTTTCACAAGAAGGAGTTAATGGAGGAGACTGAAGGCCAGAATATATCAGATAGGTTCTCGTCGTTGAGGAGCTCGAGCACATAACCACTTTATGTTATTCTCCGTGACCCTGCGCAAGATAAGCGGTTATAGATTATGGATGAAAACTGCAGGACCTTAAAACCCAAAAGCCGTTCTCCCGAGCTGATTTCCAAAAGTTAGAACATGTCCGAATAACACGGTTGTTACATCATCGTCTCCCCCCTGATCTCTGGACTCCGCCGGACGAGAGGAGCCGAGCGCGGCTACGCTGAACCGCAGCGCCGTTAGCTAGTCGACGAGCTCGTTAAATCACCAGCTCGTCCGTGTTCCTCGTGTTTGGCTCGGCCCGCTGATTGAAAGAGCTGCCGTTCCCCCGTGTGTGTGTGTGTGTGTGTGTGTGTGTGTGTGTGTGTGTGTGTGTGTGTGTGTGCACGGCCATGAATAAGCACTTTGTTAGCTAGCGCCGTCCAATCACACTTATGAGCTTATTGATTTATGGTCCGGGCAATCCGGGGCCGGGCTAATGTGTGTGTGCTGACGGTGCAAAACAGGAATGGTTTGCAATGTGTGTTTGTGTGTGTGTGTGTGTGTGTGTGTGTGTGTGTGTGTGTGTGTGTGTGTGTGTGTGTGTGTGTCTAAGAACAATGGTAATATTTTATCGCACATCATCTTTATTCAGCCCATGTGACCAAACCGTACGCACATGGGCAGAAAAGACACTGTTGGATGTTTTATTGGGTGGAAGTTGTTTCTTTTTTTTTATTCCACCCTTTCATCCTGGAAACTAACGCTTGGCTGAGACCCTCAGGTGTTGTGTGATGGGGTTGAGACCCTCAGGTGTTGTGTGATGGGGTTGAGACCCTCAGGTGGTGTGTGTGATGGGGTTGAGACCCTCAGGTGGTGTGTGATGGGGTTGAGACCCTCAGGTGGTGTGTGTGATGGGGTTGAGACCCTCAGGTGGTGTGTGTGATGGGGTTGAGACCCTCAGGTGTTGTGTGATGGGGTTGAGACCCTCAGGTGGTGTGTGTGATGGGGTTGAGACCCTCAGGTGTTGTGTGATGGGGTTGAGACCCTCAGGTGTTGTATTATGGGGTTGAGACCCTCAGGTGTTGTGTGATGGGGTTGAGACCCTCAGGTGTTGTGTGATGGGGTTGAGACCCTCAGGTGGTGTGTGTGATGGGGTTGAGACCCTCAGGTGGTGTGTGATGGGGTTGAGACCCTCAGGTGGTGTGTGTGATGGGGTTGAGACCCTCAGGTGGTGTGTGTGATGGGGTTGAGACCCTCAGGTGTTGTGTGATGGGGTTGAGACCCTCAGGTGGTGTGTGTGATGGGGTTGAGACCCTCAGGTGTTGTGTGATGGGGTTGAGACCCTCAGGTGTTGTGTGATGGGGTTGAGACCCTCAGGTGGTGTGTGTGTGGTGGGGTTGAGACCCTCAGGTGTTGTGTGATGGGGTTGAGACCCTCAGGTGGTGTGTGTGATGGGGTTGAGACCCTCAGGTGGTGTGTGTGGTGGGGTTGAGACCCTCAGGTGTTGTGTGATGGGGTTGAGACCCTCAGGTGTTGTGTGATGGGGTTGAGACCTTCAGGTGGTGTGTGTGGTGGGGTTGAGAACCTCAGGTGGTGTGTGATGGGGTTGAGACCCTGAGGTGGTGTGTGTGGTGGAGTTGAGACCCTCAGGTGTTGTGTGATGGGGTTGAGACCCTCAGGTGGTGTGTGTGGTGGGGTTGAGACCCTCAGGTGTTGTGTGATGGGGTTGAGACCCTCAGGTGGTGTGTGTGATGGGGTTGAGACCCTCAGGTGGTGTGTGTGGTGGGGTTGAGACCCTCAGGTGTTGTGTGATGGGGTTGAGACCCTCAGGTGTTGTGTGATGGGGTTGAGACCCTCAGGTGGTGTGTGTGGTGGGGTTGAGACCCTCAGGTGGTGTGTGATGGGGTTGAGACCCTGAGGTGGTGTGTGTGGTGGGGTTGAGACCCTCAGGTGGTGTGTGTGTGATGGGGTTGAGACCCTCAGGTGGTGTGTGTGATGGGGTTGAGACCCTCAGGTGTTGTGTGATGGGGTTGAGACCCTCAGGTGGTGTGTGTGATGGGGTTGAGACCATCATGTGTTGTGTGATGGGGTTGAGACCCTCAGGTGCTGTGTGTGATGGGGTTGAGACCCTCAGGTGCTGTGTGTGATGGGGTTGAGACCCTCAGGTGCTGTGTGTGATGGGGTTGAGACCCTCAGGTGCAGCAAACCATCTGTGAGTGAATCTTCATGCATCTTTTTTGCCATAAATCTCGGAGAGGAAAACCTCGGTTAACCTCCTTGCTCTCCTGATGCGAAAGCACGATTATTTCCCCCAAAAGTGGGCGTGGCCTCAGCAGGGTGAGACTTGTCACTTGAAATTGTCCGTCTGTCTTTTTTTTTAATGAAAATCCGCAAAAATAAATGTATTTCATGGCTATGTACGATGTGATGCCAATGCATGGGTAGCACTTTATAATAAGTTCACACTACTTAGCATTAGTAAAGCATGAATAAACACTTAGTTCATCATTTATAAAGCATTGCTTCAACATTCTTTAGTAACTCATTAATGTGTAATTCATAAACACAGTTATACATGTGTTATTCTTGATTAATAAGCTTGGGTTTTCATACTTTATAAATGATGGATTCCCCATTTGTAAATGAAGTATTCAGGACTTATAGATGATTAATAAGATCATGTTTAAAATGTTGTTGCAGAGTACAACTATAGTCCTGTAATTACACTACAAAAGACCAACAATAAAGACAAATACCACATATATTTCTACTCCCGAGACCACAGGAATGAAGCGTTCACCTCCGTTCATAAATGCTTAAATAATGTGGGGCAGCACATATTTGTAATATTCGCGGCGCGTCGTCCGCCTGCAGCGTTTACGGTGAGCGTAATCCCCCAATATTATAATCTACAGCTCAGGATTTTATCACCCAGTAATACCCACTCGGCTAATGTTGCTCCACTTATTGCATGTCAGCACACACACACACACACACACACACACACACACACACACACACACACACACACACACACACACACATAGGATTACACCTCGTTAGAATTTCTCCCTAATATCTTAATTTAATAATTCCTCGTATAAATGTACATATTGCAGCACACAGAAGGGAAATATGAATATTCGTGATCGTGCATTGACAAAAATAATCAACACGCAAAACTAAAAGAAAACTTAGTGACCTGCTATTTAATATAATTTAATGTTTGCCAGACGCCTGCATTAATGACTAATCTGGGCAAAGTGGTTTTGCGTGTTAATCACAGAGGCGACAGACCGACCGCCTTGTGATTTATTTTTTTTCGCCTCTCTGTCTGAAGTTGATATTTAATGTGAGCCCCTGTGCTTTTGTTGGAACAATCTAGTAAATATTTAATTTCTTTCCCTTCATTTAACGAGGAGGAGAAAGAGCCGGTTGGTGATTTAGGTCGCGGTCCTTGTGGAGAGACGTAAAATGTAACACACCCGAGAGTAAGGCACTCTCATCGGAGCAGAGATGGAGAGAGATTGTGAAGTAGAATGAAATATGAAAGTAGAGGAGGGGGTGAAGGTTAAAGAGATGGAGAGGAAGAAAAGAGGAAGGAATTAGAGGGCTGCCGTCATAAAGAACAAACTCACCAGAGTCAGATTATGGGAATTCAATAGTCCCGGTCCAGAGGGTCAGCAGGATGCAGGACAGGCGGCCGGGTCGTTGGGGGGGAGGGGCATCAAGGTTTTGGGGGCGGGAACAATAAATTGGTTCTTTATTAAAAAGCTACGCTCATCCGTTCTTTAATTCGCAGACAAGAAATGCATCAACGGCGCTGAAGTACGGACCCTTTGTTCCCCAAAAACAGTTGGGTTGTGAACTTTGATCAAATCATTTGTCGGATGCTTTCAGTGCCGTTTGTCGGACCCACGTTTCTTTCTTGCAGAGGTTTGAGGCTGATTAAGCATGGAGGTTGTCTTTTTTTGCCATTTTCAATTATCGAACATTTGTGTCACTTTTTCAGCAGTTTTTGCTTTGGGATTCCCTGGAAGTGGTACCATGAAGTGGGACCAGGAAGTGGGACCAGGAAGTGGTACCATGAAGTGGGACCAGGAAGTGGGACCAGGAAGTGGGACCAGGAAGTGGTACCAAGAAGTGGGACCAGGAAGTGGGGAAGTGGTACCAGGAAGTGGGACCATGAAGTGGGACCAGGAAGTGGTACCAAGAAGTGGGGAAGTGGTACCAGGAAGTGGGACCATGAAGTGGGGAAGTGGTACCAGGAAGTGGTACCAGGAAGTGGTACCAAGAAGTGGGGAAGTGGTACCAGAAAGTTGGACCATGAAGTGGGACCAGGAAGTGGTACCAAGAAGTGGGGAAGTGGTACCAGGAAGTTGGACCATGAAGTGGGACCAGGAAGTGGGAAAGTGGTACCAGGAAGTGGGGAAGTGGTACCAGGAAGTGGTACCAAGAGGTGGGGCCAAGAAGTGGTACCAGGAAGTTGTACCAGGAAGTGGGACCAGGAAGTGGGGAGATGATACCAGGAAGTTGGACCAGGAAGTGGGACCAGGAAGTGGGGAAATGATACCAGGAAGTGGGACCAGGAATCGTGGGAACACTTCTGTTGTGGGAACACTTCTGTTGATTATCCTTTAGGACTCCGTGTCAAAGCCTGGACATCGTGAACTGACTTTGGGTTTGGACTTGTTCTGGTCCAACTTCTAACCCGCCCACTTCCAGGACCTCTATAGCAGGACCTCTGGAGCAAGACCTCTATAGCAGGACCTCTGGAGCAAGACCTCTATAGCAGGACCTCTATAGCAGGACCCTCTATAGCAGGACCCTCTAGAGCAGGACCCTCTATAGCAGGACCTCTGGAGCAGGACCTCTGGAGCAGGACCCTCTATAGCAGGACCTCTGGAGCAGGTCCTCTACCTCTAGATTTGTCCTTCCATTACACATACACACACACACACACACACACACACACACACACACACACACACACAGTTGAAGTGTACCTGGCGCTCTGCCATCAAAGCACTTGGAGTTGATTCCTTCACACACACACACACACACACACACACACACACACACACACACACACACACACACACACACACACAGGGGGTCAAACTCTAAACTCTAAAGCCTCTGGGTAATTTCAGGGAGCCAATTTGAGAGCTGGGAGTTTAACTAACAGTCGTGATCACTTCCTGTGTTTTTCTTTTTCTTCTCCAGACTGTTTTTTTTTTGTCTCAGCTGTCTGTCATCCTTTCTTTATCTCCCAGTCGCTGACTCACCTTCTCTAATTGAAGCGCAGTGAGAAGCTCATGTTTTTAACCAGCCATCTCTCTCCCTCTCTCTCTCTCTCTCTCTCTCTCTCTCTCTCCCTGCAGCCTGAACTACAGTGGCATGTGTCTGGCATCGGACGCCCAGTTCAGCGACTTCCTGGACGGGATGGGACCCGCTCAGTTTGTTGGCCGACAGACGCTGGCGACGACGTCGATGGGTGAGAGAGAGGACATTCCTGTGTGTGTGTGTGTGTGTGTGTGTGTGTGTGTGTGTGTGTGTCCGAACCTCTCAGCGGCTCACCGATGTCAGACGGTTACAGCGAGACTAAAAACGTAATCCATCGTTGAGAGGAGAAATGATGAAGATTTGAGCGTCACAACAATCACCTCCATTTTATATAAAGCCTCTGAAACTCCCCATAAAAAAATGGATCTGAAAATTGTGGAAGGACAAATAAAACAGCTCATTTCCTCATAAAACGAAGCCAAATTACTTCTGAATTAATTTCACAGAAGTGCCTCATAAATCAGAGCGGCGTCTTACTGCAGGGTGTTGGTTCTTCCTCATCGTTGTTTATTCATATCCAGGTCATATATCCTCCATATTTGTGTCTCATGCAGCCGGTCTTTCTACAAATATACGTTTCCATACAACTAAACTGCATTATTAATTACATTACATATTTTTCTCCCGGGATAACGATCGCAGTTGTAAATAATGAAAATATCACGGTTTTGGCTTGAAATAAGTACGTTTGATATCAACACCTAAGTTATTGTTTGACAAAAAATGATGTTCTTGCCTAAATCATCTCCTCATGATACAGAGCCAGCTCTGCTAAAATCTATGTCAAGAGTGTGACTTAGACCATTTTACAAGCTTTTCAAGATGGCATTTTGAAGCTAGCATTTAAGCTAGCATTTAAGCTAGCAATTTAGTTAGCATTGTTGTCAATGAAAATGTCATTCGAACATAATATTAGTAATCATAACATAACTTGACCGGTATTACAGTATAACTGCTGTGCAGCTTGTGCACCTTGTTTTCTGAAAAACCTGAAAAAATGACTTGGCCCATTATTTTAGGAAGGCGACGATGTGTTATTTAAGTTACTGCCGTAACATTTATACTACTGGTTTCACACTGGACACACACTTTGGTCCCCTGGGTGAAAGTCCTGTGTTTGTTTGACCGGTTCAACCGCACCAGCCTCCTTCTTAATTCACGTAATTCACAATGCAGTGTCATTGCATGGGAATGCAAGGTTTCGGAGGCCGGCCCATCCAGGCCAGCGTATAGACAAGTAAAGGGTATAAATAAATACGTGGTGTGCAGCTGTGATCGACTGTAAGTGGGTCAGTTTCCTCGCTGGCAGCCGTCGTTGTCCTTGGCCCGACCACAGTGACGGTGACGGCTCCGGCTCCGCTCCAGACCGGCTGTCCGGCCCGGCGTTACGCAACATCAGAGAACCCGGAATATAGCTTGGCCGTCATCGGCGCTCTGTCACCCTTCAGAGCAACGCATTCGTCATTTAGGGGCTTTTGGGGATGAAGGCTGCCGTCCGGCCTGGAATTAAAATAAATAGTGAAACTGATCTCATACCAGCAACATTACTGCAGTTGCATGTCTATATCTGTAGAACATGGACAAAAAACACATTTTTCATCAACAATCCATTTTTCCGTTTCAAAATAAAAGCCCTCTAGCGTCTTTCTGAATCAGAATCAGCTTTAATGGCCATGTGTGTTTACACATACATGGAATTTGACTCTGAATTCACTTAGCTCTTCCTACTTATACACAATATATACAATAAACAAGATAAATATGAACAATACATTAAAGACAAATTAAAGACAGATTCTCTGTGGAGAGAATCACACAAGGCTTTTATTCTGAAAGATGTGCACGACTGTGTTGTGTAAAATGCTGTAACTTGCACTTCCATAAATTAAGATTACGGGTGTTCACTGTTATTTATATTACTATTATTATTATATTCCACCAAACAGAGAGGTTGTAGATGATTGATAATAGAAGTTTTGGGGGCATGTTTTATTTATTTTTTCTCTGAATTCTCTCTCTTTACCGAGCGAGAATTCTGGAGGCTGATTGAGTGATTATGAAGGAAAGTTCTGGGTGCAAATTCAAGAGGCTCATATCAGCGCACAACACACACACACAAAATACACATAAACACATAAACACATGAAAAACAACACAAGGACTTTGAGCTGCTCTCTGGACGATGCTCTGACGTCTGTGGCTGTCAGCGGTTATTTGACCTTTTCCTGTCCGGCTCTAGAGCCTCTACTGGCGGCCATGGACTGTTTTTACAGGACTTCTCTTGTGACGGGTTCATTAAAGGGAAGGGGAAGGGTTCAGTTCACGACACACAGCTTCTCTTGTGACGGGTTCATTAAAGGGAAGGGGAAGGGCTCAGTTCACGACACACAGCTTCTCTTGTGACGGGTTCATTAAAGGGAAGGGGAAGGGTTCAGTTCACGACACACAGCTTCTCTTGTGACGGGTTCATTAAAGGGAAGGGGAAGGGTTCAGTTCACGACACACAGCTTCTCTTGCTCCAATGGACGTGTGATGCCTTCAATGAGCCTCACGCAGCAAGACTTGTTTTCTCTGGTTGGCCTGTTTGGGGTCAAAGACCTAAAGGTGCTCGTTTCTGCTTGATGAATGAATGAAAATGTCACTCAATGTAAATATACAGTCAGTTTGTTAGAAATTAGTATTTCGCTCATGTTTTCTCACAGCCAAACGTCACAAAGCTTAGTCAGCATATAAAAGCTTTAAAAGAACACACACACACACACACACACACACACACACACACACACACACACACACACACACACACAAACACACACACACAGACACACACACACACACACACACACACACACACACACACACACACACACACACAAACACACAGACACACACACACACACACACAGACACACACACGCACAGACACACACACACACAGACACACACACACACAAACACACAGACACAGGCACACACACACACACACGCAAACACACACACACACAAACACACAGACACACATACACACACACACACACACTCAAACACACAGACACACACACATAAACACACATACACACTCACACACACACAGACACAAACACATGCAAACACACACACACAGACACACACACACATACACACAGAAACACACACGCAAACAAACACACACACACACACAGACACAGGCACACACACACACGCAAACACAATACGCACACACACCTACACACACACAGACACACACGCAAACACACACACGCATACATACACACGCATACATACACACGCACACACACACACACAAACACACAGACACAGGCACACACACACATGCAAACACACACACACATACACAGACACGCACACACACACACACAAACACACAGACACAGGCACACACACACATGCAAACACACACACACATACACAGACACACACAGACACACACACATGCAAACACACACACGCACACACATACACACATGCAAACACACACACGCACACACATACACACACACACAGACACACACACAGAGACACACAGACACACACACACAGACACACACACACAGACACACACACAGAGACACACACACACACACAGACACACACACACACAGACACACACACAGAGACACACACACACAGACACACACACAGAGACACACACACACACAGACACACACACACATACACACGCACACACACACACACACACACACACAGAGACACACACACACACACACACACCTCCCTCCTCTATGTTGAAGTGACCCGTGTCTCGTCCTCCAGGTGACGTGGAGATCGGCCTCCTGGAGAGGAACGGCGCTCTGGAGGTGGAGGTCGTTCAGGCCAGAGGCCTCACCATGAAGCCGGGCTCCAAGGGGCCTCCAGGTACTCGCTCTGCTCCGCTAACTCATCGCTGTGATGTCACGGACCGCGTACACGCCGCCCTCACAACATACATGACGGACATGCAGGAACCTGCGTCACAGAACATGTAACTCTTTAGTGTGAGACGATCCCATGGCTGGAACCAATAGTCGGTATTATGTACCTTCCCATTAAGCGATTGCCACGTCATGGAACATCAGAGTTCCCACAGACCATGAATGCACCAGCAGACAGCCAATAGCGTCAGCTCCTCTCAAACAGGACGCCTGCAGCGTTGCACCTGATGGAGACGTCCTCCAGAAGAACAGTAGTCGTCGTTATGAAAGATGCACGAGCGAAAAGGAGAGAATGTTGTTTTCAGTGTTCGGGACTCGATACCCAGAGCGGATCAATAAGTCAGATCTACACCCTGCTCTGCTCAGTAGCTGCTGTTTCCACTTCCTCTGACGTGAACGTCGTCAGCACAACCCTGGACTGGTCTGAGAGATGTTTAAAAAAACACCCCAAAAAATTATTGAGTTGTTGTCCGACAGCAACCCGATGGACTAGGGAACGCCCTTTCATTCAATATTAAATACATACATGTGAATGATAAGTCTATTGAATGAATCCTAAAATTATAAAAAAGCAAAATAAATATATAAATAATGTAGAAATGAGTCAATGTATTAGAGGAAATAACTGGATCTTTTTTTATATATATATTTTGTCTTTGAGCCCTAGGGTCCTCTAATTAAAAAAACATGTTAGTTATCAAATTAAACATAAAAATCAGGGCTACAATAATATATAATCCCCATGTACAACCTCTAAACACAACTCAACCAATAAATAGGATTAGCGTTAGGGTTTAAAAGGCCACAGAACTACTTTTATTTATTTAAAAATAACTACAATAATGTATTTCCTCTTTAGCAACATCTGTTATATTTAAATTAATGGGGATTGTTTAACACTGATGAGAAAATAAAGTTAGTTTCCTTGTATGATTGCTCCACATTTTCTTTTCTGTATATGCTTTTTCCCTAATTTATGTATTCATTCCCTAAATGCTGCTTCAAACCCGTCCGCACAACGTCAGGAAGATGGTGAGCGATGATGAAGATGATGAGCGACGATGAAGATGAGCGCCGGCTCTCACGCATCGTTGCACCTGAAAGCATCGCAATCATCAACGCACTCGAGAGCTGTTGCTAATAAGAGCCGTAATAAATCACCCGATCAAGCGAACAATCAGCTGCTTAATTAATCAGATCAGTAAACGTTTATCTTTTGCTTTCACACACAGGACCGGCATGATGTCGACACCACTCCGCCGTCGTTTTTTTGCAGCGAGTCTGATTGTGTAACAACAAACCATTAGCTGATTGCGGTTGCGTAATATTAAACCAGCCATTGATCCTAATTGCATGAGAACAAAACGGTGTCAGCAAAAAAGGAGAAAACAAAAGAGAAATCTGGGAGGAGAGAGAGATGAAAGAGAAGAGGATGATGAACAGAGCAGAAAAACAAGTGGAGAGAGAGAGGAACAAGAGGAGAGACTTCTAGTGTGAATGGAAGAAAGACAAGGAGGGAAGGAAGTCCATATATGGTATGAGGGCAAAGGACTCATGTGCTCTAATCTTTGATCTTGTTATCAGATATTTGGTTTTTCAAGTGAATAAAAAGGGTGCAAAGCTCACTTAGAACGGGTGAATCGAAAAAAATTAAATAAAAAAAGTACCAGGTACTATCCACAACTTTTGCTGGGTGGAAAAAGAAAAAGAAATGAGTGTAAATGTGACATAATAATAATAATAATACATGCTTTGGGCTGTTGTTTCCTAGCCATTAATAAATATAAATTACATTACTAGAAAGCTACGCTATATTTCTTCTTAAAAGCTGTTTCATAGTCTTGTGGTTCCATGGAGATTAAAATAGTTGTCCACAGTTTTAACCCTTTCAAAATGGCCTCATGCAGCTTCCGGTTCCACCGTCTCACAAAACCGTCGTCCACGAGCCAATGGGTGACGTCATGGTGAAAATGTCCATTTATAATCTGTGCTCGCTGAAAGTCTTCATTAAGTCAACTTTAGTTTAGTAGTTTGTCTCATAATCAACAACTTAACTTCTTTTTTTTGCATTGATTTGACATTTTTACAAATTTTTCCAGGACCGTAGTGTGATCCTTCAGTCAAACAAGCAAACAACTGTCTAACTCTACTTTGTCTTTTTATTCTACTTTACTGCATCACAGTCTCAACACCAAACACACCAGTTCTAAACCCGTCAGACTCGAACCCCTGAAGTTTACTGAACACTTGTTGAAGAGCTCAACTTTTGAGTTCATCTTTTTCTTTTGTCTGCTGTGGTTTCAGCGGCCTACATCAAAGTTTACCTCCTGGAGAACGGGACCTGCGTGGCCAAGAAGAAGACCAAGTCGGTGAGGAAGTCTCTGGATCCGCTCTACAACCAGGTCCTGGTCTTCTCTGAGAGCCCGCAGGGGAAAGTGGTGCAGGTGAGACGCCGATTCACAACCGAGACAAACCAGCAAAATGCAAAGAAACTGGAGTCTGTGGCGCTCGAAGCTAAATGCAGCGTGCTAACATGTGCGTGGTGAGTAAGCTAATAGGCTACGTTGTCACGCTACGTTGTCACGCTACGTTGTCACGCTACGTTGTAACGCTACGTTGTAACGCTACGTTGTAACGCTACGTTGCAACGCTACGTTGCAATGCTACGTTGTAACGCTACGTTGTAACGCTACGTTGTCACGCTACGTTGTCACGCTACGTTGTCACGCTACGTTGTAACGCTACGTTGCAACGCTACGTTGTAACGCTACGTTGTAACGCTACGTTGCAACGATACGTTGCAACGCTACGTTGTCACGCTACGTTGTCACGCTACGTTGTAACGCTACGTTGTAACGCTACGTTGTAATGCTACGTTGCAACGATATGTTGCAACGCTACGTTGTCACGCTACGTTGTAACGCTACGTTGTAACGCTACGTTGTCACACTACGTTGTAACGCTAGTCCAACAGTCCAACAGTCTTGGACCCATCAATCTCTACACAATACTTACTCCAATTAATACAATACATTTGACTGCAGGAGTGAAAACTTTGGAAAGTCAGGGGATCACCAAAGTCAAAGATGCCATAAAATATCAAAAGGAAGAGTTCATCCGATTGATAAATGAATGTATGTTAGAAATTTGTCTCCCGGCTGTCTCTTTTCTGTGACTCTATAGAAAGAGTTCAGGAGGTGTAGAGGAGACGCAGCAGAACGAGCTGTGAAGAAGAGCTTGACATTTACAGTGAGAATCCAACCGGAGGGGCCGGGAGGCAGTTTGAGCTCATTCTGTTCCTTCAGGCGTTGGAGCCTCAGCTGCGAACTGAGAGACGGAATTATGATCTCACTTCCTTCATATTGCAGTTTTTCTCTCAAACTGGTTGTCAGAATTTTTTTGCCAGTGTACATTTCTGCAAACCACGGGATACGTTGAATGTTGACGTTTTGCAAACTAAAGACAGTTTCCTAAACGTGTTCCATATCAGTGCCGCATGATTAACGCCGTTAAACGATTGATGAGGTAGAGGCAACAAACTTATTGGTGAAGGTTAAATGAAAGCAAAAAATGTAACAAGGTAGCATTACAAGGTAGCGTGACAAGGTAGCGTGACAAGGTAGCGTGACAAGGTAGCGTTACAAGGTAGCGTTACAAGGTAGCTTTACAATGTAGCGTTACAATGTAGCGTTACAATGTAGCGTTACAATGTAGCGTTACAATGTAGCGTTACAATGTAGCGTTACAAGGTAGCGTGACAAGGTAGCGTGACAAGGTAGCGTGACAAGGTAGCATTACAAGGTAGCACAACAAGGTAGCACAACAAGGTAGCACAACAAGGTAGCGTGACAAGGTAGCACAACAAGGTAGCACAACAAGGTAGCACAACAACGTAGCACAACAACGTAGCACAACAATGTAGCACAACAACCTAGTGTTAAAACCTAGCGTTACAACCTAGCGTTACAATGTAGCGTTAGTAGCGTTACAACGTAGCGCCACAACGTAGCGCCACAACATAGCGCCACAACATAGCGCCACAACATAGCGCCACAACATAGCGCCACAACGTAGCGCCACAACGTAGCGCCACAACGTAGCGCCACAACGTAGCGCCACAACGTAGCGCCACAACGTAGCGCCACAACGTAGCGCCATAAAGTAGCGCCACAACGTAGCGCCACAACGTAGCGCCACAACGTAGCGCCACATCGTAGCGCCACAAGGTAGCACAACAAGGTAGCACAACAAGGTAGCACAACAAGGTAGCGTTGCAACGTAGCACAACAATGTAGCACAACAACCTAGCGTTACAAACGCTATGTTGTAACGCTACGTTGTAATGCTACGATGTAATGCTACGTTGTAATGCTACGTTGTAATGCTACGTTGTAATGCTATGTTGTAATGCTACGTTGTAATGCTACGTTGTAATACTACGTTGTAACGCTACGTTGTAACGCTAGGTACGTAGCGTTACAACGTAGCATTACAACGTAGCATTACAACGTAGCATTACAACGTAGCATTACAACGTAGCGTTATAACGTAGCACGACAACGTAGCACGTAACAAGCCTAATAATGTCACGTAACAAGCGTAAAGTCTACGTTTACTTTTGGTTTCTCACTGGACACATCGATCTCTGGGGTGAAAGTCCTGCGTTAGTTTGAGCTATCCACCAACACTCCCACCCACCCGTAGTAGAAATTACAAGTTATACTTGTTATTAAAACCATGTAACGTGTAGACATTGTAACTTTTAATAACATTAAATCACAATAATAGTTAATAATCACAATTAACTTGTGACTGGGCTGTTGTTGTCCTCATTGTTTCTTACTTTCTCTCTTTCTCTCACTGTCCTTCCCTCCTTGTTCACTTTTCTCTTTCCCTCCTTTTGTATCACCTTGCCTTCTTTATTTCTACATTCTTCTCTTCCTTGCATACTTGCTAACTCCTTCCTTTTTCATTGTTTCTCCTCATGCCTTTTGTAGCCTTTCTTTCAGTCCATAATCTAATGTATTATTTGTATTGAATGTATTTATTCACTGTCCTTTCTTATGTGTTGTAATGGGTAAACGGGTAAAGCATATGTAACACCAACAGGCATATATGTTATAACTGGTTCCCTCAGTAATCAGCAGGTGAAAGAGTGCTGTGTTTTCGGTTGAGAGGCCTGCAGCTCTGCTGCTCCCGCTGTTGTGTAATTAGCCGCTAAACGCCTCCCTCTTAATTATCTGCTGTCTGTGTCGCTGTCCTCCGACTTTCATCAACCTCATTCACGCTGGATAATGAAAATCGCTGAAATCAGCAGCGTTTTTTCAATTTGTCACTTCCTGATTTGCCAAAGCAAATTGCCAAACGCCGACACTCTGGGAATGTATTCAGAATCCACAGAATGAACAGACTCCATGACTCACATTTGTTTCCCCGAGCTTTACAAAACATGTCGGCAAGGTGAGAAAACCAACGTGTTCAGAACACCAACCTATTTTTAGGCCTCTGCTCAAAAATTGCAAACCCAAACTAAAACGGGTGTATCTCTGCAACCACTAGGGCTATTTGAATAAGTTTTATGGTATAATAAAAGGCACACATGTGAGATATATGTAAACATTCTCTCTGCAAAGGTTGACTTTGATAAAGTGAAGCAGACCAAAGTTAGAGAGGGTTTAGAACAGAGAACATTCAAGCAAGGTCGCCAAAATTTGCATTGGGGCACATTTGCGCATATCTGTGACGTTTGAATTTTCTCATGTACCAAACCATATATTTCACTTGTATATTACTTATGGTGTTCAATACATCCAAATACAGCAGTTTTGTCAACATTCATTTATTTTTAAGTATAGCAGAAATGGTGGTCCTCAGTCCCAATGTGAATGTACCTGGTCCTCACTTCAATGGTCATACAGGACTGTGTGTGTGTGTGTGTGTGTGTGTGTGTGTGTGTGTGTGTGTGTGTGTGTGTGTGTGTGTGTGTGTGTGTGTGTGTGTGTGTGTGTGTGTGTGTGAAACAGATGTGAGGGCAATGGGTTTTGAAGGTTGCCGGTTTAAACCTCTTTGTGTTCAGTCACAGCCGAACGCCGCTCTGCTGCTGTCAACGCGCAATTAGTTGCTAAGCACCTCCTTTCTAATTATTGGCTGTCCGTCTTTCTCTTTTCCTCCGCTCTGCGCTCTCTGCACCATCCCCCGATCGGCTCATCTTTCTCCCTTATCTCATCCTCTCTGACGTCTTTCATTAGCGCTGAACGACCAGCAGTCAGCGAGGACCCGACTAGAACTGGAGAAATTCTTCATTCTTAAATGAATCGCCTTTGGGGGCTAAATGAAGCCCCTCATTGAGGTCTCACCTACAGGCATGACATTTAGTAGGCAAGTGTAACACCTGGAAACGCACCAAAATGGCTCTTGGCGGTAAACCCCAAAACCAACAAGAAGTCAGCCATTTTGAATTTATTGTGCCATTTTGGCCCATTTTTTGGGCTTTTACAGACGCTTTACTGTAACCAACTCCTTCTCAGATTTAGTCAGATTCGTATTTGATCAAAACAATCTTTTGCAGTCACAATGTTTCAAAAGTTAGCATTTTCATGCTTTATTTTTTCTGTGGCGCCAAAAATAAATGGCCATTTGGCATAAAACAGGAAGTTGTTGTAACTTCAACATACTTCAATAGAATCTGCTGCAAGTTTCTTGAGCATTAAATGTCGATGCTTCATAGACTCTTAGCCCCGCCCCCTACCCTGAAGCCCCACCCTCTTTCATGACTCATGAACCACCATTATTCCCTGGCACACGGGAAGGTGCAATGCCCGTTCATCGCTGCTTGCAGCTTTTAGTTAGTTCTGCTCCCTACATGCCGTGGTGTGTTGGTTTGTGTTTGTCTTCTGCAGTTAGAGCTAAATGCTAAATGTCGGCGTATCTGGGTTCCTGCAGTGTGTCTGGATGCAAAAGATCTCTATCAGGTTGTTATTTAAACATCCACCGTTATCTTCCTCTCAAAGGTTATTCACATACGTAATAACCAGTGTTGCAAAATGAAGTAAATGGCACGAGATCAGAGTTTAAACTATAAATGTCAACTAAGAATAGGAAAAACAATAACAGCTCATAATATTCACAATATTTCCCCGAGCGTGTGACAGAAGTTGATGTATTTTTCAGCTAATGCTGCTTTTTTTCTTCTCCTGTCCACATAAATATATTTTTCTTTTGTTTTTATCAGAGACTCTTATCTCTCTCTTTCCACTCGTTATTTATTACTCTGTCTCTTCTAACCAGGGGGAGAGTCTGGTGTCTCAGATAGAGAGACACGTAATCTGTATCTGATTTCATACTTTATGACTCCAGCAAATATTAACGCCAACATTTCTGGTGGAAATCAATGCTTTGAAATGAGGTAAACATGTTAAACTTTGACAACTGCAAACTGTTAAAGCTTCATCCTCTTTATCAAATCATATTTAATTATGTGAGCAGAAACATACCATTTTTCTTCAATACAGCATGATGTATATTTAGTAAATTATGGTCCTTTGAGAGTAAAATTGACCATAAAGCAGGGGATGCTTTAGGGCGGGGCTTACTGTGATTGACAGGTCGCTGCCACGCCCAGAGCTGTATACGGCGTCACAACTTTACTGCAAATATGGAACTTCAGTTGCAAAAAAAACATCATGACAGAAGTCACCAAAAGTCTCGACTTCATAACATCCACAAACCGACGGATGACATCACTCCCGATGACTCCGCCCACTTATATACGGCCTCTGCCCCCACACCAAAAGTTAAGGAAAGTACTTTTCACCACATTGTGTGTTTTATTAGAACATCCAAATAAGTTAGCTGTCCCACTTTCTGGTGTTTCAGAGCTTTTTATTCTTCCTTTCAATTCAAGTTCATCCATCTGAATCCACTCATCCTCACTTCAATGCAGCACGCTGGGATTCTTCTCTTTGTTGTGAAATCCCTTTTTGTCTTTCCATCAGCACCTGCAGAGTGTGTGTGTGTGTGTGTGTGTGTGTGTGTGTGTGTGTGTGTGTGTGTGTGTGTGTTCCAGGAGAGGATCTAGGACACTGTGCTCTCTCTCTCGCCTCAGTTTAGATTGCTGAGGTCGTGACCTTTGTTTGGAGAGCTGATCGCCGGCCGAGTTATAGATTATCTTTCTTTAAAAGATGGGTGGGAGTAGATTGAAGCAGATTTGGCCTCCGAGTCTCCGTGGAAATCACGCTCACACGTACCCCAAACCAATCGGTATGCCGGCTCGCTCGGACGCACGACCGGTATTGATCGCTTGTCCGCTGCTTGACGAGATGCCGTCTGAGATGAGCCCTGATCGGTTATCGGGTCGCCGGGAGACAGAGGACACCGACGTACAAACACACACACACACACACACACACTCAGGTTTCTAAGCACATGCCTCCATCATCTCGCTCACACACACGGTCCATCTTCATTTGCTCTGATTGAAACCTCGGCCTGCTGCTGTAACGGAGAGATTATGAGCCGTTATTGCCTCAGAACAGATTCCCAAAACCATCTGGATTCATGCTAATTAAGCCCCGCCCTTTAAACCTTATTGCTTAATCTGTCAGGACCTCCATCACCAACAACCAATCAAGAGCCTCTGATGCCACGTTTGGCACCTAATCCCTTGAAAGAAATTGATTTCTGAGGGGAACATGAAGTACATTTTACCTGGAGATGATAATAATAAAAATAACTGTCTTAACTGTTTGCAAAGCACTTTTTAAAACTGAGTTTACAAAGTGCTTCTCCAGGGAAGCAAAGCATAGAAAAAGCCAAGATTGAACACACAACGTCAATACAGACAAATATTAAGAAAACAAAAGGAAAAAACAGCCGTGCCATGAAGGCAATGCACACAACAGAACCAACACAAACAACAACAAAAAGAGCAAAAGGAATAGAAAACAAATAAATAAATGAAACAAAATGAGAAGAACAAAAGAACTGCATGAAAGCACTGATGTTTATGACTATATAGTCTGAGTATTAGACTGTAAAGTGCATTATTCATGTCTCTGTCACGTTGACTCTGAATTCCTTTAAATGAAGTTTTGAGTTTTCCCCTCAGCCATTGTTCTGCCTTTTGTTATCAATCGTTCTTTGTTCTTTGTGGCGTTCGTGAAGGATGCACAGTTCAATCCATTCTTTGTGAATTCTCCCCTGAGCGAGTACATTTATCTTGTTGTGTTGAGGTCCATGATGATCCACAGGATGTTTCTTTTAGGTTTTGTTTGTCGGATATTAAATCTGTCGCTCGTATCAACGATTGATTTTATAGCACACTTTGTGTAAAAGTGCCAAAAAGTGCCAAAAAAGTGCAGTTTACGAAGATTGCGTACGTATTTTTATGCAGTTTATACTCAAATCGCCAAATACTAAATGTGCTGTTAAAATGCTGTAAATACATAATGTCTCCCTCCTGGTTCATATCTACACCTCTTCCCCAGGTGATCGTTTGGGGAAACTACGGACGGATGGACCGCAAATGCTTCATGGGCGTGGCTCGAATCCTATTGGAGGAGCTGGACCTCAGCACGATGGTGATTGGCTGGTACAAGCTCTTCCCTACCTCCTCCATGGTGGACCCCACGATGGCGCCGCTCATCCGCCACTCGTCCCAGATGTCCCTGGAGAGCACCATCGGGCCGTGCTGCGAGCGATCCTAAGACGAGGAGGAAGCGTCTCCGACGTCTCAACCGAATCCGAAGACACGTCTTTTTTTAAACATATATCTAGCCTGTAGCCCTGCGCTCGGGTCCAACAGGTGTTAAGTATCTCGCTCGAGGGCGCTTTGACCGATCCGGACCGAACCACTTGGGATCGGGAAGAGTCGGTCACCGCTGCAGTCGCTGGAAATATTCTGTTCATTCTTTTGATGTCGCATCAGACAGTTTTTCCCCGGGACTCACGGGAAGCACATTTTCTTTTTTTGTTGTTGCAAACTGACCGCCCCTCAGACTCCCAGGAAGAATGTTGCTCTCCTCAGATCTCTTTGATGAGGAAACAAAACAAAAAAAAACACTTAATGAGGAGGCTTCAAAGGAGGGCTCGGTCTGCCGACATCGATCGCGTCCTTTCGGGACTCCTCTTCGGCTGCGAGCCTCCGATCTGATTCTCGTTCCCAGGACTTGCTCGTTGTCTTTCTGAGCGGTACCCGTCTCTCCACTGAGCCAGACGGGGAGCGATCGCTTGGAGACATCGGCCTTCCATTTCGCAGGAGCATGAATGGATCAGCAGGACTACGGAAGACTATTACACAATACTTATATATGTAGCTTTATAGCTATATATATGGCTTATTTGTTGTAACCAACCAAGACATCTTGGTTTCAAAAACTGACTTGAGCTGTTTTTGTTCTTTTGTGTCACACATTTGGCCCTTCTATGTTCAGTCCGAGTGGAGGCGTGAATGAAAGGCCCTTACATCCTCTGGATCTCTACCTGATCTTTGGGATCCTGCTGGGTTTCTTACCAGGCTGAAGTTGATTGCATTTACTTGAAGCGCCAGGTGTTAATTGGTCCCTGAGTGGATTTATTGTGCTTTCAAAGAAGAACGAGGTTCTGAGTTTCCCCGAAGACCCAAAAGCCGGCGCGATTTCACTCCAATCAATCGGCGACGTTCGCTGTTTTCACCGATTCATCTTTTTGTCACCAAGCACTTTACTAGATGAGTGTTGTGTTTGGTTGGGAGGAAAACATGCAGGCTTGTGGGTTTTGGGACAAAGTGATGCACCTAAGACCCCCATCTCACCTGGCTGTAGCAGATGGCGCCCAAATAGAGATTCGTAGCTCGTAAAGTCAGCGAGGATCCATCAAATACAGTTTGAAATCTGATTATCGGACTTCCAGGAGGTCATTACGTTTTTGCCAGATGGGATGAAAGTTTGTTTTTCGCGTGTCAATCAGAACCTGTCTTGGTGCATAACTCAATGCCACAGATATCTGGTGTCCCCGCCACACCTAATTGGATTGTATGCGCGCGATACATCGTATTAGATCACCGTTAGGATGCAAAGCAGCCATCAAATGCAGTGCGGTTGAAGCTCATCAGGATACAACAGCCAGGTGTGAACGGGGTCTGCAAGGTTTCAGTGGTTCAATTCCGTTCAATGTAGTTGTAAATGCAGGAGGGGAAGACTTTCATTGAGGATAGAAGCTCGGCCGACGATTGTCAGTTTCATTGTCGTTCGGTACGCTCTTTAGCTAATAGTCTACAAGTAGATTTTTAAGATTCCTCCTCTCTTTAAAAAAAAAGCTTTGGTTAACAATTGTCTAATAACAGTTTCTACTGTGCCAATTTCTACCAGCAAGTGTCTTCTCCTTCCTCGTCCTCCATTACCTTCCTGGTTTCTGCTCGGAGCAGGAAGGCTGAGCGGAGGATCCCTTCCATTCCAGATCACAGCCCGAGCCCACAGGCCGCCCAGCCCCAGGTGATTAGCTGAGACTCGGTGCGGAGCGAGGGAGCGAGGGAGGGAAAGGAAAAAGAGAGAGGAAGGAAGCATGAAATGTACTTTGCATCCTCCAAACAAAGGATCCGTCTGGACCGACGTCAGGTTTTACAGATTAACGACAACAACAACAAAGACAACAAAAAAGGACACAAAAATAGGATGAATTTAAAGGGAACACCATGTGCACACTGTAGGGACCTTTAGCGTTTATTAATAACAAAAGTATATGTATTTCATTTGGACACTTTATGATTCTTAATGTCTTTTTACGTGTAAATATTACGGTTGTTGGCGTCTTTTGGAGCGAGCCAAAGTTAATCTATAATAACTTAGTTGATTAGCGTTAACTCTCTGAGGGAGGGAAGGGATATCCTCGCTAGTTACCGTAAGAGTGTAGCATTAGCTGGTAGCATCCGCATGACTGATTAAAACTTCTAATTAATTATCATCCTACTTGATAAGACTAAGCATGAGCTATACGCGACGGAGGAGGCGGAGAAATGAAACACAGTGAGTTGGGTTGAGACCCGGCTTTAATTGAGGAATAAATGCATATGTAGCAAAGTTTACTGTTTATTTTCACAGACAATAACAATTACAAATAGTTTTTTTATTTTTACTTTGAAGCAAAATTTCAGAAACAAATTTGTCTTGTCAACTAATATTTTAATTAAACCATACACATTTGGAGTGATTTTACTCTTTAAACAAACATACTTTTGCATAAGTGGCCTCTGTTGTTGCCAGTAGCAGTGTTGCAGGGATATTAATACTGAATTTATTTCCAAACAAAATCAGCTACATTCTGTAAAGCAATAAACAAAAAAGAACATCCAGCCATTGCAGTTGTTTTTCAGTTCTTAGCCAGTGACGTCATCCATTATTATCTTTGACAGTTTAAGTTATCTTTTGGCATGTGTTTTGGATATGAAACCAGTACATGTTTCATGTCATAACGCTGTGCTTGTCCAAGAGAAAACGCAGGATGCGTATGATTTAAAGGGGACATGACTCCTTTTCAGGTATACACTTGTTTTAATGTTAAAAAGTGTTCATCCAGTCCCTTTGAATACCCTTTAAAACACCTTGACAATAGCTCCAAGAATCTGAACGCAGCACATTCCTGGTATGTTTTCATCCTTATTCCAGGAGGACTTTCATGTAATAATCTCTTTCAAACATTATAATTTCTGATTTGGAAAAATGCGTGATCATTTTTCACAACCTAAAAGGAATATCATGTATTTTAATCAATGACTGCCTGGTAATTAGAACAAAAGGGGACTGTTTTTAAAAATGAGATGATGTTATAGAAGTTGTATACATCAAATATATATATATATATATATATATATATATATATATATATATATATATATATATATATATATATATATATATAGTTATATTGAAAATCAATTGACTCCTCCTACTGTAACCCAAAGAATGTGTTTCTGTCAGTGTTCATTTGTGCCAAACTTTAAACATATATTGAGGGCTGATTTCCCAATTAAGGACCAATGAAAGAGGAAAGTTTACACTCAAATGTTCCATCAGAAACCCAAAAGCAGAGACCAATCTGCTCACAGGAAGACCTCTGTGGCTGAAACTAAAGCATTAATGCATGATAACGACCATAAAGACCAAGTTAAGAGATGTAAAGCTGCAGCGGTAACCGTCAGCCAACAGCTTAACAAACATTAAACAACGTGAACAACGCTGATTGTTCATCGCCGCTTAAAAAAACGTTCCTGCAGCAGTGAGCGATGGCTTTTCTAAGATGGCTACAGCTGCAAAACGAAATATCTGCCCACATTCCCAGCAGGCTTAGGAGTAATGAATGTTTGTCTGTTGAACAATGGATTGTGTAATTTTGCTCATCAAAAAGCTCCTCGTTCCCCCGTCTGAGTCCGTCTGTGCGTCCCGTAACGTTGAAGGCAAACGGACGAGCTCATCGATGTTGTCGTCGACATGTTTCGGCACCGAAATGTACGTTTTTTTTCTGCATCCACCCGTGTTCTGATTGTGTCCGCCACACGGATGTTAAATATGTGCTACTATCAATTGTAATGTAAATAGAGGCCTTAAACACAGCGATATACATTTCGTCAGGGATAAGGACTAAGAATTGTCACATAAAGTAATCAAAACGACGCAAAAAAACGTTTTTCAGTGTCACCGTTGTGTGAAAATGATAATCTTTCCGTATGTTCTTCATGAATTTCTGATATTTCAGCTGATATTTGTGTATTCTCCCCACTCCTTGGTGTGGGCTTAATTCAACAAAGAAAAATCAAACAAGTGGGTCCTCTTAACATGACTTATTTTCTAGATTTTACAAACATTACAGTTGTTTCAGTATTGATTCAGTATTAAGAACAATCCCTTTTTAGGTTGACATTCTGCAAAACCAGACCTTTTCCATCACTACAACTCAATTTTACAGCACCGTAAAAGAGGCCATTGCCCAAGATATCCAGTGACAGTTATGTTACATGCAGAATATTAAGCATGTCATGAGTTCAGCTAATGACCTTTTAGATGTGAAACATGGTTTAAATGACGGACAACCTTTTTCTTGATCTGGACAAGATGTACAACCTTGAGTCATGTTGACATTCCAGTCTTGTTTGACTCTGGCTACATTCAAACGTATTTGATGTCCTGGAAATTAATGAATGTTTCTATTTTATATATATATATATATGTTATCTGAAATACCATTTACTTGCGTGGAAGCCTAGACTGTTCAAAGTATGGCTTTAAAGACCAAAACACTTGTATTTCCGCTGTTAAGTTTGCCGTTTTAAGATGGGGAGTCTATGGCGACTCGCTTTTGGTGTCAGCCTCAAGTGGCCATTTGAGGAACTGCAGATTTTGGCTACAAAAGTATTTTATCTCACTTTGAGTGCAGCTTTGAACGTGAACTTTTTCAGGACAACACAAGAATATGTTATGGCAATCAAAAACAGAGGAGTTGTGTTATAGATATACAAAACAAATGTTAAACTGCCGTAAATGTAAGTGTCTTACTAATTTCCTTTCAGGCTACAATAGCTGGAGAGAGTCAGGAGAACTGGATACATGTTTTCCAAGATGGCGTCGCCATTTTTCCAATGAAAATGGCTCTGTCGCTGAGAAAAGGCTTGCTTTGGGTTTCCACAAGTTTGGGGTCCTAAAGCCGACCAAAACTTCCTAACTAACTACGTTTACACGTAACTAACTCATGTACCGTAAAAGTCGGGTTATACGCCGCTAGTTCCTTTGGGTAGCTTCCCGCTGTAGCCAGCTAGCGCTGCTGCTACTGCCCGCGTCCCCACTGCTCGTCCTGTCGGGGAGCTAGCGGGGAGATAGCAGCAGCGCTAGCTGGCTACAGCGGGAAGCTAGCGGGGACAACCACCGAAGGTAGTAGCGGCGTATAACCCGACTTTTACGGTAGCTTTTTGAGACCGTTCAAATTCTGATAATACAAAGAGTCCATAGACTTAAAGCTTGCAAACAAGTTGAGGGTTGAGGCTCTTTGCATACTTGATTGGGTAATTATGTTCTCCAGGTCAATGTAACTTATTTCTACATTTAGACTATTCAACATTGTTTCTAGTTCTCGATGGTATGAAAACAAGAGCAATTGGTTGTCCCGTTTCTCAATATTAGACTTTTAGAGGTTCTGACAATCGGGCCGGTGCCAGGATGATGTTTTTAGGTTAATTTCACAGTGGTTTGAATCCCGTTGCGGCTCCATTGATGCACTTATAGTTTATCCTTCACCCTACTGTTCTTACTGCAATACGAGCCACATATCTGTGCGCATGCATGTGTCGTCACTGGTGCACTCTGAGCTAACCTGGATGCAAAATGGAACCTAATTGAAACCTAATTTCGTAGCCCTGATTATTGGCATCAAGAGAGTGCAGGAAAAGTAGATTTATTTGCAGAAAATCAACCTAAGAAGTGATTCTGGGTAGAATTCCCTTTGAAGTTCATAAAAAAAACCTTCTGCTCCCTGAAATTCAATTGTCCATATCTT
Organism: Taurulus bubalis; assembly: GCF_910589615.1. Classification (NCBI taxonomy): domain Eukaryota; kingdom Metazoa; phylum Chordata; class Actinopteri; order Perciformes; family Cottidae; genus Taurulus; species Taurulus bubalis. Next base: position 3,281,346 of record NC_136593.1, on the reverse strand, counting down.
TGTCCTCTTAAGTTCTTGGGTTTTACTGATTTAAAAAAAGAAAGAGAGCACTATTTGTGTCCTTTCTAGACAAATATCATATGATGCGAGGTGGAGGAGTGTTGAGGATGAAAGGGTTGATGCATCTCCTCTGCCGGTGGATCCCAAAAGCAATACATCTCCTTCGGTCTGCTTCCCAAACAGTTTTCCCTCAGAGGCCCCGCTCATCCCAAACCTCATGCCATCTGCTAGATCCTCTCATTGAAAACAACCCCATTAACTCCAGTGAATTTATGTTAAGGTCGGGTGACCCCCAGTGTTCCCAGTTAAATTCCCTCTCACCTGTGAGTTCAAAGGAAGTCACGCAAATTTAGACTCCAAACTCTTAAATCTTCTAAAGTCCTCCTTTTACTTTGCCCATACAAGGTGGTTTTTATCTACAGCATTCACAGCCTTAAATCCTCCTTTAACGGACCTTCTTGTGCTGTCAGGAACAAGCAAGGGGGGTTGACTTTTGGGAAGCAATGCTGATGGAAAATCAATCTTTCCGTCAGTGAAATCAATTCATCCAGAGAAGGTTCTCCAAGCGTACTGTATATTATTTTGCTCAGCGACACGTTCCTGCTGTCGGCCCCCGGGTAGCTATCGTAATTTTTTTGGTTTGTTGAGTTTTTAATACTCGTCAGTGTCAACCGAATATTAGCATAAACTAATCTTAGCATCAGCTAATCTGAGCATAAATTAATTTTTAGCATAAACTAATCTTAGCATAAACTAATTTTAACATCAGCTAAACTTAGCATCAGCTAATATTATCATAAACTAATCTTAGTATCAGCTGTAGCATCTTAGTATCAGCTGTATTGTTCAAAGTAAATATTAGCATAAACTAATCTTAGCATCAGCTAATATTATAATAAGCTAATTTTAGCATCAGCTAATTTGAGCATAAACTAATTTTAGCATCAGCTAATATTATATAAACTAATCTTAGCGTAAGCTAATTTTAGCATCAGCTAATATTATCATAAACTAATCTTAGCATCAGCTAATATTATCATAAACTAATCTTAGCGTAAGCTAATTTTAGCATCAGCTAATATTATCATAAACTAATCTTAGCATAAGATAATCGTAGCATAAGCTAATATTAGCATAAACTAATATTAGCATAAGCAGCAAAGGCCCCTCTGCGCCTCCATTCGCTGCTGGTGCGTCGCGGCCTTGAGGACCTGAATGCTATCAGAAGAGAGACAACGACGCGTTGACTTTTAGTTTTTATTCACCGCACTGTCATTTTAACACGAGTATATTTGCAGATTCTTTGGCAAACTGTTATATTGTTGAGTAAATGCACAATTTGGTGTATTGTTAATCTATTCCAGCTGTCAATAAAATAGTTTATCTCCATTGCTGGATGCTTTGATTGTTTATGGTGTTGGTGTGTGTGTGTTTATTTTGTGTGTGTATTTTAAGGTGGTGAACCGTACCTTCATAAGGAGGATATGTTGAATGTTTATGTTTCTGAACCAGAGATATGTTTTATTTTAACATTAGTTATAATGCCTGAGATGTTTTTTAAGCTTTTTTTGTGTATATTTCCAGTGAGCAAGCTCACTTTTTGTCCATGCATATGGTTCAAAGTCATAATAATTCAACTTCATGATGGCAGAAAGAGCATCAGCAGCACAAACAGCTCTCCAGCATCGCAGAGTTCTATTTGACACGTTAAACGTGTATTTAAATCATTTATATGACCTCTAATAAACACACAGGTGAACTTCACTGAACCTGAATAACCCACAAACCTCTTGGAGCAGATGAGAGAGGAAAGACACACACACACACACACACACACACACACACACACAGAGGGAGGAGGAGGTAAAAACACATCAGAAAGATGGAGGAGGAGAATGAGAGGTGGAGCTGCAGAGAAGCAGAAGAGGGATTCGTTCTGTTTGACAGTCAGCAGCGTCATCCTGATGCAACGCTCTTTAACCCGACTCCACGTTCATTTCCCCTCCAACGCTCTCTCCATTTTTCTCTCATAGTAGCTGCTCTTGTTTAATCTTTCTCCCCCTTCGCTCACTATTTGTGCCTCCCTCTCTCTCATCTCTCTCTCTCTCCATGCCTCTCTCTGTCCCACTCTCTCTTTCTCTCTCTCTCCCCATCTCTATCCATCTCTCTCTCCCTCCCTCTCTCTCTCCCCCATCTATCCATCCCTCTCTCTCTCCATCTCTCTCCCTCTCTCCGTCTCTCGCCCCCATCTCTATCATCTCTCTCTCCCTCTCTCTCTCCTCTCTCCTCATCTCTATCCATCCCTCTCTCTCTCTCTCTCTCTGGCAGACGTACAAACTCCCTGGCGACCAAACTGATCAGCTTATATTAAGGTCTCTCTCTCACACACACACGCACATGCACACGCACACGCACACGCACAAACACACACGCACACACAAATCAATTGCCTGACAGCACGGCAGGTCATACTAAGCGGACACACACACACACAGAGGCATGACTTGCATGCACATGCGCAGACTGACAGATAGAGAAGACACCACATCACACACACACATCACACACACACACACACACACACACTAGCGTGACTTGCATGCACGAAGGCGGAGAGACAAAATCACACGCTAAAATAAAATTGGTTGAACCAGCGGGAGACCCTCAGATGCTGCAAAATGCAAATTGGGACATAAATCATTTTCTCCACGGGGGAAATTACAATTCCATTGAGCGACGTGTTCCAGCTCAGAGGAACACACACTCAGAGGAACACACACTCAGAGGAACACACACTCAGAGGAACACACACTCAGAGGAACACACACTCAGAGGAACACACACTCAGAGGAGCACACACTCAGAGGAACACACACTCAGAGGAGCACACACTCAGAGGAACACACACTCAGAGGAACACACACTCAGAGGAACACACACTCAGAGGAACACACACTCAGAGGACCGTGTGGAGAGTTGTGCTGCGACAGACCGCCACTAGCGCCCCCTGCTGCCCCACTGGGTTGGAGGAGAGAGAGTGAAATGGGACTTTGAGGCGTTATAAAACTCCAGTCTCTTCTGCCATCGTCCACTCAGAGCTTGTTTTGGGCAGCTACCTCTGACACACTTTCTCCTCCTCCTTTCCTCCTTTCCTCCTTACCTCCTTACTTCCTCTGCCTCCACTCTTTTTGTCCACTCCCTTCCTACTCCCTCTTTCTTGAATCTCAGGATTCTTTTCATGGGGAATGAATACATCCAAACTATATTATTATTATTATATATTATATTGTTAAAAAAATTTTATTAAAAAGAAGGAAAAATATATATATATATTGTTATTTTTTTAAATAAAAGATTAATTTATATATATATATATATATTACATATATATATATATATTATATATATATTAATATATATATTTATATATATATATATATATATATATTACATGTTTATGTAATATATACATTATATATATTAATATATATATAATATATATATATAAATTAATGTTTTATTAAAACAATTAACAATATATATATATATATATATATATATATAATATATTATAATAATATAGTTTGGATGTAGTTCAGTCCCCATAACAAAATCCTGAAATATAAAATTATAGGAACCAAGACCATATATATATATGTATATTTATATATGTATAAACCCAAATCGTTTATTTGTACCAAGCTGTAAACAAGATTATTTTAACATTGATGTCTATGACGAATGACTCACGGTTTGAGCCTACCTCAAGTGGCCACATGAGGAACTGCAGTTTCACGTTGGCTTCATTTCTCAACAGCAGCGCTCGACTGTAATCAGAAGGTTCTTTGTTCATTTTTAAAAGGGGGATGTATCCTCTCCATGTTGACCTCGCCATCCCGTAATAACAGAGACTGTGCAGAGGCAGAGTGGTTCTTTAGGTAGTCTTTTCTTTCTTCTTTTTTTCCCAGCAAAATCACAATATTCTGGAAGAATTGCATATGCATAAATGCAGTGATTGGCCGGTGTCCCGTGGAAGTTGAATGGGAGTTGGTGAGGGACGTTGCTTTTTAACAGGTCTCTTTCCATAAAACAGTTTGTTAAAGCAGTTTAATAACAGAACCATGAGTAACACCTCGTGAAAAAAATGAAGTGATCCTGGAGTTAGAGCGACTGCTCAGGTGGAAAATGTCCGTATAATTAAAATAGGAGGAGTGAGTAATACAAAAAATATAATTTAAATCAAAACTTAAAGCTATTTCGTGAACGATACTGTCGTTATAAATCAGTTACTTTATATTGCAGGTGTGATTGGAGCTCCTCCTTCGCCTCCTGGCAGCAGAGTCCCTCGGTGGCGGCGGTGAAAGACAAATGAGAATAAACAATCTCTGTGGTTTGCTAACGGCGTGTGGACAGCAGCAGCAGCAGAGTCCAGCAGGGCTTAAGACCGTCTCACTGCAGTATCAGCGAGCGCTTAAGGGCTCTGGCGTGAACTTCTGGAGACTTCCCTGAAGGATTTCAAGTCGAGTCTGCAGCCAGTAGACTGTTCAGAGAGAACGGCCCACAATGCATTGCAGCGGTGTCATCATACGAATGAGGACACGGGGGAAGCATCCAAGAAACATAAGCATCAAGCCCACCAGATAGAAATATAAAGTTGAAAACACAACTGTGTTTGTATCTTATTTACTTCATGGGGTTTGGATTAATCTTGAAAAAAGGTCTTTATAGTAAATAATACTTTACTACATTTTTGTACAATGGCAATAAATTAACCTTGAATATTATGTGTTTGGGTTACAAGTATTTTTGAAGTCGAAAATCTGGTCTGTCCCTCTCTAGCTTCTCTGTATAATAACTATAAAGAATACTTAACTTCACTCAATCAAAGCCAAACTACGCACAGATACTCTTAACATATACATTTATGTTATATATTAAATTCAAATATAGCAAATATAGCTACGATAATAAAATACAACTTTTAATTATTATTTTTTTGCAAAATATATAAATATTTCTTTCCTTTTCTGTTATCATAAACCAATATACCAGTAACACATGTATGAAGTTGTTATCTATGTTCCCATAGTTTCCTGCATATTATATATTTTTTAATAATTAAAATAGGCCTTGTGGTTGAGGAGATAATCAGAATTTAGTACGGGCATATTAACCATTAGGATTTTCCAAAAACAGGGCTTAATACCATAAGGTTACGGGTTAAAAATAAAACAAAATAAGGAAACCAGGATATCAGCATTTAAATCTCGGTCTTTATTGACTTCATGTATCCCATGTGAACTCTGACTCACAGCAAACGTGACACACTTTCACAGTCTCAATACTCAGCAGGTCTTCGTATATTTACATTTATCTCCACGTCCTCGTGGATAAATTGTTCTTCTGTAAGAAGACTCAGGCTTTCACTTTGAAAGAAAGACAATGTTCTAAATGTTAAACATTTCAAAGTTTCATTTAATTAACACAATTCCAAACAGTAAGTCTCCTAAATGTTAAAATGAGGTAAAAACATATTTCACTATACAATCATTTTGTGTCAAAACTTGTACACGTTAACTCGAGAGGCAGGACTATTTCAGACGTAACTCACAGCTCGGCTGTGTATTTTAGAAGCATTTACTTATTTATTTACGTAGACATTTTCTGTGGCTATAGCCTATGTTGTTGTTTCCGTTTTTAGGGATAATTGTGGGGGCGTGGCTTTGGAGGAAGGCTTAAGAGATGCCCACTTAGCGACTTTCCTGCTGGATTTAGTGACGTTTGAGTTAGTGTTGAGCTAATGCTACGAGCTACTTTCATTGGTCAATAGTCGGCAACACTGTGCTGATTTTTAAGGTTAAATCATCTGTTAAATCACCAAAAAGTCCCACGTGTTCTGTGAAAAGGCTAACTTTATGCTTGCCTTGTTTACTTATTTTCAATACAATTATCCTAAGAGGACAAAACAGAGACTTTGTCAAGTGAATTATTCAATGAAATCCAAGTTACTTCAGCCTCAGCCTGCAGTAAAGCTGTCCAGCATGACTTGCATTGTGCTGGAGGCTTGAGGCTTCCAGCATGTAGTAGCATAGTGAGCAAGGCGAGCATAGTTACCATGCTCAAGATAGCTTCCTTTCACCGGATGACCTGTCAGTTATACCGTAAAAGTCAGGTTACAAGCCGCTACTACCTTTGGTCAGTGTCCCCGTTAGCTCCCCGCTGTAGCCAGCTAGGGCTCCTGCTAGCCGTTACTTCCCCGCTAACTTCCGCTAGCTCTCAGCTAACTTCCTCTAGCTCCCTGCTAACTTCCGCTAGCTCCCCGAAAACCACCGAAGGTAGCGGGACCAGGCTCGACACCTGACTTGGGCAGAGGGGACTTGGGCAGTAGCAGCAGCAGCGGCGGTAGCAGCAGCAGCACTAGCTAGCAGCAACGCTATCTAGCAGCAATGCTAGCTAGCGCTGCTCCTAGCTTGCTACAGCGGGGACACTGACTGGAGGTAGGAGCGGCTTGTAACCCGACTTTTACGGTAATACATCTGGCACTAGAAAATGCTAATTGTTCGTGCTGTACTTGTATTTTGGGTTTCTACTAGAACATGTTTACAAGCTTTAATTTGCCAAAAACCACATTATTTTTCTCATATCGTGTTGTCTGAATATATTTGTATTTACTGAAACGCTCCATGTTAGTGCCTGTCTCTTTAAGACCATATCTGTTTCTTCCAAATATTCCTCCATTGTTCTTGTGCACACGATGTAGCATCGCGTGTCGCCCGAATAGCATCATCTGTCTCGACCAGCTGACGGGCTGTCCTCTGTGTCCTCAGTCCCTCAATGAGATGATGACATCATCGTCCTGTCCCTTCCACAGCATCTCCCCCTCAAAGTCTAGCATCTTGTGTTTGCGGCAGCGCAGCGCGATGCCCACCACCTTATCCGAAATCTTCACGTAGCGGTCGAAGAGGCGACCGAAGGAGATGACGGTCCTCCCCTGCTTGTCCTTGAGGCCCATGTCCCTGATGATCCACACCATCTCCTCCATCTCCCGGTGGACGTGCCTCTGGGCCCGGTCGCCCCTCTCCGCCGTCTTGGAGCCGTCCTTGGGCCGGCCGTAGCCGTCGTCGCCCTTGCGGAGGCGCTGGGCCATGGCGAACTCGTGGTCGAACTCCTCGCTGAAGGGGTTGAGCCTCTGGCCCGCCATGTGCTGCTCGGACCACTGCTGCCAGCGCCGCTTCACGTCGCTCCCAGAGGCAATCTTCACCTGCAGGGAAAAGACGGAGAACATCGGAGTTTAGAGATTAGCATCTTCAAACGAACCGCTCGTGTAAATGAGGTTCTTCCTCGAAGGGGATCTCGATGATTCTTCACTTCTTAGGCTCTCTGTAGTCCCAGAAAAAGGTTTTCTATTAAATGGTGTTGAGGAGAGTAAAGGATGTACAAATTATTTGATCCAGAAATGCTTTGTTTAGCAGTACTTTTATGAAAAACAACTGTTTATTTCATTATTTACACTGACTTTACTTCAAAGAGCCCTCAAATTGATACAAAACAGTGTTTGAGGCTGCGCAGAACGTTTCTGAGAGTTTTATGGACATTTCGTAACCTTTGATCAACCTTCTTGAAAGAAGAAGAAACCCAAACAGAAGAAAGAGGGAGGAGGAGTGCAAATGTAAAGTGGACACTGCTATTAATGTTGATTTATTTCCTTCATCAAAGTGCTTTGGTTTTGTGGCGCTCCGCTCTCCCTCAGGACATTTGATGAATATTTTTGGGACGAGAGCCGAGGGAGGTGAGTACAATATACGATTCATGTTGTTTTCAGGTGACCTATGACTTTAACAGGAAAGTAACCCTGATGACGTCATCGTGGGGTCATCTCGGCTTGGGCTTGGTACCACAAAGTCTGTCTGCATTCTGGAAGTGAAGGAGCTGCATTTGGGAGCTTTGGAGCTTGACCCATACTAGGACCTTTGTGATATAATTATTCTGCTGACTTTACACTAATGTGTGTACCTTTTGATTTGCACTACATTTCCCATAGCTCCATCTGTTTCCAGTCATTCAGAGCCACAACAACTTCTGCAGCGACCTGACCCCGTTGACTATATACTGCGGTTGATTAACAACCCTCAGTCTTTAAATACACTCCCCTCTGGTCACTGTAATTGATCCTCATCTTTTCCATTTGGAATGCACCTCACACACTAACAGAAACACTCTATGTCCGCTCAGATAAACCGGCATCACATTTTACAACCTTGAGCATCAAGAGAAAGCAGCTTTTTACGAATGCGTCGTCTCGACATCACTCCTCCACATCACAATGACGACGTCCATTCTAATACACAGGAGGCATAAATGCTCTTTGATATTTGCTCCATGACGAGTGAAGACGTGTCTTGGAGAAGTTGAAGTTAAATAACACTACATTTTGAATAAATAACTTGTAATGGAGTATTTTACATTATGATATTTTATTGAAAGCTATCCAGTCAATATTTTCATTAAAACACCAAAGGGCTATAGAGAGGCTAAGTCCCGCCCCTTCTGGTGTACCACCATGGGACCTCATTGTGTTGACCTTTAACCCACTTTATGCACATTAATAACTGTTTTGGTTGAGTATTTTAGTGTAACTGCAGAGTCGGTGGAGACCAAACTATAGCGATTGTTTCACAAAGTGCCAATAAATTCCAATTCCTGTAGCCAACTCATCCACATATAGATTTTAAAAAAACATACAAATCTCCTTCCACTCCTTCTCATATCTCTTGAAGGTTTCTCATAATTCAGCCTCTCGTAGAACGACCTCTCTTCTCCGAGGCCGTTCACCCCCCTAAAGGTCAGCTTGGAGAACACGTTGCAGAGCACGACTAGATTTATATTCCATTGCGCCGCGGCCCAGCTTGTGTTTTTACGAGTTGGCCTCTCTCTGCGGTGACCCCGACCCCCCCCCCCCCCCCGATCCCCCCCACCAACCCCAACCGGCTCCTTTGGCTTTTTATAGGAGGCGTTCTCGTGTGGGAGTTGTGCAACTGTTGCTGCTTCAGGTGACATCAAAGGGAGCTCTGCTTAAACTTGTTTATATGCGCCGTGTGACATTTATGCTCCTAATGTGTTGTCCTCCACTGTGTGTTTGGATTCAAGAGGAACATTTTGTTGTCGTTGCAGAGAAAGCAGTCATCTGCTAGAAGCCGGTCACCAACATCACTGCAATGCTCAAACTATCTCACCACTTGAATCACAAAATAAGAAGTCCGGGTTTTCTTCCCTTTACCAAAACACATTTCCATTTTTGGTTATTTGTGAAGGGCATTCCTTTAAAGAGGTGAAAGCTAGGGGTGGGTAACATTTTAGTTATATCCTTGAAGTGACGGACTGTCAGTGATGACGACTTGACAACTTTCTCGAAAGATTTTGCAACTTTTAGAGCATCCGTCCTTCAATGGAAAAATAATTGGCAACACTTAAAATTGTCTCTCCAGCGTAGTTTGTGATTTGGGGTTTTACAAAATAAACTGAATTGAACTCTCAAACTATTCAAATTCCCCTTCCATCAGTACCCTTTTGTCACATAGCCAGCTATGATGAGTATCATTTGATTTAACTACGTTCCCAATGCCATCCATCTGGTTCATAGTTTCATATTCACTTTAAAGCGGCAGCAGAACAAGCTGAATACTAAACCATTGACGCATCATCTCATAAAGCTGCGCTAGCCGGCACTATTATATGAACCTAGCAGCCATGTATAGCTATATAGAACTATACGATCATCCGTTTGGAGTCGTGTTCCTGGCTAAATTATATTTGTCCAACATTCCCTCTCCATTTAGCTCTTGCTTTGTTTTTAGTGACATCATTTTCCACTTTGATAACCAGTTGCTAATTTGGTACTAGGAAGGCCCATTTGGTTTATTTTAAGGTGTTTTGCTGAAAACTGCTGTCTCCTGTTGCTGGTAGTTGGGTTGACAGTATATTTGCTGTAAAATCCAAACAATGAGATAAAAGAAGCTAAAAAAGGTCCGTAAAGCCGAGAAGTTATAAGTGGCCCCTTTGCCATTGTTAATATGAATATATTATATGTGGACGTAGTCATCGTAATGCCACTCGTTGGTTTGTGGACGGCTGTTTAGAATTTCGCCGACGCCATCTTGTTTTTTCCGCAACCAATGAACGGAAGCTACCTTATTTGGAAAGTGGAGGACACTTCCGCATTGGTTTAAATTCATACTATGGTGGTAACTTGATATCCACGTGTTTCTTAATCCTCGCGGTGAAGCGCTCTACCTTGGGCCTACTGGTCTGTCTGGACGTCTTGATGTCTCCGTGCTCAGTCTTC
>NC_136593.1:3153504-3266004 GCF_910589615.1 Taurulus bubalis | reverse complement strand
TTTGAGTTTACAGAAGAAAATGGCCACGCAAGAATGATGATATCAAACACGTAAATAGATGAATACGATACAAGAAAACACAACTTCTTCAACTGTCTTCACCAATCATATAAACAAAGGATTCCCATGCAAACATATGTATTTAAATACCTTTATTCAAATGTGCAGAATCAGAGTACAAAGTAAATGTCTGTGTGACATAGTAAAATAAAGCGACAGACAGTGTAGAGCGGAGGCTGCAGTGGACGGATCAGTAAGAACAAAACACACGACTTTCACCCAGGAGACCGCTGCCTGTGTCCCGAGTGAAAACCAAAAGTCCACAAATCAGGTAGTTTTGTTTTTAGATGCATGAGACACCAAATGTCCTGCTGGTGCTTTTAATTCATTCTGTTTAGCTTATATCACGCTTTAGCCCTTCTCGATTATTTTCCACCACTTTTGTACTCGTTCAGCCCCGCCCCCCGGTTCGCCTCTTTTTTACCGCGAAAAGAAAGTGTGTTTTAAAAACGGCACCTTCACAACCACAAAGACGATGAAATTCATTTAAATTGCTAAAATACCGTAACTCTTGTGAGATACTGTAGAGAATTTCAAGTTTCACTAAAACGTTTATAAGTAGCCCTTATACCGTTTTCAAGAAGTTTAATTGTCTGAGTTTTGTCAACTTTTTTTTCTTACATTCATAATCAGTAACGGCATTATACTGGGTTCCATGCAGAGGCTGGAAGTGACACAAACACATAAAATAAGTGTTTTCTGTCGACCGGCTCTCACACAGCCAGGCCTCCATCTGGTCGGACTCACGATGATACGCTGTTGGTTTACAGGAAGGAGAAACGAGACCCACAATGCAACAACAACAAGAAAAAACTTTTTACTTTTTAATTAATTAATTAATGCCAAAGTGTTGAGCGCGTGAAGAACAGAGAGGATTCAAATCCCTCTGCAATCTCTCTCTGCAGACATTTGGGATTTCTTTGTTTGAGCATTTTGTCAAATTCCTTCAACAGTAATTCTGTTCGCCTCTGATGGAGAACCTCTGATGGAGAACTGTCCTCACATACACACACATGTTACGTAACATCGAAACACACAGGACTCTGCAGTCACATAGGTCCATCTCCAGGTATGTAGGAAGTGGGCGGAGTCATAGAGGTTTATGGACTGATGTTTTGAAGCCTTGAGTTGGCCGTCGCCATCTTGTTTTTTTTAAACCAGTGAACAGAAGTCATCATATTTGTGAGTGACGTAGAGAAGCGACCTGTCAATCACCTTGTAGCCCCGCCCTAAAGCGTCCCCTGCTTTATGGTCTGTTTGACTCTAAATGACCATAATTTACTAAATGAACATCATGCTGTATTGAAGAAGACTTGAAACTAGAGATTGAGAAATAAACTCATGTTTACAATGTTTACTGAGGGAATACATCAAGAGAAGTAGAGTCATTTATATAGACTTCTATACAACCAGAGGAGTCGCCCCCTGGTGGTCAGGAGAGAGAATGCAGCTTTAACACATGAAGCATATACTTCTATACAACCAGAGGAGTCGCCCCCTGATGGTCAGTTGAGAGAATGCAGCTTTAACATATGAAGCATAGACTTCTATACAACCAGAGGAACTATAGAAACAGTAGAAAACACCACTGATTGCTCTCTTTAATTCCCTCTCTCACCTCACGCTTACAGCTCGGTGTTGTGCGTTACTTTGGAGTTTTTTGCAGAGATTTGGAAGTCGGATGCTGCAGCGCTCCTCGTCTGGTTTTAGTCTTCTATTTTCTGCTGTCGTGCAGAGAGAGAGAGAGAGAGAGAGAGAGAGAGAGAGAGAGAGGGAGAGAGAGAGAGAGCTTGCTAGCGTGCGCCTCCTTTGTCTGTGAATCTCTTTCAGGTGTGTATCAACAGAAAGAACCTAATAGGATCAATCAACTTCAATCTCGTGTCCCGTCAATACACCAACAAGTCCCCGCTCTGCAGCTTGTGTGTGTGTGTGTGTGTGTGTGTGTGTGTGTGTGTGTGTGTGTGTGTGTGTGTGTGTGTGTGTGTGTGTGTGTGTGTTAAACCCAGCAGCTTGCCGAGGCTAAGTAAAGCGGATTATAGCGGTTTACCTTCTCGCCACTGACCGACAACAGTTTGACACATTTATTCATGTTCTTTCATTTCTTGTATTATATTTCAGCACAACCTGATATAATATCTCATAACTCTCCATCTTTCTATGTCTTTCCCTTCCTTTGTATTCTCCCCCCATGACTTCCTTCTTTTACACTAAATTACATTTTCCCTGTCGGGGTGCAACAATAAATCTCTGCATAATAAATGTATGTATTTGTGTGTTATTATTTCTGCAGCTCGCCCTCTGGTGGACCTCCGTCATGGAGCGGATGAATTCATAATGCAGTTGCATGAAAAACTTCCCGCCTGCAAGGAAGAGTTTCCATCTCCAGCAATCTTTCCCGACATTTCTCCTTTTCGTCTGAGTCTATTGTGGTGATTTTACCGTCTTTCTTTTTTGTATATTAGATTATTATCATTGTTTATATTAGGTTTATTTTCTTATTGCATTGTACGTAATGCTTGACTGAATAAAACACGCACTACTGCTACTGCATTGCATGAAGCGATAGGTTATACCTTTGAATTTAATAAAAGATCTATTTAAATATGGAGGGATGACACAAAATGTCAAAAGTATAAACTTTGCAGCCAAATCAAACAATTTACCGGATATTTAATCGTCATTTCTTCACAATGCTTTTCAATAAATAACTTGTTTCAGGTTCGTACAAAGGCAATACAGCATTCATGAATATGAGATATGAGTTTACAGATAAGTACAGTCCCTCCTCGTTGGTTAAATCTCTGAGTTACACTCGTTGCCTTTTACATATTTCACAGTTGAATTTGTTTGTGCGCCCTCTGGTGTTCCGGAGAATAATGCATCCGCCTCCGTTCAAACTTCACAACATGGAAGCATCAAAAACCACAAAAACCCTAAAAGTCAACGCTGACTTATTGTGTCAAGTTATTAGTCACGTGATTCGTTTTATGTTTTGTAGAAAAATAAGCTTCATGGTCTACCAACATGGGACCAGGAGGGTGTGCATCCTACCTCTCTGCAGCAGTTACTGCTGGCTTCTTTGAATAATTAGGCAATCCCCAAGAGGCACTCAAACACACACACACACACACACACACACACACACACACACACACACACACAAAGCCTTTGAAGGTGCTGTGTAGTAATTATCCGACTGAAAGAAAAGAGTCTGCAGCCGTGCTGCCGACTCTGTGAGGCTGCTTGCTGATGTTGAGCATATTTACCATGTTCTCCATCTTAGTTTAGCATGTTAGCATTAGCTCGTTAGCACTAATTGCAACAAAAAAAAGTCCCGCTGAGGCTCATGGGAGTGTTGCTAGTTTTGCAGGTATTTGCCGCTGAACCAAAATAAAAGAGGGAATATCAAGAAATAACCAAAGTCATTATAGGCATACCATTTTTTTTACTAAAACCACAAAGAAATAAAGGATACAACGTTCACATTCAACACACACACACACACACACACACACACACACACACACACACACACACACACACACACACACACACACAGCGGCGCTCCGTGTAGTCACATAATTCATTTTGTAAAGTGTAATTCGCAGCAGAACGCCAACATTCATTTCTCTCTCCCGCTTCCTCTCCTCCGTCATCACGGCGTCCATCTCTCTCTCTCTCTCTCTCTCTCTCTCTCTCTCCACCTCTTTTTTCCCTCCTCTCGCTGAGGATCTGACTCCTATAACGGAGATTAATACATTATATAAGGAAAGAGCATTGCCAACACGTATCACTCTATCCTCCATCCATCCTTTCTCTCTCATTTGCGATGATGAAGCCCAGCTGATGGCGGAGGAGACGCCATGACACGCTGGCTGTGAGAGCATTAAATGAACCCGTTAGCCGATGGAGCTAATGACGCCTCAGCTCAACTTAATCTTCATAATGTGGAATGTATGGATTTGATACCTTTCCTGGAATTGGCTAAAAAATCAGCTGCAATATTTCAACGTTATTAAAAAAGCCTCTTTCCGCTGCACATTCTCTTAAGGGCCGAAAACTGCCAAACTGTCTTCAGTCATTATATTATGAAGTAACTTTACATCATTTTGAGTTTCTTTGGAGTAATGTTTGTGTCTATTTACGGCCATTTTGCATCTGTTTTTTAGTCGTTTCACGTTTGTGGTCATTTTATCTCTCTTTGTAGTCACTTTAATTTGTTTGTAGTCATTATGCGTCATTTCTTTTTAAAATGTTTGGTACATTTTTGGGGTAATTTAGCGCCTCTTTTGTGTGTGCTTGTGGTCATGTAGCGTTGCTTTGTGATCGCTACAGACTTCTATACAACCAGAGGAGTCACCCCTGGTGGTCAGGAGAAAATGCAGCTTTAACACATGAAGCATATACTTCTATACAACCAGAGGAGTCACCCTCTGGTGGTCAGGAGAGAGAATGCAGCTTTAACACATGAAGCATAGACTTCTATACAACCAGAAGAGTCGCCCACTGGTGGTTAGCATTAGCATTAGCAGCATCCACATTAATGCAGGACTAATGCACACGGGACTACCTCTGCAGTGGCTCCCGGTTTGCTACACACACACACACACACACACCGATACATGCAGATTACATGCATGCCGAGCAGCAACAACTGCTTTTGGTCTAACAAGCTGCGTAATAAATGATCCCTTCAGTCTGCAACAAGCTCCAGTGCACAGAACACATTGCTGCTGTCAGATACGGCTTTAATATATTCATCATGTGAAGCCTCTTTTTTTTTCTCGGCTGCTCATTGGTCCCCATTTCTCAGCTTTAATGAGGTTACGGACAATTACGTCCTCTGGACCGGCGCGCCGCCTCTGTGGTTTGGTAGCTTCCTTTAACGAGCTCTGAGATAAACGACGTGTTGGTTTCTACACACACGGAAACGAATCGCTGCCGTCCGATGAAAAGCAAAGTGTGTTTTGTTTTCAACGATTGGATGACTTCATGTGAAATCAGTGCGGACGTCACTGGACTACGGTTTTGAAGCCTCAAGTTGCCATTTTGATTTTTTTCTTTTTAAACCAGGTGTGAAAAAAGGTGCGTCGCAAGAAATACGTTCCCCCAAAAATCATTGCTTTCCTATGGTTCCACGCCTAAAGTTAAAATATTCTCAGCCGCGGTAGCGACCTGTCAATCACGAGGCATTATGGTCTGTTTGACTCTAAATGACCATAATTTACTAAATGAACATCATGCTGTATTGAAGAAGACTTGAAACTAGAGATTGAGACATAAATTGAGCTTTAACACATGAATCATAGACTTCAATACAACCAGAGGAGTCACCCCTGGTGGTCAGGAGAGAGAATGCAGCTTTAACACATGGAGCATATACTTCTATACAACCAGAGGAGTCTCTCCCTTGTGGTCAGTAGAGAGAATGCAGCTTCAACACATGAAGCATAGACTTCTATACAACCGGAAGAGTCACCCCTGGTGGTCAGAGAGAATGTAGCTTTAACACATGAAGCATATACTTCTATACAACCTGATGAGTCACCGCCTGGTGGTCAGGAGAGAGAATGCAACTTCAACACAAGAAGTATAGACTTCTATACAACCAGATGAGTTGCCCCCTGGTGGTCAGGAGAGAGAATGCAGATTTAACACATGGAGCATATACTTCTATACAACCAGAGGAGTTGCTCCCTTGTGGTCAGTAGAGAGAATGTAGCTTTAACACATGAAGCATAGACTTCTATACAACCAGATGAGTTGCCCCCTGGTGGTCAGGAGAGAGAATGCAGCTTTAACACATGGAGCATATACTTCTATACAACCAGAGGAGTTTCCCCCTGGTGGTCAGGAGAGAGAATGCAGCTTTGACACATGAAGCATAGACTGCAAAAACCTGTGGCAGACTATGGCTGTGTAAAGTTGTTTTTTCTTATTTCATGTTTCTATTGTTCAATAAACTAAACATAAACTCTCCTGCTATCAACAGAAAATAGAAACCCACGTGTGGTATCACCGGGCGGTAAAAGGTGAGACAGTGAGAGTGATTAATGAATAATCTCCTCTCTATTCCTGGTTGAAGCTCAGTGATGAATGCATGTGTTAACGGACACTCTGCTGATGTCCATTAGTTTTCATCGTGCCAAGCAGAAGAAGTACCGCTCCACCAGCTGACTCCATGATGCAGTGATTAGTCTGGATAACAAGCGCTGCTCCTCAGCCTCCGTGAGCTGTGAGAGTGCATTGACCCCCTGACCGTTCATGTCCATTGATCTGCACCTGTTCCTGTTATCGGCTCCATCGATGCACCGAGAAGGATAAAAACATAACCTACCAGCATGTTTACAAATTAAGAACGAACAATTTCATCCCCAAGGGTCGAAAGTGAACTAAACAAGTTGTTTTACTTTCACATTTTGCTCTCACTCAGTGTCTCTACGACTAAGTGATCGTCCCACTCGCACCAATCCAATGACACAAAAACATTGAAGTCGTATTAGGATGTAATAACAACAACCATCTTTCCTTTTGAGGGTCATTTGACGCCTTGCAGTCCGTTCTGACTGCAATGTTAAACATGTTAATTCATCCTCTCCTGTCATCCTGCCTTTTCCCTTCTCCTGTCTGTCATCTTCATCTTCATCTTCCATTCCTCTTTCTTCCTCTTCTTTTCTCCACTCACTCCTTGCTCCAAATAGGCTTCAGCGGGTCGCAGCCTAAATCTGCAGTAACTCCTCCCCTTCTCCATGATAGGTGCGGAAAACTTCAGTGGCACCAATGACGTCATTGTACATTTACTTTGAGTTGAGAAGGAATTAATGATCCAAATTACAGAGAATTCCACATTTAAGGTGTCCCTCATACTAATAATAAGTTGAGTTTTGAATTCAGCCAAATCAGCCCCTTCACGCGGCTCAGACCCGATATTAAATGCAACCAAGGACCAACTCAGATCAGAACCAACTTCTCATCCGAAAATGTGCTCGTCTCCGTCTTTGAAAAGCCTCGTTTAAAATCTCTAAAGTCGAACACACATAAACTCCACGTGCAAAACGTCAACTTTTAATCCAACGGGAAAGAAAGTTCAGAAACAAACTTGTGTTTGGAGATTTGCTTGTTCGTTAAAATATCTTCTCTGGTTTTGCTCCTGGTGTCAGTTACACAATACAACGGGTAAATACCGTAAAAGTCGGGTTACACGCCGCTACTTCCTTCAGTCAGTGTCCCCGTTTGCTCCCCGCTGCAGCCAGCTGCCGCTCATGCTAGTTCCACGCTAACTTCCACTAGATCCCCGCTAACTCCGCTAGCGCTCCGCTAGCTCCCTGACAACCACCGAAGGTAGCAGGACCAGCCCCGGCTCGACACCCGACTCGGGCAGAGGGGACGCGGGCAGCAGCAGCAGCAGTGGGAAGCTAGCAGCAGCAGCGGGGAGCTAGCAGCTGGGAGCTAGCAGCAGCACTAGCTAGCATTGCTCCTAGCTTGCTACAGCGGGACACTGACCGGAGGTAAGAACGGCTTGTAACCCGACTTTTACGGTAACCGTTGACTCGGTTCTGGAGACATGAGCAGCGGTCTCCTGGGTGAAAGTCCTGCGTTTTGTGTTTGTCGACACCCTGTCTCTTTTTTACTGGAAATCAGAGACCAAAAGAAAAACTAAAAATTAATAAATGAATACTTCCTGTTCACATGTTGTGTCTCTGCATGACTGGATGCTCACCACTAAAGGGCGACGGCGGTATTTATTGATTTTTGCAAGTAAATGATGAGAATTGCGTCTCTTCCTCCGCTCATCGTGTTTTGAATAGTTCTGAAGAGAGAAAACTAAACTTGCTGCTGAAGGACTTTGTATGTTTTCCATTGCGTATACATGTGTATATATATATATATATATATATATATATATATATATATATATATATATATATATATATATATATATATATATACATATTAGTACGTGACCCTGTATGTCTCCGTCGGCCTTGGCTTCATCCATAATTAAATCCTCATGAATCAGCTGTCAGTCCCGGTGATGTGAAGGTCTATTCCGGGTCAGGCCGGCCCACCAGGTACGCGTTGTCATCGCTCACGCTCAGATATTAATCATCATCCCTCCTGCCCAGCCCTTCATTCTCAACTTTCATCTCCTGGCCCTTCCTCCGCTTGTCAGAGTGTATTTTTAGATCCTCGCATGGAATGTAAATTTAGTTTTTTTTGTCTTTTTTTTTGTGAAGGAAAGGAGAAAGAAATCAGTAATGAGGCGTAAACACGTCGTGTTGGTGCATCAACTCAGTTTGGTTCTCACCGAATAAGTTATTAAGGGGATGCATAGTATATATATATATATATATATATATATATATATATATATATATATATATATATATATAACCAGCTCTTCACCTCCTGTTATATTAGTGGTCATTCTGACCCCATTCAATGTTTAACGTCTCTAAATAAATGATTGATTTTTTTTTGCTTCATATTTAAAGAATGTTCCTAAATTAATGGGGCCAACTGGGTAAACATAAAATTGACATTATATGTGTTCAGCGTCCTGCACACATGCTGTCCGCATGTCATGATGTGGGTTCTTGTTTCCTGTTTTATTTTGTATTCCTTGTCTTCCCTGCACTTCCTGCCCCTGGGATTGTCTGCCTTGTCCCTGATTATTAACCTGCTGTGACTCATCACCAGCCCCTCCACTGTGTATTTAAACCCTGTGTGTCTCCAGTGTTGGCTCGTACTGCGTGTCATGTGTGTCACTGTGTATTGTATAGTGTTTTTTCTTGTTTTTTGTTATAATAAACTAACTTTTGAACTGTTGCATCGGCATTCGGGTCCACTCCTTAAACTCCTTGTGACGAAGCATCGGTGTCCTTTGGGTTCAATCTAAACATAAAACATATCAGAAATATCAAAATTTGACACACATTTGTTTTGGTTGTTTTGCACGATATTGAGGTCACTATAAAATGCAATTTATATAATCTTCAAGAAGCTTCAGGGCCATAACCCCACATAACCACCAGTGATGGTTCACGTGACACGGGGGAGGGGCAAACACGTGAAAGCTTTCTAACCGTCTCTCTTTCTGCAGAAAATGACTTCTGAGGGAAGGTTTCCTGTCAAAGAGACGTTGTCCTCTGTGTGACCTTGAAGGTCACACAGAGGACAACGTGTCTGAGACAGGGTGATGTAGAGGAGCTCCCTGATGGTGATCCCTCCTCCTCTGATGAGGAAGAGACCCTCAGTGCGGTCCGGTCTCTCATTTTGATGAAAGTAGTGACAGACAACACTTCTACTCAAAAAACGATAATACAAAATATGGTATTATACATTTATTTACATGTGTCTACCATTTTATTTATATATTCCACTGCTTTTGTGAACCTAAGACCTTTGGTAAACCAATTCCCATCACCAAAACCTATATACCACCTGAGTAAAGTTATGTATTCACAAGAGATATGAAGAATTTAAAAAATCAAGCTTACATTTGTCAGCTTTAGGGCCATATTATCACTTTACACATGTGCCTTCATGGTGCCTCATTATATAGAGAGAAGACACATAGACGGCTATTTAGGTATCAACAAACAAACATAAAGTACCTGGCACATTAACTTGGGGAACAATTTGAAATTATAATCATGTTCTGGAGGTTTATGAGGATACAAGATGTGAGTGTACTTGACTTGTACTTACATGTGATTGTTTCAAGCAAAGTATTGTTGTAAAAAAACAACAAATATGATCAAACAAAGAAACGAGAAAAAGTCGAGGTTCAAAAGTCTTCACGTCCATGCGTTTCATTGGACTTTTGGTTCGATCCCAATATAACATTTCCAAAATGTTCTTTGGACGACCTTGAGCTCCAAAAAATATAATAAATATCTAAATGAAACCAGTATATGGAAACGTGATGCTGCTTATCCGGGGGCCTAAATTAATTCATACAATTACACATAAACATAAAGGAGCTGCGTCTCACGTTAAATCATGAAGTGAATCTATAACTGAATACTCATTGTTGTGAATATGACCGTTATTTATGTGAGACACTGTCGCCCTTTCTCCTAATCACAGCGGTCTTTCTGTCCTTTAACTTTAATTTGATTATAACATTCCCTTCAGTGGAACCGTTCTTCATCTTAGACCTTCAGGGGTCTGACAGTGGAAGAGAGGAATGTGTGTTGTGTGGTCCAACACTGGCCTCTGGTGGACGTCGATGAGCCTGCAGCCACCTGGTCTTCAACAGACGCTGAGCGACATGGTTTCTGGTACTTTATAATAACTACACAGTATTTAGCATTAGTAAAGCATGAATAACATGAGCACTCATTAGTAACTCATTAGCATGGAATTCATAAACAGTTATAAATGTTTTATTTTTGATTAATAAGCTTGACTATTATGCGTTTCATGATTGGGTTTTCATACTTTATAAATGATGGATCCCCCATTTGTAAATTAAGTATTAAGGACTTATAGATGATTAATAAGATAATTTATAAAGTGTTAGTAAATGATTACAAAAATAATATTTAAATGTCATTCATTCATGCATTTATTTATAGCGTGCTAGCTAACCAGCTAGCTTGCTAATGGCAGTCTCTAACTAGAGGTCCTGAGATAGACACGCCTCACCTCAGTGTTAAGTTGTTCTCTTGTGTTTCCATAGCAACACTCAGACACCTGCTGACCAGTGTTTCCATAGCAACACTCAGACACCTGCTGACCAGCGTTTCCATAGCAACACTCAGACACCTGCTGACCAGTGTTTCCATAGCAACACTCAGACACCTGCTGACCAGTGTTTCCATAGTAACACTCAGACACCTGCTGACCAGTGTTTCCATAGTAACACTCAGACACCTGCTGACCAGTGTTTCCATAGTAACACTCAGACACCTGCTGACCAGTGTTTCCATAGTAACACTCAGACACCTGCTGACCAGTGTTTCCATAGTAACACTCAGACACCAGACCAGTGTGTAATTCCAGTTCCATCATTTTCATTCACCAACACTGAAAGATTCAACAGACGGTTTGACGACGTCAAAGTGACACAATATGACTTTATTCATTTATTGTACACAGTTTGCATCAGAACCATAAATGTGTTTGATATCAAGAGCATTAATATAAAGATAATATAAAGATATTAAGAGCATTAAGTTGTTATCTCCCACTCAGTCGTACTAAAGACCTACAAGGATCTACAAAGATCTACAAATACCTACAAAGATCTACAAGGATCTACAAAGACCTACAAGGACCTACAATGATCTACAAAGATCTACAAAGACCTACACAGATCTACAAGGATCTACAAAGATCGACAAGGATCGACAAGGACCTACAATGATCTACAAGGACTTACAATGATCTACAAAGATCTACAAGGATCGACAAGGACCTACAATGATCTACAAAGATCTACAAGGATCGACAAGGACCTACAATGATCTACAAGGACTTACAATGATCTACAAAGATCTACAAGGATCTACAAAGATCTACACAGATCTACAAAGACCTACAGCAGCTCCTGAGGTTGTTCACTTCTTTATTCTTCTGGCGGTCTG
This sequence comes from Taurulus bubalis, assembly GCF_910589615.1. Lineage (NCBI taxonomy): Eukaryota > Metazoa > Chordata > Actinopteri > Perciformes > Cottidae > Taurulus > Taurulus bubalis. Next base: position 3,254,350 of record NC_136593.1, on the reverse strand, counting down.
GCGCCATCTTGTGTCTGTTCGGTGCCACATTGAATCCTGCAGGATGTGGAGAGAGAGAGAGAAAGGAGAGAGAGAGAGAGAGAGAGAGAGAGAGAGAGAGAGAGAGAGAGAGAACAGAGGAGAAAATGGACAAACTGTTTTATAAATCGCTCTTAGTTGTATTATTGCACCATCGACCATAAACAATGTAATGATCACTATATCTGTCTTTAAACACTCTGAGAGAAGAGAAAAGCAACGAGGAAAGAAAGAAGAAGCAAACGTTTAATAAAGGTATATATATATATATATATATATATATACATATATATATGTATATATACATATATATATATATATATATATATATATATATATATATATACATATATACATATATATATATATATATATATATATATATATTAGCAATGTTTAATAACGTGTAATAACTGTGTATAACTGTAGCAGGGATCTCTTCCCCCACAGAGCCGCTCAGCTGAGGGAGGAATGGGTTTGTCCACTGCGCTGCTCTGCCTCCTCAGCCTGCACACACCAGTATGGAGCACTGGGCTGAACTGGGAGAGGAGGCGCACACACACACACACACACACACACACACACACACACACACACACACACACACACACACACACACACACACACACACACACACGCATATAGGAACAGAAAGGAAACACGCACAAAATAAAAAAAAAAGTGATGCAGCTGGAGATTAGTATTAAAGTAAATGATCTACACACAAAAACTACAAACAACAACACATGCTAAATATTTGATGGTCACAGCTTCTCAGATGTATAATTAATGTATGTTGTATATATATAGTCTGCAAAAGTCTGTATAATACGGAGAAAATGTGCTACTGCGCCTTTAATTTGACCTTTTATCAACTTTTCCAAATAGCTGCAGGACAGACGCATACGTGGCATAAACACGGTGTGTGTGTGTGTGTGTGTGTGTGTGTGTGTGTGTGTGTGTGTGTGTGTGTGTGTGTGTGTGTGTGTGAGGGTGAGAGTGAGTACAGTCACAAAGATGACGTCATAACTAGATCCTCATATCTAAATAAGATGATGCAGCCTCGTATGGACAATAAAAGCACTTAAATCAAGTCTTTATTTAAACTAACACAGAGAATCTCGCAGTTTTTCCCACAAGCCAACGCTTCGGTTTTTAATATAGCTGACGTCATCATATTGTTTTACCTTCTGAATGTCGCAATTTAATATGTTTAATTTAACACTCACCTTGTTTAGTCCGCGCAGGACTGCTGCTGCAGCCATGGAGGACGGAAAGGTCTGGAAAGAGAGAGAGAGAGAGAGAGAGAGAGAGAGAGAGAGAGAGAGAGAGAGAGAGAGAGAGAGAGAGGAGGAGAGTAACGAGTGGTACTGCTTAAATTCACGCTGCAGCGGTTGCCAGGTTTGCAACTTATCCTCCCAGCACGCATGCGTAGTGAGCAAAAGTACGAATTGAGGCCCCGCACAAAGATGTCTGCGTTCAAGCTGATACTTAAGTTACAGAACAGACTTTTTTCATCATTAAAATGTACGTAAAACATCATAACTTTACTCCACATGTGTGATATGGTTACGATAATGTGAGTAAATATGATGAATCGATGTGCAAGTAGCATGTTGCCAGGTTAGCAATGCATTTTAGAAGAAAGCAAAGCATAAAAACACGTTTCTACTACAAATGAAAGAGAACACGAGTTTGTAGTCTTTATGATTTTATTTGAGTATACGTATAAGTCCAGGTGTCGAACTTTACAACGTATATTTACTCCGTTTTGAGGTACTTGTAGGCAACGTTACTTGAGTAGTTTAATGCTACTTCCTGTTTCTACTCCACCACAATTTAGAGGGAAATATTGTACTTTTTTACTCCACTTCATGTGTTGAACAACTAGTTATTGGTGACGTTTCAGATTAATATTTCACATAAAACAAGTGATCAGTTTATATATATATATATATATATATATATATATATATATATATATATATATATATATATATATATAAATATATATGTATGATTGTTATATGTTTAAAATCACAGATAGATAGATAGATAGATAGATAGATAGATAGATAGATAGATAGATATAATGCCGCAATAGGACATTTCACTACATCAGCATTTATGCATACAGGTAATCAATACAGTATAACAAAAATGCAAAATATTTTAAAAATAATATGAAATAAAAATCCTTCTTATGTATTAATAATGCTAATAATCCATTAATATAATAATAAATAATAGGACAGACATGACCCATGGTGCATAGTCAGTACTTTCCCTTTTTATACTTAAGTACATTTAGCTAATGAAACTTAAAATAGTAACATTTTAAATGCATGGTTTTGACTCGTTATGACATCACAACACATGATGTTTAATAAATAACTTTATTCCCCTGCACGTCGCGCTCAAATCCCTGAACTATTTAAACCAACTCAAACGTCGGGGTCTGAAAGCGCGTGTTTACGGCACGGACCTGGCAACCTCCGTTTCCGGTCAGCCCACACAACGCAGACGCAACCATGATGGCGGACGAAGTGGAGCAGGTTGGTGCCTCCGCGTGACTTTGTGCCGTTGGGCTCGAGCCCCGCGTGCGTTCATCCACCCAGAGAGACGCACGCGGGCAGCTCCGACCCTCGCGCGCGTGTTCCGGAGGGTTATCGGTTCTCTGTCGTTAGTTTGAGCTCCGTGAACGCGGCGCGAGCGGCCTTCAGGAGCACGCGATGCTGCCGCTACTGTGTGTGTGTGTGTGTGTGTGTGTGTGTGTGTGTGTTCTCTTTGTGTAACGCGCTTCCTCAGTGTGTGTTAACTGCACACGGTCGCACGTGTTATTCTTTAATGCACGGCAACCCAAAACGTTTCGTGAGTTTATTAGTTGACAAGTCGGAGTCTCTGCACTCCTACTACTCTTGTGCGCATGCGCAAACGTATGCGCGCACTTCTTCTTCTTTGGTGTTTTGAGTTTCTCTCATCTCTTTATCATCGGCTCTCAGCTGCTTATGTTCCTCTAAACATAGAACTAGTGAAATGTAAACAACAACAACGTGTGTATTTGTTTATGAATGAGTTCTAACCTCGAGGTTTAGTCATAACTAGTCTGCTGAACAATAAATAAAGTATTTTAACCCGTTTTCCCACATTGCTGCTCTATTTTCTAATGGGAACAATTTCTACAACGGGAACCAAAATACAATATTTATGATTATCAGCCTTTATTTGCTCGTCTAGTCGCTTTCCAATAAGTTTCATATAACTATTATGACATTTTCTATTTATTTCAAACCAAGCAACGAGGAAGTAGACGCAGCAAAATGTTGTTTTTAGAGCAGAGGACAGAATATTTCCTCCTCTTCGTCCACTAATATGCAGATTTGGTTTCCTAAGATGAGGATTTGTTAAATCAATAAGATATTTTATTTATTTATTTTCTTTCCTGCTGATATCCAAGAGCACATATCTGATAAAATGTAGATTTAAAGTGGCTTTAAACCGACCTGCGGGTTACATCAACTGTGTTTGTCTCATTTTGCTTGCTCTGAATATTTTGCAACAACCTTCTGGGTTATGAACGCAGCGGTCCACTCCATGTCATTTATTTAGTTGTTTTTGTCTCTGAAGTCTTTGAAACCTGACTAACTTCCATCTGCTGCAGCAACCGACCACCAACACGGTGGAGGAGCCGCTGGATCTGATCCGACTGAGTCTGGACGAGAGGATCTACGTCAAGATGAGGAACGACCGGGAGCTCCGGGGCCGCCTGCATGTAAGACACACACACACACACACACACACACACACACACACAACCCGGTACCTGCGTGTCGTCTAATGAGCACTCGTTTGTCCCAGGCCTACGACCAGCACCTGAACATGATCCTGGGCGACGTGGAGGAGACGGTGACGACGGTGGAGATCGACGAGGAGACGTACGAAGAGCTGTACAAGGTAACGGCTGCTGGCTCCGCCCACAAAGGAGCGTTTACATGCACTGAAGGTAGACTCGGGATCGGATCGGCACAAAAAAGGAGCAAATAGAACTTGTAGAGATCCCTGACACTACCGATGCTACTTATTGATCCATATTGACGGATGCAGATCCCTTTGTTCGATTAGTTTAGCTGGTCTGGTGTAAACCACAAAGTTCAACATGTTCTCCTTTTACTTGTCATCTGTAGTTCTCAATGCACATGATGATATTTTACAGGAGCTACTTCCTGCATTACCTTTTTTTTTTTTTTTTGGCTCCGGGGTTTTAGACGAAAGTCTTGATGGCAGATCATGTTATAAATGTGGAAATAATAATTCCAGGGTTCTTACGGTCATGGAAAACCTGGAAAAGTCATGGAATTATTTCATTTCCAGACCTGGAAAAGTCCTTGGAAGAAATTAAAATCCCAAAAGTTTAGTAAAAGTCATGTAAATGTGTTATATTCATGTGTTCATGACGTTCATTTACGCTGAGTTTGAAATAATGAATATGCTTTTAAAAGAGACTCAAAATATAAGCAGGCACACATACAGACATCTATATAAATGTTTATTCTTTTAATCAAACTATTGTCTCATTCATTTGAGTCATTTAAGGTTTACTGTATGCTTTGTGTTCTCATTGTTAGTTTAAATACGACATTTACTCACTTTTTACTGTTTACACCCAGACTTCACTAAATGTTTGTAATGGAAAAGTCAGAATGTGTGTGAACTCTGTGTTTATATATTTGTTCATGTTGTAAAACATGTTTTCATGTTTTTTTGCGTCTCCAGTCGACCAAGAGGAACATCCCCATGCTGTTCGTGCGAGGCGACGGCGTGGTCCTCGTAGCTCCGCCCCTCAGGGTGGGCTAAACCCCGACCACTTCCTGGTGGAGCGTTTGAGGCAGCTGGGAAGTTTGCCAACTCCCGATGGGAGGGAAGGGTGACGCTGTCACGGCGAGCAGCGACTCGTCCTCTCGTGGGAAAGCGAGGAAATACAACTTGACTCGAAAGAAAGAAAGAGGACTTTAGTTTAGGACAAAGAAACCCCCTTTTTTGTTTTTTATTTTGGCAAAAATATTGTTAACGAGGTGATTTCAGGCCGTCTGAGTTCCATTTCTCCGGATGTTTTGCGCTCCGTCGAGCAGTGTGTGTGTGTGTGTGTGTGTGTGTGTGTGTGTGTGTGTGTGTGTGTGTGTGTGTGTGTGTGTGTGTGTGTGTGTGTGTGTGTGTGTGTGTGTGTGTGTGTGTGTGTGTGTGCTCATTTTGGGGGATTTATGTGATTTTTATTTTTTTATTCTCAAGTGAAACATTTTATTTTGGTTCTAAGTTCTGCAGTTATTCCAAACCCACAGTCTGTGAAATCATGGGACGTTTGAGTTTCTTTTTTTGAAATATGTTTTTCTAGTGTTTTGTGGGACTGGAGGTGACTGTTTGTTTTCATTTAGTTTCGGTAACTTGAATAAAAAAGGTAATTTGAAAAGAAATGTGTCTTTCCAGCTTTTATTTTGTGTGTATATATACACACACTTTAATTTATAAATTGACAATTTTGTGTTGCTCTGAAAACAGTCAGCTGGTTTTATATTAATACTTCATCACAAGTAAACCGTAAATCCATCTTCATTTCTCATCAAAAGAAAGATTATACTATTAATCTTTTGTTCAAACTCTTTGGCTGTGGCTCATTTTCTGTGAAGAACATTAATGCAAGGCTGCAACAATGTGTACTTGTGTGTACTAATGTGTACTCATGGCCAGGAGCATCAGTTTATTTATTTTTTATAAAATGTAATAAAAAAAATAAACGACCACACAAAGGCAAAGGTCACATATTAACCATATATGCTGTTTATATTGCTTGTAATTGGGATGAAGTAAACACCAGTTGAGTATTTTAACATAACATTGTCAGCGGGTCCAGCACACACACACACACACACACACACAGTTCAACAGGGAGAATCACACTCCAGCGCAGATGGAATGAAGGAAAGAAGCAAAAAGAAAAATAAGTCTCGTCTACTGAAGTCTGAGTATTTTTAACGCTTTGACTCAGTGCTGCGATCCATAGATTAGTCAGGATGAAAAGAGAATTTCAAATATATATATTTAAAAAGACAAAACACTACAAGTACCTGAGGAGATGCACTAAAGTCTTTCCCCACTAGATGGCAGCAGACATCTACCAGGATTGTATCTGAACACCGTTCACCAACAAGCTCCTCTAAACAACAACAACCCAGGCCTGGACTCAGTCACCATGTCCTCCAGTTCATTATCATCGGTGGTTCAAGACTGACGGAACCAAACGCACACGCTGTTCTGTGCAAAGCGAGGCGGAACAATCTGCAGCTTTTTTTGATCTCCCCTCGACTCCCAGAATGCCTTGCTCCCTCCCCCATCATGCAACAGGATATGAAATGAAACCCAGGTACTCGAGGTCACAGCTGCCGTCGGACGTTCAGATGTGAACTCCTGGCTCCGGGCGAGGGGCGGAGGAGGGTTGTGTCTCTGGAGAGGTTCACACGTTCGCTTCCAAGTTCCCCCTCAGGTGTGAAAAGTGACATTTAAAGAAGGTCACTGGTTGAATAACTGTGTTTACGGCACGAAATCAGATTTTTATAAACCCAGTATGGGTCAGGAAGTGTAAAGCAGCACGGCAGAGTGGGACTCCATGTCAGTTCTTCCTGTTTTTTATATTTCTTGTTCGTATAAAACAAGCTCTAACGTCGTGGAGGGTCTTCACTGGGAAGATGGAACGCCGCCCGTCTCGTCACATCACCGCCACAGCCCACTACCACTGACTGAGCCACATCCGAGGCTAGTACAGCAGTACGCAGCATCGACCACGGCACCGAACACGGCTGCAAACATAGAACACGGCATCAACCTTGGCATCAAACACGGCACCGACCACGGCATCGAACATGTCCTTAAACACGGCATCAACCTTGGCATCAAACACGGCTTCAACCTTGGCATCATCCTTGGCATCAAACATGGCATCAAACACGGCACCGACCACGGCATCGAACACGGCATCAAACACGGCACCGACCATGGCACCGACCACGGCACCGAACACGGCATCAAACACGGCACCGACCACGGCATCGACCACGGCATCAAACACGGCACCGACCACGGCACCGACCACGGCACCGACCACGGCACCGAACACGGCATCAAACACGGCACCGACCACGGCATCAAACACGGCATCAAACACGGCACCGACCACGGCATCGAACACGTCATCGAACACGGCACCGAACACGGCTGCAAACATTGAACACGGCATCAACCACGGCAAACATCGAACACGTCAACGAACACGGCATCAACCACATCATCAAACATGTCATCAAACACGGCATCAACCTTGGCATCAAACACGGCATTAAACACGGCACCGACCACATCACTGAACACGTCTGCAAACATCGAACACGGCATCAACCACGCGAAACATCGAACACGTCAACGAACACGGCATCAACCTTGGCATCAAACACGGCTTCAAACATTGCAAACATCGAACACGGCACCGACCACGTCATCGAACACTTAATGAGGAGCTCATTGTCTTCTCGCCTCATCGTTTTTAGCTCAAGGTAATACAAATAAAAAAAAATGAAATTATTTAGAAATGTAATATAATAATATAATTATTATAATAATGAATTCCTCATTAAGGTCCACTTATTACTTTGGTTTAGGTCTGTTTGACTTTTATATGTATAATATATATATATATATATATATATATATATATATATATATATAAGCGTTGTATTATTAATGTGTTTTCGCTACTTAAAGCCAATCTCTGACTTAAAATAAGAAAATATTAGAAGTTTTGAAGACTACAGGTGAAAAAGGAAAAACATGGAACTAAACTTCACCAGCTGATTACTGACATGAAAGCAATCATTGTTTTCTACATAACAAGTTTTCCTAAATTGTATGTTTAAATATGCAAATGAGGCATTATTCTATGGTCACCTTTTGTGGTAAATCTGCACATGCAAACAGACAAAGTAGTAAAATAAACACCTGAATGTGTATTTTGGATGTTTTCTTTCCACTAGTCTGGAAAAAAATGACAAAATATCCCTTTGGTGTCTCCACATAGTGTTCATAAAACATAAAAACATGTCATGTCAGTGTAAATATGTAAAAGTCACACCACTGGGCGTTTGTAGGCTCCTTCCCGTCCTTTCTTTCTCGGTTTCCTCTCGAGCTGTTGGACAGAAACTAAATCACTTGAGCAAGGAGAGCGTGAACATGAAAGCTCCTCGTTGTTTCCTCACCAGGACGCGATGTTCTGCACATTCCAGCGGGCGGCGTCGCCGAGCGCTCGCAGACACGGCGGTCCTCGAACGCGACGTCATCCGATTCCCCAAATAAAAACTTAGCAACCTCGTGCCTCACGCCTTCGCACTCGTGTCAGAGATCATCTTTTTTGTTTGTTTTTGCATTCTTAGCACAGTCAGACGAACGGCGTCTCTGAATGTGGCGGAACTTATTGAAGTAAGTCAGTAAGTCGCCGTTGGTCATGGACATATAAAAAGGACGCACATTCATTCACCGGACAGATATTTGACTGCATATAACTTTGCAGTAAAAACTGTATAAAATGTGTATAAAATGTGAAAGGTGCAACATGTTTTTTACTGTGAGGAGGAGAAGGATTGCCTCCCCATGGCTCTCAACATGGCGACAGCTGAGCCGGTGGCCAGCGGCAAATGGTGCAAAAGATGCTAACAATGCTAACAATGCTAACAGTGTTTACTCCACTATATCTGCACTAGCTAATAGCTGTTTGCTGCTATCTTTATGCTCTGGATATGGAAACACTGCTTTCTCGCGGTACATTGCCGTTCATTTGCAGGTCAGAAAATCAACATGCATTGTGGGAGATGTAGTCTATGGTCACCGTACACTGTAAAGAAGCATATATTTTAATTTTAAGACCACCATATGCCTTACAAGCTGTCGAGGGCCACATAGAAATGACGTGGCGGGCCGGTTTTGGCCCGCGGGCCTTGAGTTTGACACCTATGCTCTACAGTGTGGTTGGACTACCTGTTAGTACGTATAGACGCAGAGTTGAGGAGAAGAGCTGGAAATAGTGGAGGTTTGTCCCATAGTTAACATTGTGGACAGGAATAACTGCAGAGGTGACATGTAGCACACACACACACACACACACACACACACACACACACACACACACACACGTAGAATCTGCCATTGAGACGGGCATGTGACCCACATAGAGAAAAAAGAATCAAATCGAGGCTCATGGAACCTTGGAGCAGGGCGTCCTTGAATTAATAACACACACACACACACAGACACACACACAGCTTTTCTCACAGAGGCGTCAGTAATATCACCAGCCTCCTACGGTCTGCGGCTCTTTGTGTGTGTGTGTGTGTGTGTGTGTGTGTGTGTGTGTGTGTGTGTGTGTGTGTGTGTGTGTGTGTGTGTGTGATAACGTACTGCTCGCGGGGTTCTGACGCTCTGAACCGCACGTTTAAAAGAATAAAATAAAATAAAAACACCCGAAGAATGTATAAAGTAGCGAATGTTTCACTCCCCCTGTGGGCGGAACACCTCGCTAAATCCCTGCGTGTTTTGTTTTTGTTTTTTTGGGGACCTGAAGCGTCCCAAAGGTGGCCTTGAATGCAGCTGCCGCTCCCGACTCCTTCGTTTAAATGACAGCAGCAGCAGTTGTGACACTTTGTTTTCGTGCTCGCTGCCGCTGCCGCACAGTGCAGCGGTGAGAGTGCATTTTTGAGGCGTCGCACAATTCGACATCCAAAACACACACACACACACACACACAATGCAGAGTCCACTACATGTGCAATGTACAGTATAAAGCATTGTGTTGAAAAGAGCTTTTTCTCTCAGACCAACGGGAAGAAGTAATAAAGTTCCCACTCGATCCCCCCCGAGGCCGAACATGTTGGACAGTTTAACAGCGCTGAGTTATGTGCATGTGTGTGTGTGTGTGTGTGTGTGTGTGTGTGTGTGTGTGTGTTACATAACATGTCACGGCAGCCAGGCAGAACACACACGTGATCTCATGGCTAAATCTCCCTTTTTCTGTCTAGCTTTATACTGTACATTGCACATGTAGTGGACTCTGCATTGTGTGTGTGTGTGTGTGTGTGTGTGTGTGTGTGTGTGTGTGTGTGTGTGTGTGTGCGGTCAGTCGACAAATGCTTGTGTTCATAGGCGAGGAGGCGATATGAAAATTGAATCTTGAGTAGCTTTGTCAGAGTTCAGGAGCAGTTTGCCTCCAGAAACCGTGTGACGTCCAATCAGTGAGCAAGAAAAGATTCCTGTGTAAATTCATGCTCCCCTCAAAATAGATTTTCTCTGCTTTTCTTCAACGTCAACTTTCCACTTTATTTGTCCTAGAAGTCCTTGTCCTTGGAACTGCAACAATAGAATACAATGAAAGATACTCCCATCTCCCCTGTGTGCGTAGAAATGTCTTCAGGCAACGGCATAAACACAACCTGAAGGTTGAGCAACACATCCACAAAGGTTCTTCAATGGAAAATTATTTTTTGTTATGGTTATTCTGTTTATCTGTAGTCTTTTTGTGTTTTTGTATTGTGTCTAAAATTTGCATTCTAGAAGTCTGGTTGTATAGAAGTCTATGCTTCATGTGTTAAAGCTGCATTCTCTCTTCTGACCACCAGGGGGTGACTCCTCTAGTTGTATAGAAGTATATGCTTCATGTGTTAAAGCTGTATTCTCTCTCCTGACCACCAAGGGGCAACTCCTCTGGTTGTATAGAAGTATATGCTTCATGTGTTAAAGCTGCATTCTCTCTCCTGACCACCAGGGGGTGACTCCTCTGGTTGTATAGAAGTATATGCTTCATGTGTTAAAGCTGCATTCTCTCTCCTGACCACCAGGGGGTGACTCCTCTGGTTGTATAGAAGTATATGCTTCATGCATTAAAGCTGCATTCTCTCTCCTGACCACCAGGGGGTGACTCCTCTGGTTGTATAGAAGTCTATATAAATGACTCTACTTCTCTTGATGTATTCCCTCAGTAAACATTGTAAACATGAGTTTATGTCTCAATCTCTAGTTTCAAGTCTTCTTCAATACAGCATGATGTTCATTTAGTAGATTATGGTCATTTAGAGTCAAACAGACCATAAAGCAGGGGACGCTTTAGGGCGGGGCTACAAGGTGATTGACAGGTCGACACCACAGTTCTCTGTGTTTTCAGTTCAAGGTAGTTGTAATATTCGCAGTATGTTAGGAATGTTTGACTTGAGACAGGACAGATCGTTAGAACACGTTTATCCTGGAACCTGAGATGTGATGCTGATGTGTTTTTGTTCTCACAAGGTTTATCATCAGAAGAGGAACACATAGTTTTGTTGTTCCCTAAAAAGGTTTTTCTGTGTTGGACATCGTGATCCAGCAGCACCGGCGTTTATGTGGCGCTGGCCTGCCGGGAAGCCAGAACTGTTCTGCTTTCTTACCATCCAGCCGGCGGCGGCAGGAACATCCACACCGCCAGATCATTTGTTTGGGATTTGCCTGAGATGCAAAGCCAAGAATTTAAATTGATGCCCTGTGTCCTTTCCCTCTAACAAGTGACCCATTGTGGAGGTTATGGAAGCCCAGAGGGATCAGTTATACAAGAGGAGAGGACAGATGGCCAGAAAATACCAAGATGCCACAACCGTTTTATGATGCCAACGCAGAGAGCAGAGACCCAGGCACCACTGTGTGTGTGTGTGTGTGTGTGTGTGTGTGTGTGTGTGTGTGTGTGTGTGTCTTTATAAAACTAAAGGGGAAAAAATGGGGTTCTTATGTAATACAGATTGTGTGTTTAAATATTCCTGGACTGTCTTTGTGGGTTTTTTAAGTGGTATTTACATTTTTCTCATTCCTGGTCGCACGCTATAAACCAGAACCTTCTCAAAACACTGTGAATATTTTTGGCCAAAACCAAACTGTGTTTGCTTACTTTTTCATTTAACAAACATGTGAAAACAGGGTGTGTAATTTGTGGTGTTGTAACACAATCTATCCATGACAGAGGGATGAAGAATATGGGATTCACATGGATTACTAAACGGGTATTTTGAAGGGGATTTTGTATGTGCTTTTATTTTGAAGGTTTCTTAACCCTAAATTAAATGGACTTCCGTCATGGTAGCAGAGACATTTGATTACATATATTTTTACATTTATATAAATGCATGTACAATATTTTTACACTTGAATAAACAATAATCTAATACAAAGACAGTTATTTAACATTATGTTCGGGAGAAGTTAAACGTATACAGTGTTACAGTTACAAGCGGCCCTTTGAGGACGACCATGATGCTGATGTGGCCCGGGGTGAAAATGAGTTTGACACCCCTGATCTGAGCCTTTCCAGACCATGGACAAGCATGAGCTACATAACTGTGTTACATTACTAACGTTTCACATGCTATTAATTAAGAAAAATACTTGAAGTCATAATTTAAACTCACCTTCATGCGCCCAAGTGAAAAGACTCCTCAGCGCTCTGGTCCGTTGGCTCTACCTGTTGCAGGTGGAAAGTAACGGTGAATTACTCCGCCTCATTCACTGGAGGTTGTCAGGTTAATAGAATCCCTCCGCCGGTGGAAATAGTCCTTTCTTGTTTACCACAAAATGCCTATATTTTCATTGGAATTTAAGTATGTGATTTATCTGCAGTGTTTAACCAGTATATTATGGCCAGGCTTCAACCTGGCCATGGTTTAAGAAATACAGTTTACCTAAAACACAAACATGACAGCATTTGCTTATTTAAATCCTCATTCCCGCCTTTTCCAGTCTTTTCTGGGTTTTTTCTGATAACTTAAAGAGTCAAGTTCAATGAACACTAACAAATCTCAAAAAGTCAACACAAGGCATTATTGTAAGTTGAACTAAGTTTTAACTTGAACAGTTAAGTTGAAATCTAAAACTTGTCAGAGCTCTTTGAGTTAAAGAGAAGTAGTAAGTGGACATAACTAAACAGGGCTGTGATGTTTTACAGTGCACAAAACAACTACAAAGAGACCCAAAACGACCATAAAGAGACTCACAGCGACCGTAAAGAGACACAAAACAACCGTAGAGAGACACAAAACCACCATAAAGAGACACAAAACAACTACAAAGAGACACAAAACAACCGTAAAGAGACACAAAACAACCATGAAAAGAAACGAAACAACTACAAAGAGACACAAAACGACCATAAAGAGAAACAAAACAACTACAAAGAGACACAAAACGACCATAAAGAGACACACAACGACCATAAAGAGAAACAAAACAACTACAAAGAGACACAAAACGACCATAAAGAGACACACAACGACCATAAAGAGAAACAAAACAACTACAAAGAGACACAAAACGACCATAAAGAGACACAAAACAACTACAAAGAGACACAAAACGACCATAAAGAGAAACAAAACAACCGTAAAGAGACACAAAATCACCATAAAAAGAAACAAAACAACTACAAAGAGACACAACACGACCATAAAGAGACACACAACGACCATAAAGAGACACATAACGACCATAGAGACACAAAACCACCGTAAAGAGACACAAAATCACCATAAAGAGACACAAAACCACCATAAAGAGACACAAAACAACCATAAAGAGACACAAAACAACCGTAAAGAGACACACAACGACCATAAAGAGACACACAACGACCATAAAGAGACACATAGCGACCATAAAGAGACACAAAACCACCGTAAAGAGACACAAAACAATCGTAAAGAGACACAAAATCACCATAAAGAGACACAAAACCACCAAAAAGAGACACAAAACAATCGTAAAGAGACACACAACGACCATAAAGAGACACACAACGACCATAAAGAGACACACAACAACTACAAATACACACAAAATAACTACAAAGAGACACAACACTACGACAGAGACAAAAGTATTACATTGACACAAAACTACTACAAAGAGAAACCAAAAAGGCCACAAAAAGAAACAAAATGACTTCATAGAGACACACAACTACAACAAAGAGACACAACACAACAACAAAAAGAGCACAAAGTCTAAAGTCTAAACTGTTGTTCCTATGTGAGAGAGATGGTGAGGCCTTTTGCAAGTGTTGCATAATAATAAGAGCAATAGGATCCCCAGCATGAACACTAACCCGGCGGCTCCAGACGTCCGTACCTGAGAGCGGCTCCAGACGTCCGTACCCGAGAGCGGCTCCAGACGTCCGTACCTGAGAGCGGCTCCAGACGTCCGTACCTGAGAGCGGCTCCAGACGTTTGTACCTGAGAGCGGCTCCAGACGTTTGTACCTGAGAGCGGCTCCAGACGTTTGTACCTGAGAGCGGCTCCAGACGTTTGTACCTGAGAGCGGCTCCAGACGTTTGTACCTGAGAGCGGCTCCAGACGTCCGTACCTGAGAGCGGCTCCAGACGTTTGTACCTGAGAGCGGCTCCAGACGTTTGTACCTGACAGCGGCTCCAGACGTCCGTACCTGAGAGCGGCTCCAGACGTCCGTACCTGAGAGCGGCTCCAGACGTCCGTACCTGAGAGCGGCTCCAGACGTTTTGTACCTGAGAGCGGCTCCAGACGTCCGTACCTGAGAGCGGCTCCAGACGTCCGTACCTGAGAGCGGCTCCAGACGTCCGTACCTGAGAGCGGCTCCAGACGTTCGTACCTGAGAGCGGCTCCAGACGTTTGTACCTGAGAGCGGCTCCAGACGTTTGTACCTGAGAGCGGCTCCAGACGTTTGTACCTGAGAGCGGCTCCAGACGTCCGTACCTGAGAGCGGCTCCAGACGTCCGTACCTGAGAGCGGCTCCAGACGTCCGTACCTGAGAGCGGCTCCAGACGTTTGTACCTGAGAGCGGCTCCAGACGTTTGTACCTGAGAGCGGCTCCAGACGTTTGTACCTGAGAGCGGCTCCAGACGTTTGTACCTGAGAGCGGCTCCAGACGTCCGTACCTGAGAGCGGCTCCAGACGTCCGTACCTGAGAGCGGCTCCAGACGTTTGTACCTGAGAGCGGCTCCAGACGTCCGTACCTGAGAGCGGCTCCAGACGTTTGTACCTGAGAGCGGCTCCAGACGTTTGTACCTGAGAGCGGCTGCAGACGTTTGTACCTGAGAGCGGCTCCAGACGTTTGTACCTGAGAGCGGCTCCAGACGTCCGTACCTGAGAGCGGCTCCAGACGTTTGTACCTGAGAGCGGCTCCAGACGTTTGTACCTGAGAGCGGCTCTAGACGTTTGTACCTGAGAGCGGCTCTAGATGTTTGTACCTGAGAGCGGCTCCAGACGTCCGTACCTGAGAGCGGCTCCAGACGTCCGTACCTGAGAGCGGCTCCAGACGTTTGTACCTGAGAGCGGCTCCAGACGTCCGTACCTGAGAGCGGCTCCAGACGTTTGTACCTGAGAGCGGCTCCAGACGTTTGTACCTGAGAGCGGCTCCAGACGTCCGTACCTGAGAGCGGCTCCAGACGTTTGTACCTGAGAGCGGCTCCAGACGTCCGTACCTGAGAGCGGCTCCAGACGTTTGTACCTGAGAGCGGCTCCTGACGTCCGTACCTGAGAGCGGCTCCAGACGTTTGTACCTGAGAGCGGCTGCAGACGTTTGTACCTGAGAGCGGCTCCAGACGTTTGTACCTGAGAGCGGCTCCAGACGTTTGTACCTGAGAGCGGCTCTAGACGTTTGTACCTGAGAGCGGCTCTAGATGTTTGTACCTGAGAGCGGCTCCAGACGTTTGTACCTGAGAGCGGCTCCAGACGTTTGTACCTGAGAGCGGCTCCAGTGAGACCTCAGCCCTCTGGAGCCGAGAGGAGTCACATGTCAGGATTCAAACCAACAACCTTCTGGTGGGACGCCAGCTTCTGTAACCGCTGGAGCTGCTTCTGCTCCTTGTTATTGTGCAATAACCAAAGGCCTCACAGGCTGATGAGGCTGAGTTCTTCTGTAAATGAGGACTATGCAGTCAGCAGGAGCACCCGCCTCTTTTCACTTGTATTGTTTCCTCAAAGGTTTCAGTCAGTGAGTCAAGTGTATTTATATATTGAACTGATCACAGACAAAAGGTCACAAAGTGCTGGACAGGAGTCAAAAAAAGTAAAAAAGTAAACATAAATTGACCCAAAGTGACCATGACAGGGGCCAAAACATTACAACAGGTGAGAAGGCAAATCAAATACACAATAAAGGCGCATAAACACATCAATGCCAGAGTAAACATGTATGTGTTTCTATTTGCTAATATTCCACTTTCATAATATAAGTGCATCCTGCTATGTTTCGTCCCGCCAGTCATTTTAACCTAAAGGTGTTTTTGTTCTTCATTTAGTCTGAGCATCGATATCACACAGAGACCAATCGAACGTTACCAGATTGTTTGCATGTTTTTATTTTGTTCCTTCAACATTATTTCTACATGTGCTGCGTCACGTGACTTTTTCATGCGGCCGCATGAGTGCGTTTATTTTGATGTAATCAGTGAGATGTCCTCTCATTCAGCTGAGAGGCAGCAGTGACTCATGGGAGACCAATGTGTGTGTGTGTGTGTGTGTGTGTGTGTGTGTGTGTGTGTGTGTGTGTGTGTGTGTGAGCTCCTGTTTTCACCAGTTTTGTCTTGAATACAAAACTTATGTTATGCTCTCCTTTTTATTTTATTTGACTTTTCTCTCTTTAGTGTTTGTTTTTATCGGTATTATTTGTAACCTCATAATTTAGTGGGCTGCATGTATAAAATATAAAAACACTATACATACAATGGTATATGTACAGAAGGTGGTATATGTACAAGAAAGGTATTAGACACAGTTTACATTTGTGTTAAATAACAGTAATAAATAGGCTAGTCCTGTGCTGTTCCTGGACTGTGAAAAGAGGGAAAAGCGGAAAGTTATATGGGAATATTGCACAGTTAGAATATGCATGGGTTCGATTCCCCGATCCCTTTGTCCCCCAGCTTCCTCTCTCAGTCTAAAGACATGCAGCTCAGGGTACTGAAGGGATTCTATATATAATTATGTCTCAACAAAGGCGTGAAAAAGAGGCCGCCACAAATCAAAACCATCACGACTTTGACTGAGTTGTGAAGCTTGTTTAGTTCAGAGAGGACTTCAGGTCCGTTCGCTCCATAGATGCTTACATCAGCGTACTGTAGTGACGGTGCAGCTGGTCTGTACACCACATTACCTTTTCTGTAGCGGCACCGCAGACACACCTGGGTCCTCTGCGCGTCTCTCAGGCACCTGAGTCGACGCGGCAGAACGGCCTCATGGAAATTCAAATGAGTGGCGGTCACATGGGCGTTGTTGCTGTTGATGAGGACATGTTGGTGTCGTTCACCAGGCTGTTCTCATGCCAGCATTCATAGCAAATCCATTTGAAAATGAATATAGGTCTCAGATTTCCCAAAAAACAATGAACCGCAAAGTATAACGACCCACAGGGAGTGGAGGGGTCAAACTAAAATTGGTCTTTTGTCCCCGTAGGCCGAAAGACCAATTTTGTGGAATGACAAGTCAATCTTGATTTATTTGTCACATAACCTCTGTACATAAGTAATGCCACTTCACTTCCTCGATTATTTGAGCCCAAATAGTGATGTTTTTCATAAAGCTAACTAAGACTGCATGTAATGAGCAACAATGTGCACGTGTTGCTGAAAGTAGTTTGGCTTTTTCAAACCAACCGATGCATGAGAATACGATGTATGATAATAAGATGCAAGAGAATACGTTGTATGATAATACGATGCATGAGAATAAGATGCAAGAGAATACGTTGCGTGAGAATCCGTTGCATGAGAATACGATGCATGAGAATAAGATGCATGAGAATACGCTGCATGAGAATACGATGCATGAGAATAAGATGCATGAGAATACGATGCATGAGAATACGTCGCATGAGAATACGATGCGTGAGAATAAGATGCATGAGAATACGATGCGTGAGAATACGATGCATGAGAATAAGATGCATGAGAATACGATGCATGAGAATAAGATGCATGAGAATAAGATGCATGAGAATAAGATGCATGAGAATACGCTGCATGAGAATACGATGCATGAGAATAAGATGCATGAGAATACGATGCATGAGAATACGTCGCATGAGAATACGATGCGTGAGAATAAGATGCATGAGAATACGATGCGTGAGAATACGATGCATGAGAATAAGATGCATGAGAATACGATGCATGAGAATAAGATGCATGAGAATACGATGCATGAGAATACGATGCGTGAGAATAAGATGCATGAGAATACGATGCATGAGAATACGATGCGTGAGAATACGATGCATGAAAATAAGATGCATGAGAATACGATGCGTGAGAATACGATGCGTGAGAATAAGATGCATGAGAATACGATGCATGAGAATACGATGCGTGAGAATAAGATGCATGAGAATACGATGCGTGAGAATAAGATGCATGAGAATACGATGCATGAGAATACGATGCGTGAGAATAAGATGCATGAGAATACGATGCATGAGAATACGATGCGTGAGAATAAGATGCATGAGAATACGATGCATGAGAATACGATGCGTGAGAATAAGATGCATGAGAATACGTCGCATGAGAATACGATGCGTGAGAATAAGATGCATGAGAATATGATGCATGAGAATACGATGCATGAGAATAAGATGCATGAGAATACGTCGCATGAGAATAAGATGCATGAGAATAAGATGCATAAGAATACATCGCATGAGAATACGATGCGTGAGAATACGATGCATGAGAATACGCTGCATGAGAATACGATGCATGAGAATACGCTGCATGAGAATACGATGCATGAGAATAAGATGCATGAGAATACGATGCATGAGAATACGTCGCATGAGAATACAATGCGTGAGAATAAGATGCATGAGAATACGATGCGTGAGAATACGATGCGTGAGAATAAGATGCATGAGAATACGATGCATGAGAATACGATGCGTGAGAATAAGATGCATGAGAATACGATGCATGAGAATACGATGCGTGAGAATAAGATGCATGAGAATACGATGCATGAGAATACGATGCGTGAGAATAAGATGCATGAGAATACGATGCATGAGAATACGATGCATGAGAATACGATGCGTGAGAATACGATGCATGAGAATACGCTGCATGAGAATACGATGCATGAGAATACGCTGCATGAGAATACGATGCATGAGAATAAGATGCATGAGAATACGATGCATGAGAATACGTCGCATGAGAATACAATGCGTGAGAATAAGATGCATGAGAATACGATGCGTGAGAATACGATGCGTGAGAATAAGATGCATGAGAATACGATGCATGAGAATACGATGCGTGAGAATAAGATGCATGAGAATACGATGCATGAGAATACGATGCGTGAGAATAAGATGCATGAGAATACGATGCGTGAGAATACGATGCGTGAGAATAAGATGCATGAGAATACGATGCATGAGAATACGATGCGTGAGAATAAGATGCATGAGAATACGATGCATGAGAATACGATGCGTGAGAATAAGATGCATGAGAATACGATGCGTGAGAATAAGATGCATAAGAATACATCGCATGAGAATACGATGCGTGAGAATACGATGCATGAGAATACGATGCGTGAGAATAAGATGCATGAGAATACGATGCGTGAGAATACGATGCGTGAGAATAAGATGCATGAGAATACGATGCATGAGAATACGATGCGTGAGAATAAGATGCATGAGAATACGATGCATGAGAATAAGATGCATGAGAATACGATGCATGAGAATACGATGCATGAGAATACGCTGCATGAGAATACGATGCATGAGAATACGATGCATGAGAATACGATGCATGAGAATACGATGCATGAGAATTACGATGCATGAGAATACGATGCATGAGAATACGATGCATGAGAATACGTTGCAATCACACGACATGTGGCGCTGTGTTTGAGGAGGAAGTGCTGTTTACAATTTAAAATCTACAAAATGCTTCTTCGGTAATTTAGAGACACAATTGAACAGCCCAACTTCAGAAGTATTTCCTCATCTGCAAAGGCATTTTTCTTTTTACATCTTTAATGCAGCACATTCCTTTTGTTTTGTCCCTCTGTGAAGTGAGAAACATGAAGACGACCACAAAGGGCAGTTACAAGGTCTTCCCATAACGGCCACATTGCTCGCACACGGTGATGCGGTTAGCATGTCCGAGCTCGTTAGCGTACGCGGCATCCCGGCTTGTTATGACCGCGCTGACAATACTGTACGTGTCTGGAGGAGTTAGCCTCATGCCGCCGGCCTTTTGTTTGACTCCTAAAGGGTTATTGTCACAGTCTGTTACAGGACAATGCACGGGATAATGTCATGGATGCTGTAATTATCAGGGACCAGCGGACAGGAGGTATTTCGCCATGGAAAAATAAAAAACATGTTTTTTGGGGAGCTGGTGGAACCCACACGAGGATGGAGGTTTGGAAATGCCAGACAGCTTGTTGTGTATGTGAGCAGCAGTTTTTAAACTAAAAGCAGGATGTTAAACATGGAGGTGCACGGCTCTACAGCTCAGGGCCCCATACCAGGATGGTGACGCACAACACTTTCAATGAGACCGCTGACTTAGTCCAAACCCATCAGCAGGAACACGGGTTGCCTCTGAGTTTCTTTCAAACATAATCAAAATTCAGAGTACAAGTAAGTCATTCTTTTTTCTAAATTCTTTGTACGCAAGCAAACTTATCCTCGGCCTCATTTGTTTCTCCAACGTCAGTAACGTTACGTCATGGTTTCCTGTTCTGGTTCTGTCTCATTGGTTCACAAGAGGTCAGTAAGTGTCTACCTGCTGGGAATAGATATTGTTAATTGATTTGTGTCACACTTTCTAAATAATGTTCATCTTTGAGCCTGTGGGAAGGTCTTGAGTATTTCCAGGTGAAAAGGCTCAAGCGGTGACGTCACAAGTCATTACAAGTGTTAAAGTCCACTTGCTCTCCTCGTGTTGACTCGGTTTCGGAACCGGCCTCAAGTGGACATTTGAGGAACTGCAGTTTTTGGCACTTCCGATTTGGCTTCATTTTTTTTTTCTTTTTGCACTGAATGTTACTGCTTTGGTTTTTCACGTGCATCATGAGTTTTCATTAAAATACCAAATATGTAAAATGAATCAATAGAGGTTGATATGAACTGGCCACAGCGTCGTCATTTATGAGTTCATATCAGGATGGAAGTGTACTTTGTGTCTGTGTATTTCAGCTACATATCTGTTTTAAAGCATGCTGCACATGAATCCCACGTATCCCCGTCAATGAAATAAAATAAACGCTCCTTAAATGTTTAGAAATATGGTGAACATGAGCGTCAGATCCGCTGAATGATCACCATCTGCTTCTTGACCCCCTGCGGAGGCGTTGTGGACGGCAGCCATACCTCCAACATGACGGACAGGCGTTAATGAGGCGGGACCACTGAACACCGACTACTTCCTGTGTGAGACGTTTTTCTGTTTCCCTCGAGTGACGGATGGCCTCCCTGTTTGTTTAAAGCTATAATAAAAACAACGTTATGCCACCTTGTGTGTCAAATACAGAGGAATTTATCGGAGATGATGACATTTCTTTTTAAACCAAAGAATAATCTATGAAGGTTCCTCAAAGAGCTCTTGAATAAGTTCACCATGAACATCGATGGTACTTTTACAAAACTCTACTATCGTGGTTTATGGGCATCAGTGGATAAAACAATAAGCATATATTAAATAATAATGCAAAGTATGAAAGAATCACAATAAGTTGCAAATCCAAAATATATCCAATGACAAAAATATAAACAGTTTCTTTATTGTGTTGAAAATCCTGTCAGTAAAAAGATGTAGTGCAGTGATATGAAGTATCGTGGAAACACTCTCGTAATGTACAACTACTTTGAATGTGTATAAAGTACAAGAGCTGCAGTTGGAGGTTTAAAAACATTTCACATATTTCACCAAAATGGAAAAACTCATTGACCGCCGTTGAGTTTACCAGCCGACACAAACACACACTTTCACGAGCGCCGCTCTTCTTCTGAATGTCATTGACTTGACGTGTTGGTCGATGAAGAGAAAACACAGACGGTAAAGATCAACCAGATAATAGTCCTTAAATGTTTATGAGGAATGTTTTCTCCCCAAATTGTTAAATTAACCAGAAAGCCAAAGCGGCTGCAGAATTGTTCCTGAACATTCCGCCGCTGGTTTGACTGTTGGAGCTTTGTGGACACTGAACACCCAAGGGTGCCATTGAGCCGCCACCAGGTCTACGAGGAACAGCTGAGAGCTTAACCGTGTGGGTCACCACGGCGACCAGGGGAGGAGGAGGAGGAGGATAAAGAGGAGGAGGAAGAGGAAGTTGGGGAGCAGGAGCAGGAAGAGGAGGAAGAAAATGGGGAGGAAGAGGAGGAAGAAAATGGGTAGGAGGAGGAGGAGGAAGAGGAAGATGGGGAGGAAGAGGAGGAAGAGGAGGAAGATGAGGAGGAAGAAAATGGGGAGGAAGATGAGGAGGAAGATGAGGAGGAAGAAAATGAGGAGGAGGAGAAAGAAAATGGGGAGGAGGAGAAAGAAAATGGGGAGGAGGAGGAGGAAGAGGAAGAAGAAAATGGGGAGGAAGATGAGGAGGAAGAGGAGGAGGAGGAAGATGGGGAGGAGGAGGAAGAAGAAAATGTGGAAGAGGAGGAGGGGGAAGATGAGGAGAAGGAGGAGGAGGAAGATGGGGAGAAAGATGAGGCGGAGGAGAAAAGAGGAAGAGGAGCAGGAGGAGGAAGAGGAAGATGGGGAGGAAGAGGAGGAAGAAAATGGGTAGGAGGAGGAGGAGGAAGAGGAAGATGGGGAGGAAGAGGAGGAAGAGGAGGAAGATGAGGAGGAAGAAAATGGGGAGGAAGATGAGGAGGAAGATGAGGAGGAAGAAAATGAGGAGGAGGAGAAAGAAAATGGGGAGGAGGAAGAGGAAGAAGAAAATGGGGAGGAGGAGGAGGAGGAAGATGAGGAGGAGAAAGAAAATGGGGAGGAGGAGGAGGAAGAAGAAAATGGAGAGGAGGAGGAGGAGGAGGAGGAGGAGACAATCAGACAGGGAAGTTAAACAAGTCTTTCTCCTCCTCAACATCTATCTTTTTATTGCTGACATATGGCCATGACAGATGATCCAGAGAGAAGGAGCGAACAAGAAGCACTGAGACGATAGAGGGAGGAATGAAAGTGGTGAAGCGAGGGATGAAGTAAGAGAGAGAGAGAGAAAAAATTGAAAGGTTCATGTAGAAATATATCTTTATCCTGTGTGTGTGTGTGTGTGTGTGTGTGTGTGTGTGTGTGTGTGTGTGTGTGTGTGTGTGTGTGTGTGTGTGTGGCAGCAGTCAGATAGACTGCTGCCACACACACACACACACACACACACACACACACACACACACACACACAGCTGAACCCGTGAAGCCATGTGCCTCTCAGTAAAATTTGCAAACAGCTGCTTTGGCTGCGGCCGGAGATCAATATCAACATTAAACTCATTTGCGTCGCACTTTTAAAGTGAAACAAGAAGCTGGCAGAGCCTTTGAAACACATGTGACCTGTCCTTGTGTCTTGAAATCACCGTTGATTCTTTCCTATTTTGTTGCATTATAACCTGCAATTAAGATGTATTTTTATTTGGATTTTGTGGATCAGACCTGCACAAAATAGTTGCCACACGGCTTTATTTCACTGTTAAGAGTGTTCGCCCCTATAGGCGGGGAAACTGAGCGATTTTTATATAAAACTGTGAATCATGGGTTGTTTTATGATTTGTTTGAAATAAAAGCCCCAAACTGCTGTATTTTAGATGTATTGAACACCAGAAGTAATATACAAGTGAAATATATGGTTTGGTACAATTAAAATAGCCCAAATTGACCCCAATGGGTCAATGTTCTCTGTTCTAAACCCTCTTTAGAGAATGTTCACATATTGAGCTATGATTTGGGTTAGAGAATGTTCACATATTGAGCTATGATTTGGTTTAAAGAATATTCACATATTGAGTTATGATTTGGGTTAGAGAATGTTCACATATTGAGTTATGATTTGGGTTAGTGAATGTTCACATATTGAGTTATGATTTGGTTTAAAGAATGTTCACATATTGAGTTATGATTTGGGTTAGTGAATGTTCACATATTGAGTTATGATTTGGTTTAAAGAATGTTCACATATTGAGCTATGATTTGGGTTAGTGAATGTTCACATATTGAGTTATGATTTGGTTTAAAGAATGTTCACATATTGAGTTATGATTTGGGTTAGTGAATGTTCACATATTGAGCTATGATTTGGGTTAGAGAATGTTCACATATTGAGTTATGATTTGGGTTAGTGAATGTTCACATATTGAGCTATGATTTGGGTTAGAGAATGTTCACATATTGAGTTATGATTTGGGTTAGAGAATGTTCACATATTGAGCTATGATTTGGGTTAGAGTTGGACCTTACAGCTGCATCATTTCAAAGAAATAATCATCCTGAAAGTGATTTTTTTATAGGTGGAACGGAAACCTTTTCATGTTTTGCTGTGTGTCATCTTCATTTACTCTTAACCAGTAACATATAGACTGATATTTACACATCTGAACAACATCTCACATGTGTACATTTTATTATAACACCAACATTATTCAAACAGCCCTAGTGGTTAAAGAGATACACCCTTTTTAGTTTGGGTACGCAGATATTGAGCAGAGGCCTAAACATAGGTGGGTTTTTGATGTCTTCTGTTAAGTACTTTAAGGTGCTAAATAATCTCACCTCACCCTGAACAACCCGGTGAGGCCAGTGGGTGAAACCAGCGGGTGAAGCCAGCGGGTGAAGCCAGCGGGTGAGGCCCAGCGGGTGAGGCCCAGCGGGTGAGGCCGTGTGCTACAGAGTGGAGCTGTCATGTATGTTCACGTAACAGTGAGACGCAAACAAAGAATCAGGAACCAAATGTTTAACGAAATTCCGGGAAACCTGATGAGCCGCATCATTCTCTCTTGTGTAAGCCATAATTAACTGTTCTGACTTCAGGCGTCTGTTTCATAGAACTTCTGGTGTTAATGCAAAGCAGCCATCAAACTGTCAATCATGTCATAATAGTATTGCATTATGAGCAATGCACAATGCAATATATGTGTGTGTGTGTGTGTGTGTGTGTGTGTGTGTGTGTGTGTGTGTGTGTGTGTGTGTGTGTGTGTGTGTGTATGGTAAAATAAGTATTGAACACGTCACCATTTCTCTCAGTAAATATATATCCTGCCAATGACTTGACATGTGTACCAGATGTCGGTAACAACCTAAATAATTCATACATACAAAGAAAATCAAACAAATAAGTTCAGAAATGAAGTTTTGTGTAATAAAATGGGATGACACAGGGAAAAATATTTGAGAAGCTAATCTCATGCGTTGCTCAGGTGTGATTTGGGGTCAAATCAAGTCTTCAAATCGTGACGCTTCAGTGGGAACTTTCCATAGAAGTTCTCCTGGATTCCAGTCAGCTGATTGGCTGATTCGTTCTAGCAGCTTTATGTTCTTTCTCTGAAACCAGTTGAGGTTCCTCGGAAGTGTGTTTGGGATCATCGTCAGGTGTGCAGTGCCCTTTGACCTCCTAACATGGCGTATTATGGCATCTAAAGACTTCCATTGCAGTCTCTTCTGACCAGAATATATGGACCTGCTGATTCCAGGTCTTTCTGGAGCGCTCCACAGGACCACCTCTTGGACAACTCTTCTGATCATTATTTGCACTCCTCTGTCAGAAATCTTGCGAGGAGCACCCGGTCGTGACCGGTTTATGGTGAAATGATGCGCCAACAGGCCCCAACAGAGCTCACTGGAACATTCAGAGGTTTAGAAATCCTTTTGTAACTAATACCATCAGTACGTTTGCAACAATAAGGGTGAATCCAGGAGAAACTCTATGGAAAGAGCTAAAGATCAGAGTTCCCACGAAAACGTCAAGATTTAAAGGCTGTTTGTGTTGAAAAATGAGATAAAATCACACCTGAGCAACGAATGAGACGAGCATCTCCAACAGGAGGCGTCTTAACCCTTTAAACCCACACCCTAATAACCCTAACCCTAATAACCCTAACCCCTAATCCTATTTATTGTTTGAGTTGTGTTTAGAGGTGTTACATCAGGATTATATTTTATTGTAGCCCTGATTTTTATGTTTAATTTGATACCTAACATGTTTTTTTTGGGGTGGGGGGGCATTTATACCATGATTTTTTCTTGATTTTCTTTGATATAAAAGTGTCCCCCGATAACATATAATCCCAATGTACAACCTCTAAACACAACTCAAACAATAAATAGGATTAGGGGTTAGGGTTAGGGCTTAAAGGGCTACTACTTTTTCCTGTGTCATTCCATTTTATTACACTTAACTTAAATTCTGAACTTATTTGTTTGGAATATATTTACTGAGAGAAATGGTGACGTGTTCAATACTTATTTTACTCGCTGTATGTATGTAAGAAATAAGGGTCCAGCTCTCTGAGTGCTTTCTTTCATAACAAGTTAGTGCAATAGTTGCCATACAGTTTGATTTCATTGTAATGAATTGTTGTTGAGTGTTTCTTTTTATTAATTATATGATGTCTTCTGTAAAGCACTTCAAATTGCCTTGTTTATGACAGGTGCTGAATAATCTCACCTCACCCTGAACAACCTGCCGGGGCCAGTGGGCAGAGCCAGTAGGTGAGGTCAGTGGGCGGGGCCAATGGGTGAGGTCAGTGGGCGGTGCCAGTGGGTGAGGCTGTATGTTGCACAGTGGTGCTGCCATGTATCTAAGCACAAGAGATTGAATCGATGAAAGCATAATCTTGCCGCCCTGAACGAAACTCGTTCACGTAACAGTGAGACACGAACAAAGAATAAGGAACTAAATTTTTTTTAAATGCCGGGGAACCTGATGAGCTGTTGTCACCTCGGGTGTCTGTTTAATTAAACTTCTGTTGTTTGTGCAAAGCAGCTTGCTGTTGAAGTCCCATCAACTGTCAACCATGTTCACCTCGTGTTTTTGCATTTAAAGCATATAGTATTATTGCATTGAACACAGCTCCTACTGCAGGCGTACAGAGACCGGATGGCCCGTGCCAACGGGTCCGGCACCCCATACTCCCGCAGCACCTCCCACAAAAACCCCCGAGGGACCCGGTCGAAAGCCTTCTCCAAGTCTACAAAGCACATGTAGACTGGTTGGGCAAACTCCCAGGACCCCTCCAGTAGTCTTGCGAGGGTAAAGAGCTGGTCCACTGTTCCACGACCGGGACGGAATCCGCACTGCTCGTCTTTAATCTGAGGTTCGACAAGCGGTCGGAGCCTCCTTTCCAGCACCCTGGCATAAGCTTTTCCCGGGAGGCTGAGCAGTGTGATGCCACGATAGTTCGAGCACACTCTCCGGTCCCCCTTCTTGAAGATGGGAACCACCACCCCGGTCTGCCAGTCCATGGGCACTGTTCCCGACCCCCATGCGACACTGAAAAGGCGTGTCAACCAAGACAGCCCAACAATGTCCAGCGCTTTCAGCATCTCAGGGCGGATCTCATCCACCCCCGGCGCCAGGGATATGGGTGCATCCACCCCAAGGACTTCAGGTTCGGGCATCTAGTCAGGATGCCTCCTGGACGCCTCCCATTAGAGGTTTTCCAGGCACGTCCAACTGGTAGGAGACCCCGGGGAAGACCGAGGACACGCTGGAGGGATTATATCTCCCGGCTGGCCTTGGAACGCCTCGGGATCCCCCAGAATGAGCTGGAAAGTGTTGCGGGTGAGAGGGAAGCCTGGGTCGGCCTGCTGAACCTGCTGCCACCGCGACCCGACCCCGGATAAGCAGCTGATAATGGATGGATGGATGGAACTTAAATTCTGAACTTATTTGTTTGGAATATATTTACTGAGCAAAATGGTGACATGTTCAATACTTATTTTACTCGCTGTATGTATGTAAAAAAATAAGGGTCCAGCTCTCTGAGTGCTTTCTTTCATAACAAGTTAGTGTGATATATGTATCATACATGATAGGTCCAATTGGATTCTATGTAATGGACATGCACAAAATAGTTGTCGTACAGTTTGATTTCATTGTTAAAAGTGTTTCTTTTCATTAATTATATGATGTCTTCTGTAAAGCACTTCAAATTGCCTTGTTTATTACAGGTGCTAAATAATCTCACCTCACCCTGAACAACCTGCCGGGGCCAGTGGGCGGAGCCAGTGGGTGAGGCATGTGGGTGAGGCCGTGTGCTGCATAGTGGAGCTGTTATGTTTGTATGCACGAGAGATTGAAGCCATGAAAGCGCCATCTTGCCACCCTGCCATCAGCATCCTCAACACTGTGACCTTTCCACGAGGTATCACGAAACCCGTTCACGTTACAGTGAGACGCGAACAAAGAATCAGGGACAAAATATTTAAAGAAATGCCGGCAAACCTGATGAGCCGCGTCATTTTATTTGATGTGAACCATAATGAGCTGTTGTCACCTCGGGCGTCAGTTTAAATAAACTGCTGGTGTTGAAGCAGAACAGTTTGTTGTTGAAGTCAACTGTCAACCATGTTCACCTCATGTGTTGTAATTTAAATGCATATAATATTATTGCCTCCTCCAATGAATCGCCACCTTAACGTGGTGGAGGAGTTTGAGTGGCTCAGTGATCCTGGGAGCTATGTTGTCCGGGGCGTCAGCCCCTGGTAGGGTCTCCCAAGGCAAACAGGTCTCGGGGGAGAGCCCAGACTAAGAGCGATTCAAAAAACCCTGATGAATTGCAGCCCACGGACTAAAGCTACCTCGCCCGGACAAGGGAAACCGGGGCACCCTCCCGGAGCCAGACCCAGGAGGGGAGCTCGTCGGCGAGCGTCTGGTGGCCGGGCTTTCGCCCATGGGGCCCGGTCGGGCTCAGCCCGAAGAAACAACATGGAGCAGCAGTCACCCCGTGGACCCACCACCCGCGGGGAGAATTATCGGGGTCGGGTGCTATGCAGACCGGGCGGCGGGCCAGGCAGGAGACCTGGGCGAGCCGATCGCCGGCAGCATAGACTAGCTCTAGGGACGTGGAACGTCACCTCGCTAGCGGGGAAAGAGCCGGAGCTGGTGCAGGAGGTGGAGCGGTACCAGCTAGATTTAGTTGGGCTCACCTCCACGCACAGCATGGGCTCTGGAACCAAGCTCCTGGAGAAGGGTTGGACTTTGTCCTTTTCTGGAGTTGCCCAGGGTGAGAGGCGCCGGGCGGGAGTGGGGATACTCACGAGCCCCCGGCTGAGCGCCGCTATGTTGGAGTTTTCCCCGGAGAACGAGAGGGTCGCCTCCCTGTGCCTACGGGTTGCACGGAGTAAAGCTCTGACTGTTGTTTGTGCTTATGCACCGAACAGCAGTTCGGAGTATCCGGCCTTCTTGGAGTCGGTGGGAGGGGTCCTGGAAAGGGCGCCGCCTGCCGACTCCATAGTTCTCCTGGGAGACTTCAACGCTCACGTGGGCAATGACAGAGAAACCTGGCGGGGCGTGATTGGGAGGAACGGCTTGCCCGATCTGAACCCGAATGGTGTTTTGTTGTTGGACTTCTGTGCTAGCCACAGTTTGTCCATAACGAACACCATGTTCGAGCATAAGGTGGCTCATAAATGTACCTGGTACCAGAACACCTTAGGCCGGAGATCAATGATCGACTTTGTAGTCGTATCATCTGATCTGCGGCCGTATGTCTTGGACACTCGGGTGAAGAGAGGAGCAGAGCTGTCAACTGATCACCACCTGGTGGTGAGTTGGATCAGATGGCGGGGGAGTCGGCTAGAAAGACCTGGCAAGTTCAAACGTGTAGTGAGGGTGAACTGGGAACGTCTGGCGGAGGATCCTGTCCGGGAGGTCTTCAACTCCCACCTCCGGAAGAACTTCTCACAAATCCCGAGGGAGGCTGGGGACATGGAACCCGAGTGGACCATGTTCAAAGCCTCTATTGTGGACGCGGCTGCTCGGAGCTGTGGCCAGAAGGTCATCGGTGCCTGTCGTGGCGGCAACCCGAGAACCCGGTGGTGGACACCGGGGGTGAGGGAAGCCGTCAAACTGAAGAAGGAGGCCTTTCGGGCCTGGCTGGCCCAGGGGTCTCCTGAAGCAGCTTACGGGTACCGGCAGGCCAGAAGGGCTGCAGCTGCGATGGTCGCGGATGCTAAAACTCGGGCATGGGAGGAGTTCGGGGAGGCCATGGAGAAGGACTTTCGGTTGGCCTCAAGGAAGTTCTGGCAAACCATCCGACGGCTCAGGAAGGGAAAGCAGGGCCTACCCCAGGCTGTTCTCAGCAGGGGGGGGGGGGAACTGCTGACCCGGAATGGGGACATCATCGGGCGGTGGAAAGAGCACTTTGAGGAACTCCTAAACCCGGCTAACATGTCCCCCGGAGAGGGGGACATGTTACTATCGTGGCATCACACTGCTCAGCCTCCCGGGAAAAGCTTATGCCAGGGTGCTGGAAGGGAGGCTCCGACCGCTTGTCGAACCTCAGATTCAAGACGAGCAGTGCGGATTCCGTCCCGGTCGTGGAACAGTGGACCAGCTCTTTACCCTTGCAAGACTACTGGAGGGGTCCTGGGAGTTTGCCCAACCAGTCTACATGTGCTTTGTGGACTTGGAGAAGGCTTTCGACCGGGTCCCTCGGGGGTTTTTGTGGGGGGTGCTGCGGGAGTATGGGGTGCCGGACCCGTTGGCACGGGCTATCTGGTATTTGTACGCCTGCAGTAGGAGCTGTGTTCGTATCCTCGGTAGTAAGTCAGACACGTTCCCGGTGGGTGTTGGCCTCCGCCAGGGCTGCCCTTTATCACCGGTCCTGTTCATCACTTTCATGGACAGGATATCTAGGCGCAGCCAGGGGGCGGAGAGGATCCGGTTCGGGAGTCTCGGGATCGCCTCTCTGCTGTTCGCGGATGATGTGGTCCTGTTTGCCTCCTCGGATTGTGACCTCCAGCATTCACTGGGGCGTTTTGCAGCTGAGTGTGAAGCGGCAGGGATGAGAGTTAGCGCCTCCAAATCTGAGGCCATGGTGCTGTGCCGGAAACCGGTGGATTGCTCCCTCCAGGTGGGGACAAACTGCCTACCCCAAGCGAAGGAGTTCAAGTATCTCGGGGTCTTGTTCACGAGTGAGGGTAAGGTGGAGCGGGAGATCGACAGACGGATCGGTGCGGCTGCAGCAATAAAACAGGCGCTGTACCGGTCCGTCCTGGTGAAGAGGGAGCTGAGCCGGAAGGCGAAGCTCTCCATTTACTGGTCGGTCTATGTTCCAACCCTCACCTATGGTCACGAACTCTGGGTCGTGACCGAAAGAACGAGATCTCGAATACAAGCGGCCGAAATGAGCTTCCTCCGCAGGGTGGCCGGGCTCACCCTTAGAGATAGGGTAAGGAGCTCGGACATCAGGAGGGTGCTTGGAGTCGAGTCGCTGCTCCTTCGTGTCGAAAGGAGTCAGCTGAGGTGGTTCGGGCATCTAGTCAGGATGCCTCCTGGACGCCTCCCATTAGAGGTTTTCCAGGCACGTCCAACTGGTAGGAGACCCCGGGGAAGACCGAGGACACGCTGGAGGGATTATATCTCCCGGCTGGCCTTGGAACGCCTCGGGATCCCCCAGATTGAGCTGGAAAGTGTTGCGGGTGAGAGGGAAGCCTGGGTCGGCCTGCTGAACCTGCTGCCACCGCGACCCGACCCCGGATAAGCGGCTGATAATGGATGGATGGATGGATAATATTATTGCATTATGAGCAATTTACAATGCATTATATGTGTATATAATTGCCTTGTTTATGACAGGTGCTAAATAATCTCACCTCACCCTGAACAACCTGCCGGGGCCAGTGGGCGGAGCCAGTGGGAGAGGTCAGTGGGCGGGGCCAGTGGGTGAGGTCAGTGGGCGGGGCCAGTGGGTGAGGCCGTATGTTGCACAGTGGCGCTGCCAAGTATCTAAGCACGAGAGATTGAATCGATAAAAGCATAATCTTGCCGCCTGAACGAAACTCGTTCACGTAACAGTGAGACACGAACAAAGAATAAGGAACTAAATATTTAAAAAAATGCCGGGGAACCTGATGAGCTGTTGTCCCCTCGGGCGTCTGTTTAATTGAACTTCTGGTGTTTATGCAAAGCAGCTTGCTGTTGAAGTCCCATCAACTGTCAACCATGTTCACCTCGTGTATTTGCATTTAAATGCATTTAGTATTATTGCAAAATGAACAATGCAATATATATATACCAGTGGCAGACCGTGCATTTTCTACCTGGGCTTTCTGTGCTGTCTAATATCGTTTACATAAATATGCGCATGACGGGATGCTGAGTCATTAACGGACAATGCATGTAGTTCACATCAACAAGAACAAATTCACAATAACCAGTCAGATTTCATGATAACAAAACATGAGAAAACAATCCAACAAAACCGCGGCACTAAAACGCCACACACTCAAGAGAACGAGCCACGATCAGAAGGAACGATATTAATCAAAACAAGACCAAAGACACATTAACTCAACGCTACTGCAGATGTTTGTTAAACAGTTCAATGGCGCGGTTGTGAAGTCCCAGTACCAGCTCCTTCTCGATGGCCATGGACCAGTGAGGACAGTCGAGCCTCCCAATTGCGTTTCTGGAATAAGTTTCCATGCGTTTTAGGGCTGAAAATGTCCGCTTGACAGTGGCAGTCGACATTGTTATCATTAATACCAAACATGCCCATAACCCTCCGTGAGAAAGGCGTTGTCAGTAAATCCGCCACCAAGTCCGATTCTCCTCCTCCTTCAGCCATTGAGTGTTAAAGAAACTACACCAAGCAAAACACTAAACATGTCATAACTTCTCTTATGTTTCAGCCTGAACTCTTCTTACTGCTACTGAGTTCTGCTAGCAGCTAGCTAGCTTTCTGTTGACTAAAGTCAAGCTGGCCCACTGACCAATCACAGCGCATGTTAATGCTGCATAAATACTGCTACTGCATAAATACTGCTACATAAATACTGCTCCTGTATAAATACTGCTCCTGTATAAATACTGCTCCTGTATAAATACTGCTCCTGCATGAATACTGCTCCTGTATAAATACTGCTCCTGTATAAATACTGCTCCTGCATGAATACTGCTCCTGTATAAATACTACTCCTGCATGAATACTGCTCCTGTATAAATACTACTCCTGTATAAATACTACTCCTTCATAAATACTGCTCCTGTATAAATACTACTCCTGCATGAATACTGCTCCTGTATAAATACTACTCCTGCATGAATACTGCTCCTGTATAAATACTGCTCCTGTATAAATACTACTCCTTCATAAATACTGCTCCTGTATAAATACTACTCCTGCATGAATACTGCTCCTGTATAAATACTACTCCTGCATGAATACTGCTCCTGTATAAATACTACTCCTGCATGAATACTGCTCCTGTATAAATACTGCTCCTTCATAAATACTGCTCCTGCATAAATACTGCTACTGCATGAATACTGCTACTGCATAAATACTGCTCCTGCATGAATACGACTACTGCATAAATACTGCTACTGCATAAATACTGCTACTGCATGAATACTACTACTGCATAAATACTGCTCCTTCATAAATACTACTACTGCATAAATACTGCTCCTTCATACACACTGCTGCTGCATAGCTACAGTCTTCACTGGGCCAAAATAAAAGGAAAGCGTCTGGCCAGTTGAATCATGTTGTGAAGAGATTACTGCAAAAAAAAGAAGTGGAAAAAGACAGAATTTAATGGAAGTGGACGACACCAATTTGCAATGACGCAGGTGCAGTGGAAGTCTAAGACTAAGACTTATTTTTCGTTTTTCCAGAGCTTTATTTGACGAGTTGTTACTTCTGGAATGATTCTGCTGCGACTCCACGTCGACTCAATCCCACATTTCTGGTCTGAAGGAGAAACGAACCCACTTTTAAACATGAAGGACTCGGATATCAACGGGTTTTGGGGATTTGAGCAAATATCTCGATCGCAAACCTTTTAAGAAGGAATGAAACTAGGACGGCCGCGTTCGCCACCGCAGGAAAAGCTTTGACAAAAAAAGATTCACTCACAGAAGCATCTCCTGTTGTGGGGTCGTTGTTTACGTGAATAGGAACGTGCACGGCTGCATGTAAATGGGAATATTAGAGGAATATTCATTTTCATTAGCCACGGAAACGGCTATTTTTCGGGAATAAGGGCAAAAAAAGAAAGAATATTTGGTGCGAAAAGGACTAAATGGCATAAAATTAAAAGATCTAACACTCTTTTATGCTGAAGCTAGCAGACAAGCTATCCTTCTGATTATTTTTTTTAAACTTTTTGTAACCCACAACCTCCTCTAGCTCTAGCTCCTGTTCCTTTGATCAGAATAAGTAAATAATTGAAAGCTTTCACTTTTCTAACCGCATCTAAGATTTATTTATTTTTTATATTTTTATTTATTTTGTATGTTATGTCGTTTACTCGATTTGATTCCGGCGTCTCAGATTTCCTGCTTTTCTCTTTCTTATATGATATATATCTTTCTCAGAGAAGTGACTTGTTTCTATTTAAACTAAGCAACTAGAAGGGAACTTGGACAGTGCAGACTCTGCAAAGGCCGTTCCCTAAATTGAAAAAATTATAATGCATCTCACAAGTTTAATGAAAATCAGGCTCACGGTTTTCTATAATTTAACATATAAGCAGCTCTGGAACAGTTTCCACCTGCAAACAATAAGAAACATGAACATTATTGAAAAGATAATGTTATTTTAAAGAACCTTTGGTTCCAACAGTGCAGCCCTTCAGCAGGACCACCAGCGTGTTGTTCTCATCAAACGCTTGGGCTTTGACTCAAATGAAACTTTAACCAAAATAAAACGTTTTCCTTTCACGATGAAAGATTTGTTGTCGAAGAAAATGTTTAAGGTGGCTTTAAATCAAGACATACGGACGCATGCACATCCACTTCTCACACTAAATTCCACCACAATGTCTCTATTATTCTCTCTCACACACACACACACACACACACACACACACACACACACACACACACACACACACACACACACACTGAAACGTGACTTCCCCGCTGAGCGCTTTGTGGATCTAACCTCTTCGTGCTGTCTCCTCTCATATTTAAACCAATACTTTAATATCATATAATATCTGCTCACAGCAGGAGGCAGAGAGACAGAAGTTCTGGGATAAAACCTTAAGGTGTTTTTCTAAGTGATGTTTAACTTTGTTTACCTTCTTATCCAGTTGCATATTTTAGCTTTGTGAGGTTGAGATGGTTTTATAAGGGAATAGTTTGTGTTTCAGTTTCCTTAAAAAAGCATATATATATATATATATATATATATATATATATATATATATATACAAACAGAGACTCAATATGTTTTTTGTTGTTTGGTGATGTAAACAATCCGCATGGGCGTTGTGTAAACAATTTGTTGCTTTTGATTCTTTCTTTCAATTATTTCATTTTTCAGCTCATAAAAGTTACACATTACTTCAAACTAGACAAGGAAATACTGAATATAAATTAAAAACACAATTAAATAAATACAAATAATACATAACAGGATTACGACGATACGAACAATCAGACGAGAACAGAAAACATAAATCATCCTCCTGCTTTTGATTCTCAAAATATTATATATTTACGCTTTAAGGAAATGTTTGAAAAAACCTTAACATTTCCTTAATTCCTTGGGATGATCACATCGTCATGTCATCAGCACATAAACAGTTAGAGGATGAAGATTTGCAACAACCTGATAAACGACCTCCAGAGCACAGACTTTAGTTTTAACTTAAAGGAGATCTTTCTAATTGTGAGACACACTTGTTAAGTGAAAGTCATGCTAATTGTTTAGTTTATTTACATCTAGAAGCACACAGGTAAGCAGGTGAGGGCCACTTCAGGGCCGCATGTTGGAGATGTGTTCCACCTCACAGACACAATGTATCAGGGCAACTTGTTTAAGTTTGGGGAGAGTAAATACTTTATCGCAGGTTTAAGTGAGGGCAAAGACCCAAAACGTTGGATGTGAAAGGATCGTCCTCACGCAAGGCTTCACGCGATGCCTCACGGAAAAAATACTTTGAATGTTTGTGTGTGTTTTTCAGCAACACGTGTCAACTTCTGCTCGTTACTTTCAAACAGTCTCATCGAAAAACGCTTCCGTCTTCCGAAGAAACAATTTAGTTACATTTAGGCAACACTCCTATTAATTAGGGTTAGCTACCGGCTAAGCTAACGGTGTATGAGCCTGAAGAGCAACAAAGTGATACAATGTTTAATACTGTATTTAAATTAAATACTTTTGGATTCCCGGTCAGAAAATGTCACCAACCCTGGTGTGTTTTGTTCAGAAATTCAACGACATATTCTCACACTTCTTACTGGTTTCTTCCCAGATCATGAAAATGACAGAAAAGAAAGAACTTTTTCACCAACAAAGTTGAAATATCTACAACTGCTGGTGACAACATGAACCCGTCGTGCAGGAGAGTCGTGTCTTTCTGTTAAGCAACATTGATATCAGATGTCGTTGGAAGAAATATTTGCAATGGGAATCCAGAATGGGGGAAACACCAGTTTGCATCTGTATTGGGAACTCAAAGTGATTGAATGTTTGGATTTACAGAATTTGTCCAAAATGGTTTGCTTCCTCTGGTTCAGGAAAAGACTCATCATGACTGCAGGTGAGACTCCGGCTCATGCTGGACCGTTTCACAGGCGGTGTGTCTTGGATACGACCTTGAGTTCAACTTCTGAGGTCAAGTTGTTCTGTTGGGTTTTGCCGGCCTGCCATTGGCCGTTGGTTACGGCCGTTGTGTCATCGAGTGGCAGCTGAACTTGAAGAGAAGGTCTTCTGAAGCACTTTGGAAAAATAAATGATTTCCAAAGTTTCAAATCAAATTGTTACCAAGGACTCATTCTGTATTTCATTGCTTTTCACCGTGAGTGTCTTGGCTTCAACATCACTCATCTCTTGATTCACAGTATCAGGTAACGGACTCAGTCGGTGTCGCAATCGAAACTCTTCAAGCGTCCGGCAGTTTAAATAAGATTATGTACTTTATTCTCTTACTGTTTAGTCTGAGGAGTACAAGCCCTGTAGCCTCTTTCCCACATGCATTAGTGGCCTGCTGCTGTTCACCAAGGCTTTGTTTGGCCGCTTCAGGAAACTGTTCTGTAGTCCAGCATCCGAAATGAAACCAACTGGAAAAAAGAGGAACGGCTGCCTTGGAGGCTTCATACACTTTGGCCCAGATTTGGTGATGATAGTTGGGTAAGAGCTGGCAGAAATTCTCCTCTGTTGCACCAGAACCTGCAAACATGTTTTAGCCACACACAGCGAGAGGTGGTTGTCGCTCCAACACTCAACAACCACCATCAATGTGTCTTGTGTGCGTCCAAAAATGGAAACCTTTTATATCAAGTCACATGGTACAAATCAAGAAAAGAACATGGTATAAATCCTCCAAGAAACATGTTAGGTCATCAAATTAAACATAACAATCAGGGCTACAATAAAATATAATCCCCAACACAACTCAAACAATACATAGGATTAGGGGTTAGGGTGAGGAAGCATGCTGCCTTCAGGGTCTGGCCTCTTTATCAGACATTTGTCACTCCGAGTGAGCCGCCTCCGTTACTCGCGTTCCTTTTCTTTATAAATAGTGTCAATGTTGAAATGTTAGCGGCTCTGTGTGTGTGTGTGTGTGTGTGTGTGTGTGTGTGTGTGTGTGTGTGTGTGTGTGTGTGTGTGTGTGTGTTAAAGATTCAACAGTGCCAGGGGGGAACCGGGTTGTTGATGTAACATTTGGTCTGAATGCAGAGCATTAATTGGCTTTGTGTTGGTTGGTAATAGTAGCCGGCGTGTGTGTGTGTG
Source organism: Taurulus bubalis (assembly GCF_910589615.1). Lineage (NCBI taxonomy): Eukaryota > Metazoa > Chordata > Actinopteri > Perciformes > Cottidae > Taurulus > Taurulus bubalis. The sequence goes on along the minus strand of NC_136593.1, from coordinate 3,216,344 downwards.
TGTGTATGTTTGTGTGTGTGTGTGTGCGCGCGCCCATTTTCTCTCCATCGTGCCGTGTCGTGAGTGTAAAACGATGCCTCTGAGGTTGCATGCATGCAAATCATATCCAGTGTCTGAGTTCTGAATCGTTTATTTATCTGGTTCAGTCCCAGCTGTAGCGTCCGCTCCTGCATGTTCTTGCTCAGCGTCCACAGGGTGCGACCCAAAAGTATCCCGCGTTATATAATGTCTTTACTATTTCATCATTCTGCCTAATTTTAGAACGAAGCTCTGCTTTTGCCTTCCGTCTCCGGCTGAATCGATCCAGAGTGTTTCTCGGGATAAAACCGGGCATTCCTCACGTGTCGAATGGCGGGTTGACCGTAGCGAGGCGCCGCCGTCACCGTTATGTCTGCCGTTAAAATACAGTGAATAAAGACCAAACCCCCGCTGGACAACAAAACAGGTTTCCTTTAAAAGACCTTTTAAAATGTCATAGATGCACGCAAATGGGCCCCAATGCAAATGTTTGAGTCCTCGCCTGAATGTTCTCTGTTCTAAACCCTCTCTAACTTTGTTCTGCTTCATTTAATCAAAGTCAACCTTTGCAGAGAGAATGTTCACATATTGAGCTATGATTTGGGTTAGAGAATGTTCACATATTGAGTTATGATTTGGGTTAGAGAATGTTCACATATTGAGCTATGATTTGGGTTAGAGAATGTTCACATATTGAGTTATGATTTGGGTTAGAGAATGTTCACATATTGAGCTATGATTTGGGTTAGAGAATGTTCACATATTGAGCTATGATTTGGGTTAGAGTTGGACCTTACAGCTGCATCATTTCAAAGAAATAATCATCCTGAAAGTGATTTTTTTATAGGCAGACCTGAAACATTCTAATTTTTTTCTGTGTGTCATCTTCATTTACTCTTAACCAGTAACATATAGACTGATAATTACACATCTGAACAAATTCTCACATGTGTACCTTTTATTATAACCAACATTATTCAATTAGCCCTAGTGGTTGCAGAGATACACCCTTTTTAGTTTGGGTACGACATTTTCGAGGAAAGGGCCTAAAAATAGGTTGCTGTTCTTTTGGTTAAAGACGGTTGAGGGAAGCCCCGAGCCAAACGCTGAGGTATGAAGATAAATATGAACATATAGTCATATATAAATACATATACACTCATTTGAGTACTGTGACATGTTTCAGGTTGCAGCCCACAGTTTATTCGTGCTGATTAACACTCTCTATTGTTAAAATAGAGAGTGTTAATCAGCACGTCTTTGTTGCACTATAAACATATTTATGATGCGTTAAATCTGCTGTAAGCGTTGTTAAAAGCGCTCCAAAATCTTCACAATGCTTTATAACAATAATTATTATTATTTTAGAATGAGTAAAAAGGAGAAAGAATGTCAGTCAGTGACCAGCAGTTATAGTGTATTATTACTCCCATGGTTGAACATTATAATATTTGTATAATGCACTGTATTCACTGTTATAATGCATTATAATTTGGTATAATAGGTTGTTTGCTTTAAGAAAAGTGAAGAGCGATGCAGGAACAACACACAGCACTACTCAAAGCAGACAATGACCCCTCAGGGCAACTTATACTCACATTATAATGCACTTTACTTGTGATTAGAGAGCATTATGAAGACATTATAATACAAATATGCAAATCACAATACACTATGATCCTGCAAACACAAGTCAGAGTGAGCAGCCATTATGACGTTCTGTGTGTATTGTTATAAAGCAGTGGGGATATTTATGAGTCCTTCTACCTACGATTATGAGCGGATTGTACAGTATTATAATGAGACTGTTTATAATGCGATATAGATATGGGCGTCACACAGGAAGAGAATGAAATGCCTACTGTTGGAAATCATCCTAAAAAACTAATTAAACAAAGGAAGCCAGTAAAATGTTAAACTGATTGCATTCAGCAATTTAGGACTCTTTACACCGGTTTCATCAGGAAATGTGTTGCTCTCAACCTGCATAAGGTAACGCAAGTGTGCATGTGGGCATGTAGCTGGCATGTAGCTGGCATGTAGCCAGTATGTAGCTGGCATACAGCCATCATGTAGCTGGCATGTAGCTGGCATGTAGCTGGCAAGTAGCCAGTATGTAGCTGGCATGTAGCCGCCATGGAGCTGGCATGCAGCTGTCATGTAGCTGGCATGTAGCCGCCATGGAGCTTGCATGTAGCTGGCATGTAGCCAGCATGCAGCTGGCATGTAGCCGGCATGTAGCTGGCATGTAGCTGGCATGTAGCCTGCATCTAGCTGGCATGTAGCCTGCATCTAGCTGGCATGTAGCCGGCATGCAGCTGGCATGTAGCCGGCATGCAGCTGGCATGTAGCCGGCTGGCCCGTCATGTTCTAAGCACAGTTTACAGAAGAAACAGTACAAACCAAGATGTTAGAATGAGAGGCTATAGACGGACAAAGAAAGTGAAAAGAGAGCCATCTAATGAAGCACGACATTGATCACATGATGCTGTCTACTTTTCTAAGAACGTCGTGACGGCTTCAGCTGTGTGTGCGTGTGTGTGTGTGTGTGTGTGTGTGTGTGTGTGTGTGTGTGTGTGTGAGCAAGCTTTGTTATCAGAGACTCGTGTGGGTCAGCTCAAGTTCACATTACACCTGTTCTCATTGTCCTCAAAGTGTCTGTCAGACAGAAAGACAGAAGGAAAGGAAAAGAAAAGACAGCGAGGATGAAACGACAAGAGAGGGGGAAAAAAGATTAGCAGAGAAACAGAAAGAAGAAGCTACATCAACGGGTAGAAAGCCTCACGCCTTTGCAACTTTGGAAAATCTAACAATAAATCAGACTTATATTGCACTTTCCATATTATAGAATTAAATGAAAAATAAAAACAAGCAGGTGATGTGAGTGTGTCAGGGTAATTCATTAATGGGCTCTCTGGTTGAATCGGTTGGATTTTTTCTTTTACGTACAAGTTGGACAAAAAAATAACAAAATAAGTCAGAGTTCAAAAGTCCGAGTCACACCATGACTTATGAGCCCCAGCACCCCCGAAAAACGGGGGCAGAATTCTTCATCAGAAGGTCTTCATCACTCTCCAAGTCCTCGTACTCCCATGAATCGATACCAGAGCCACTGATGTGACATAGCAAAAAAAACTGCACAGCCTTAAAAGAGCATATAAGTCCATTTTACATGTGTATAACACAATTAAACCATAAATATAACTTGAGAGGACTCAAACGTGACTCGAGAGAGCTGCCCTAGTTATGGAAATATCAATTTTCATATCCCAAGCTTGATGCCACACATGATTAGCGCACCTTTCTGGAAAGCTTACGGCCTACAGAATCCAAATCTCTTGTCCGACAAAGCCTCAGCAAGATATCAACCACATTCCAGCCAAAAAACTGAAGTATGACTTACTTATGGATGAAACGATATTCCACACTTGCTTGGTAGGTAATGGAACCCCTCTGTTGTGGAACCAGAGGCGTTCAAGGTCCAGGAAGAAAGTTAGGGTATTTTGGCTCTCAGTGGATCTAAAACTACGGTTCACGAAATGTGCACTAAATTAATTACTTTAACTTTACTTAATCAAAGTCAAACTTTGCAGAGATACTGTTAACACATAGTGATGTTTTATAGTAGAAAAGTTTTTTTTTCTATCCTGTGTTCTATCATAAACCAATAAACCAGTAACACATAAACTGATATATGAACCTCTTAACTGGTGTCACACGTTTTCTGTATATTATACCGTTTGAAATTATTCAAATAGCCCTTGTGGTTGAGGAGATATTCTGTATTTAGTATGGGTATGCTAACCATTCGCTCAACCGGGGCTAAAGAGGTTTTAAACTATTCAGTATTGCTCGGTAGTGAAAGTTGAGGCATCCTCCTGCATCAAGACTTTCACACTAAAGCATTGCAAATGAGTTGTAAACATGTAATCGCATTCAGCTGTGCAGACTTTGAATATAAAATAAATAAAAGTAATAATGTAATAATCCATACAGCACATTTCAGTCTTTCCGTTTTCCATTTGCCGAGACAGAGCACAACACATGTCTGTGGGTTCCTTGTGTGCAACGGGAGGCCTTCTGGAACGAATGCCGCTCTGAGCCGGTTGGCGGAGCACCTGCAGAGGTGCAGGCGCCGCTCGGTCGGGAGCCTCTGGGAGTGGAGGGGTGACGTGAATACTATCCCCCATGATGCCGTGGGGCCTTTGCTCTAAACCTGCTGCTCGCAGGATGAGGCTGAGGCACCCCGGTGGGTGGTTTTGGAACAAGAGTTCACAATAGTTTGGAGATGCTGAATACTCTCACTTTTCTTTTGGGCGTGCGCCTGTACTCCAGCTTTGCAAACTATCGGCTGGTTGTGAACAGCTGCTGACACAGAAGCATCATCATCATCATCAGCATCAGCAGCATCAGCAGTGCATGTGTGAGCAGCTCATCCTGAGCTTCAACTCTGGGGAAATAATGAGAGCCAACAAATTCACACACTTCTGTCTCACCATTTGCCTTCAGGATAAAAAAAAATTATATTATAAAAATAAATAAAAAACAATCTGAATGGTAATCTATCTCCAGTTCCAGGGACAATAGTCGGGTGTTCCTTCCCAGCTCGAGGTGCTCTGTGCTCAGCTTTCATTTTTCAAAACAATGCTGCAAATATGATCTTTGGGGAATAACCCAAACGGTAATATGGTGAAAAGGCACATCATTTCTTTTTTGGGGGGGGGGATCCGAGCTGCTAGTAGAGCTGTGGTTAATTCCTCTCGGGTTGCACCAAGAACCCGAGGGGCCTTAGGTTGGACCCCCTGTGAGGTTTTGGATCAAAGGTTACTCCGTTGTTGGTCTCCAAGATTAAGATTAATGGTCTCTTTCGGAAAGGGGTCTGCCCTAATTCTGCTGACTCAGCGAGAGCCAGTTCTCATTTCCTTGAGTTTTTTTAAAGTGGAAAAATCCAGCAGTTTGGTTTGCGTTCTTGCGGAGATTATCTAGCAAATGCCCTCGCTCGCCAATATAGAATTAAGGAGACGTTGTTATTATTTCATGAGAGCTTAAACGTTGCCCAACACAAGCTAAAGCCCCACTCACACACTATAGAGTCCACGCTGCCTGCACGCTTTATAGTTGTAGAACCACCTCTAGTTTGTTTGTTTGTTTGTTTGTTTGTTTGTCCCTGCAGACCTCCGTGTTTGTACCTTTAGAGGAGAGAACACAGTACGATGCAGCAACCTGCAAACATGACCTGACTCCAGTGGGTGTTATATTATGCTGTTGTTATGTATATATCTACGTGTGTGTGTGTGTGTGTGTGTGTGAGTGTGTGTGTGTGTGTGTGTGTGTGTGTGTGTGTGTGTGTGTCAATGAAACTGAGAGACAGAAGAAGTAGTCAGAGTGAGCTGGAGAGATGGATGGATTAAGTGGTTTGGTATCGGATGTTTCTGAGTGAGCCAACTGGCTGCCATGATCCCTTCTCCTATTCCACACAGAGACACACACACACACACACACACACACACACACACACACACACACACACACACACACACACACACAGAGGTTTTGAGCATGTTGTGTTTGAATTGGGTCGGTACTTACTGGCAGAGACTACTAGCACATCAAATCCTTTAAACAGCTCAAGAGTGATATGAAAAAAATGACAGCAATAAAATCTTTTGGAAAACATTTTGCTTTTCCCTTGAGAAGTGTAACTGGAGCCGATGAGGAAATGTCTCAAACTTGCATTCTCTCTACTGACCACCAGGGGGCATCTTCTCTGGTTGTATAGAAGTATATGCTTCATGTCTTAAAGCTGCATTCTCTCTCCTGTCCACCAGGGGGCGACTCCTCTGGTTGTATAGAAGTCCATATAAATGACTCTACTTCTCTTGATTTATTCCCTCAGTAAACATTGTAAACATGAGTTTATGTCTCAATATCTAGTTTCAAGTCTTCTTAAATAAATTATTATAATATAATAAATGATGATCCCATTTTGAGCAAAATAGACCATAAAGCAGGGCATGCTTCAGGGCGGGGCTACCTTTTGATTGACAGGTTGCTACCAGTGATGTATACAGCGTCTCTACGTCTCTCTACGATCACTTTCATTCCCTGGCTGCAAAAAGCCAAGATGGCGACGGCCAAATCGTCAAACTCAAGGCTTCAAAAGTCAGTCACGATGACTCCGCCCACTTCTTACACACAGCCAATGATACGAGCATGCAGTCACATTGTGACGCCATGACAAGACTTTTAAGCGCGGTCATGTTGCGTGCGCTTTAAAGTACACAGTCCTTTTTGAGAAGCTTTCCTGTAACTCATCACATCAAAATGTGTACTTATGTCTTATCGGCTTATGCAACTGTGAGTGCCGTAAGCCTATTTCTAAATATAGCTGCGTACATAAAATCTATTAGCCCGCAGCATGGAGCTAATGTATAACATAGAGAGAACATTTATTGACCTGGACTTTGTGTTCTCTTGGCTTTACTTTGCATACTTTGTCTAGCTTCAGTTGTTTTCTGCATATTTATAAGCATATGTTTCATAGATGCATTCAGTGGGACTGAAGCTCAGTTTATACTTTAAATAAATATTTTGCAGATCAAATAGTTTACAGGATATCCAACCCCTCTATGATGCATGTGATACTCTTTCTCTACAGGTCTTGGACAAAGGCTATGAAGTATGAATATGAATATGAGATGTGGCTTTACAGATAATTATAATTCCTCCTCGTCATGGTGGAGGTTGGTTTATGGCTGTTTTCAGTCTGTGAGCATATCTGGGTTTTTTTCAATCCAATGTGCTAATAAATTAGCTTTGTATTTTTGGTACATATATGGTAAAAATCTTCTCTGCAAGAAAAGCTTATTTCCCAAAACTCTTTCCTTTTAACCGTCTGTCCACCGGCGCCATGTTTACATGGTCAGTTAACCAACCATCAGAGGATGAGACTCGCATGACAAATGCATTCCTATTAATAATAATAAGGTGTAGAGTCGGGGAGATATTATTAGAGGTTTCCACAGTTCACAGGAACTTGACTCCACCGTTGCTAATCGCCGGTGTAGCCGGCAGGAAGATCTGAGGCGTGTCGGCCGGCGGGCGGGAGCTCTGCTGAGCCTCCGGCCCGCGGCCGCAAATCTCCTGTGGAACGCCGCGCTGACAGACGGCGGCATGTGTCCGGCAACGGCTGGACGAGCGGCGGGGAAGCAGATCGCTGTGGTTTTATGTTTTTCATATGGTCAATGCTGGCAGTTAGAGACACACGATCAAGTAAATATATGTAGAGATAAACCCAACGTGTGTTTGCATTCTGAAGGAGACGTAGAAGAGATTAGAAGTGTGAAGCTGACGAGATAATACGGCCGGTTATGTTTTCTCAGCTGCAGCGTTGTTGTTCATCAGTCACTGTATGAAGCCAATGTGGAGGAACAACAATTATAATACACTTATTCCTATTAATCTAATATACGTAATCCCTCATTCTAATACAGTAATAAGCCGTGTGTTATTTGTCTAATTATTTCAAGGACAGACACACAGACCTATTTATGTCTGAGGGCCACTAGACAGGGATGCATTCTCTCTCCTGACCATCAGGGGGCGACTCCTCTGGTTGTATAGAAGTCTATGCTTCATGTGTTAAAGCTGCATTCTCTCTCCTGACCATCAGGGGGCGACTCCTCTGGTTGTATAGAAGTCTATGCATCATGTGTTAAATCTGCGTTCTCTCTCCTGACCATCAAGGGGCGACTCCTCTGGTTGTATAGAAGTATATGCTTCATGTGTTAAAGCTGCATTCTCTCTCCTGACCACCAGGGGGCGACTCCTCTGGTTGTATAGAAGTATATGCTTCATGTGTTCAAGCTGTATTCTCTCTCCTGACCACCAGGGGGCGACTCCTCTGGTTGTATAGAAGTATATGCTTCATGTGTTCAAGCTGTATTCTCTCTCCGGACCACCAGGGGGCGACTCCTCTGGTTGTATAGAAGTATATGCTTCATGTGTTAAAGCTGTATTCTCTCTCCGGACCACCAAGGGGCGAATCCTCGACAAACCAAACACGGCTCTGGTTGCAGTCCTCAAACTCACCGCTTGATTTGCTGCTGAATCTTTTACACTGGCCCTTTAAGACGCATCACACTCAAAATGACAACTGCTTTCGCCGCCGACCGCACGCCAGACATGTATGAAGCATCGTGTTGAACAAGAGACACGACGACAACCTCTGACCCCTGGTGGGGTCGAGTTACACGCAGGTCTTCTACATTGATGTTGGGTTTCTTTTCAGAGCTTTATTTACTCAGGGTGCCCTCAGGGTTCATGACCTCTCACGTGCCACAGACCTCTGATTCATGGCCAGTCACTCGCTCCTCAGGGCCGGACGCACACGTCACACGTGTGTGCTCACCAACACGCAGACCTCAGACCAGCCGTACGGTGTTGAGTCTGTGTGGATTATGAAGTACGTCATGGACCTGCTCTATCTGAGAAGTGTCTCCAGAAAACCTCTGTTATGATTTGACGCCGTATAAGTAAATTACATTTTATATATTATCAGCCGCAGCTGTGCGTAAGCGGTCGCGTGTTATGAATATACTTCTTCTTCTTCTTCTTCTTCCTCTTCTTCTTCTTCTTCTTCTTCTTCTTCTTCTTCTTCTTCTTCTTCTCTGACAGAAGCAAGCACACAGCTTTATGAATCCATTGGTTAGAAATGCATTTTTTCACATTTATTTTGTGTGTGTGTGTGTGTGTGTGTGTGTGTGTGTGTGTGTGTGTGTGTGTGTGCTCTACACAGTTGTGAGCCCTGGAGTGTGTAACGGTGGCTGGAGTTAGAGATAGGATGACGACACTGACAACAAGAGAATACATGCCAAGAGAATAATCTGTTAAAACCGTTTACATGCATCTGGATATCTACTGTATGTATGTGTGTGTGTGTGTGTGTGTGTGTGTGTGTGTGTGTGCGTGTGTGTGTGTGTGTGTGATTAGGTAACAGTTCCTGTTAGCCTTCAGGCTTAGTCTACATAACACACACACACACACATATATATGTATAGGCGAGGGTTTTCTGAAGAGCACAATGAGAAGTATCAGCCCTCTGTCAACAAGGGCGCTGCTGTTTGAGTCGCTGAGTTACCGATGAGGAGAACTTAGTTTTCTCCGTTTGCTCAGCCGAGAGTCAAACAGAACAAAGTCAGGTCTCTTGGTTTTGTGAACACGTCGGATTGTGTCCTGAGCAACAACAAAAAACTCTGTCAATGGAAAGTTAATTAGGGTCTTTTTTTGTGGCTGACACATAGATTACAGGCATGATTAGTATGGAATATCAAGAAATATCACGAATGGTGGGTCGAGACCCGTGTTCCTCCAGACCCACGTTAGAGACCCGTGTTCCTTGAGACCCGTGTTCCTTGAGACCCGCGTTCCTTGAGACCCGTGTTCCTTGAGACCCGTGTTCCTTGAGACCGGTGTTCCTTGAGACCCGCGTTCCTTGAGACCCGTGTTCCTCGAGACCCATGTTGGAGACCCGTGTTCTTGGAGACCCGTGTTCCTTGAGACCCGTGTTCCTTGAGACCCGCGTTGGAGACCCGTGTTCCTCGAGACCCATGTTGGAGACCCGCGTTGGAGACCCGTGTTCCTCGAGACCCGCGTTGGAGACCCGTGTTCTTGGAGACCCGTGTTCCTTGAGACCCGCGTTGGAGACCCGTGTTCCTCGAGACCCGCGTTGGAGACCCGTGTTCCTCGAGACCCGCGTTGGAGACCCGTGTTCTTGGAGACCCGTGTTCCTTGAGACCCGCGTTGGAGACCCGTGTTCCTCGAGACCCGCGTTGGAGACCCGTGTTCCTCGAGACCCGCGTTGGAGACCCGTGTTCCTTGGGACCCGCGTTGGAGACCCATGTTGGAGACCCGCGTTGGAGACCCGTGTTCCTCGAGACCCGCGTTGGAGACCCATGTTGGAGACCCGCGTTGGAGACCCATGTTGGAGACCCGCGTTGGAGACCCGTGTTCCTTGAGACCCGCGTTGGAGACCAATGTTGGAGACCCATGTTGGAGAGCCATGTTGGAGACCCGCGTTGGAGACCCATGTTGGAGACCCGCGTTGGAGACCCGTGTTCCTTGAGACCCGCGTTGGAGACCCATGTTGGAGACCCATGTTGGAGACCCGCGTTGGAGACCCATGTTGGAGACCCGCGTTGGAGACCCGTGTTCCTTGAGACCCGCGTTGGAGACCCATGTTGGAGACCCGCGTTGGAGACCCGTGTTCCTCGAGACCCGCGTTGGAGACCCGTGTTCTTGGAGACCCGTGTTCCTTGAGACCCGCGTTGGAGACCCGTGTTCCTCGAGACCCGCGTTGGAGACCCGTGTTCCTCGAGACCCGCGTTGGAGACCCGTGTTCCTTGGGACCCGCGTTGGAGACCCGTGTTCCTCGAGACCCATGTTGGAGACCCGCGTTGGAGACCCGTGTTCCTCGAGACCCGCGTTGGAGACCCGTGTTCCTTGAGACCCGCGTTGGAGACCCGTGTTCCTTTTAGACCCGTGTTGGAGACCCGCGTTGGAGACCCGTGTTCCTTGAGACCCGCGTTGGAGACCCGTGTTCTTGGAGACCCGTGTTCCTTGAGACCCGCGTTGTCGACCCGTGTTCTTGGAGACCCGTGTTCCTTGAGACCCGTGTTCCTTTTAGACCCGTGTTGGAGACCCGTGTTCCTCGAGACCCGCGTATCACAAAAGGGCTGTTGTGGTTTCGTTGCCTAGACCCGGACAGCAGAAGTGTCTTAAACTTCCATTCTTTCTAACGTCCAGTAGGGGGCGACTCTTTAAAACAGAACTCTGGTTGTATAGAAGTCTATGAGAAAATGACTCTACTTCTCTCTCGATGTATTCCCTCAGTAAACATTGTGAACATGTTTTTAAAGGTACCTTTACTCATAAAGCACAGCAAGCAGACGCTGCATCGCTGCTGTCAACACGGCAGGAGTTAAAATGAGTCATTTGAAGTTCTCTGTGCCGCCTCGGGTTCAGCGAGCAGCGCGTCCCGTTACTCCTCTATGCGCCTTGATTCAAGCTGTGATGCAGCAACGAGAGGTCAGCATCTTATGTAATGTGGAATATACACTCACCTAAAGGATTATTAGGAACACCATACTAATACTGTGTTTGACCCCCTTTCGCCTTTAGAACTGCCTTAATTCTACGTGGCATTGATTCAACAAGATGCTGAAAGCGTTCTTTAGAAATGTTGGCCCATATTGATAGGATAGCATCTTGCAGTTGATGGAGATTTGTGGGATGCACATCCAGGGCACGAAGCTCCCGTTCCACCACATCCCAAAGATGCACTATTGGGTTGAGATCTGGTGACTGTGGGGCCATTAAAGTACAGTGAACTCATTGTCATGTTCAAGAAACCAATTAGAAAGGATTGGAGCTTTGTGACATGGTGCATTATCCTGCTGGAAGTAGCCATCAGAGGATGGGTACATGGTGGCCATAAAGGGATGGACATGGTCAGAAACAATGCTCAGGTAGGCCGTGGCATTTAAACGATGCCCAATTGGCACTAAGGGGCCTAAAGTGTGCCAAGGAAACATCCCCCACACCATTACTCCACCACCACAAGCCTGCACAGTGGTAACAAGGAATGATGGATCCATGTTCTCATTCTGTTTACGCCAAATTCTGACTCTACCATCTGAATGTCTCAACAGAAATCGAGACTCATCAGACCAGGCAACATTTTTCCAGTCTTCAACTGTCCAATTTTGGTCAGCTCTTGCAAATTGTAGCCTCTTTTTCCTATTTGTAGTGGAGATGAGTGGTACCCGGTGGGTCTTCTGCTGTTGTAGCCCATCCGCCTGTCATGCCCAGATCTCCTGGGTAGTCTGGTCTGTTTCTGTTGTGTCTGTCAGCCTCCTTGTCTCTCGTTCCAGACTCCTCCTCGTGTGCCGCCCTCCTGTGTGATCGCAAGCCCCGCCCTCATTGGTTCCACCTGTGTCTCGTTCCCCTGTGTATTTAGTCTGTGTCTACTCCCTGTCCTGGGCGAGTTCGTTTTCTTGACTTTTCTTCACCTGTGAGTCAACTTCCCAGCGTTTTTTCCTGCCTGTTATCCTGCCTGAGATCTTGCCTGATATCCTGCCTGATATCCTGTTGCTATACTACCTTGACCAATAAAGGATTTCTTGGGAACTCTACACTCTGCCTCGGGTCGTGCATTTGGGTTCTGTCACCAGTGCCCCGGCGTGACAGGACGAACTCGCCATCCTGAACCCAGCCGACCTCGACCGCAGGAAGGAGGAGATCCCCGGCCTGCGCCGCTGCCAGCCCCAGACCCGGCCTCCGCCTCTGCGCCGCTGCCAGCCCCAGACCCGGCCTCCGCCTCTGCGCCGCTGCCAGCCCCAGACCCGGCTTCCGCCTCTGTGCCGCTGCCAGCCCCCAGACCCGGCCTCCGCCTCTGCGCCGCTGCCAGCCCCCAGACCCGGCCTCCGCCTCTGTGCCGCTGCCAGCCCCAGACCCGGCCTCCGCCTCTGCGCCACTGCCAGTCCGAGACCCGGCTGCCAGTCCCAGAGTCCTGCCGGCTCCCCAGCCGATTCCGGCTCCCTGTGTCCTGCAGGCTCCCCGGCCGATTCTGGCTCCACCGAGCCCGGCACCCCCGAGCCGTCCCCTGTCCCCGCTGCCGTCTCGCAGCCGCCCCTGTCCCCGCTGCTATGTCTCGCACCCGTCCCCTGTCCCCGCTGCCGTCTCGCAGCCGTCCCTTGTCCCCGCTGCCGTCTCGCAGCCGTGTCCACTGCTGTCTCGCAGCCGTCGCCTGTCCCCGCTGCCGTCTCGCAGCCGTCCCCGGTCCCCGCTGCTATGTCTCGCAGCCGTCCCCTGTCCCCGCTGCTATGTCTCGCAGCCGTCGCCTGTCCCCGCTGCCGTCTCGCAGCCGTCCCCTGTTCCCGCTGCTATGTCTCGCAGCTGTTCCCCGTCCCCGCTGCCGCCCGGCAGCCGTCCCAGGTCCCCGCTGCCGCCCTGCAGCCGTCCCAGGTCCCCGCTGCCGCCCTGCAGCCGTCCCAAGTCCCCGCTGCCGTCTCGCAGCCGTCCCCTGTCCCCGCTGCTATGTCTCGCAGCCGTCCCCTGTCCCCGCTGCTTGGTCTCGCAGCTGTCCCCTGTCCCCGCCGCCGTCTCGCAGTCGTCCCCTGTCCCCGCTGCTGTCTCGCAGCCGGGTCCACTGCCGCCTTGCCGCCGTCCCCTGTCCCCGCTGCCGCCCTGCGGCCGTCCCAGGTCCCCGCTGCCGCCCTGCAGCCGTCCCAGGTCCCCGCTGCCGCCCGGCAGCCGTCCCAAGTCCTCGCTGCCGTCTCGCAGCCGTCCCCTGTCCCCGCTGCTATGTCTCGCAGCCGTCCCCTGTCCCCGCTGCTATGTCTCGCAGCCGTCCCCTGTCCCCGCTGCCGTCTCGCAGCCGTCCCCTGTCCCCGCTGCTGTCTCGCGGCCGTGTCCACTGCCGCCTTGCAGCCGTTCCCTGTCCCCGCTGCCGCCTCGCTGACGCCCCCTGTCCCCGCTGCCATCTCGCTGCTGTTCCCGGTCCCCGCTGCCATCTCGCAGCTGTTCCCGGTCCCCGCTGCCGCCTCGCAGCCGTCCCCAGTGCCCGCCGACGCCCCGACCGGCATCGGGGTCGCGTTCCCCTTCGGAGCCCCCGGGCCTCCCCCCAGAGTACTTCCGCCCGCCTGATGGCCGTGCTACGGCCCACCCCTCGGACTGGTTCTGCCGTGCCCCAGGTCCCCCCCTCCGGCTCCCACCCTATGTGGCCCGGTCCTGGTGGGACGTCTGGGATCCGTCCCTAGAGGGGGGGGGTACTGTCATGCCCAGATCTCCTGGGTAGTCTGGTCTGTTTCTGTTGTGTCTGTCAGCCTCCTTGTCTCTCGTTCCAGACTCCTCCTCGTGTGCCGCCCTCCTGTGTGATCGCAAGCCCCGCCCTCATTGGTTCCACCTGTGTCTCGTTCCCCTGTGTATTTAGTCTGTGTCTACTCCCTGTCCTGGGCGAGTTCGTTTTCTTGACTTTTCTTCACCTGTGAGTCAACTTCCCAGCGTTTTTTCCTGCCTGTTATCCTGCCTGAGATCTTGCCTAATATCCTGCCTGATATCCTGTTGCTATACTACCTTGACCAATAAAGGATTTCTTGGGAACTCTACACTCTGCCTCGGGTCGTGCATTTGGGTTCTGTCACCAGTGCCCCGGCGTGACACCGCCTCAAGGTTGTGCGTGTTGTGGCTTCACAAATGCTTTGCTGCATACCTCGGTTGTAACGAGTGGTTATTTCAGTCAAAGTTGCTCTTCTATCAGCTGGAATCAGTCGGCCCATTCTCCTCTGACCTCAAGCATCAACAAGGCATTTTCGCCCACAGGACTGCCGCATACTGGATGTTTTTCCCTTTTCACACCATTCTTTGTCAACCCTAGAAATGGTTGTGCGTGAAAATCCCAGTAACTGAGCAGATTGTGAAATACTCAGACCAGCCCGTCTGGCACCAACAACCATGCCACGCTCAAAATTGCTTAAATCACCTTTCTTTCCCATTCTGACATTCAGTTTGGAGTTCAGGAGATTGTCTTGACCAGGACCACACCCCTAAATGCATTGAAGCAACTGCCATGTGATTGGTTGATTAGATAAGTGCATTATTGAGAAATTGAACAGGTGTTCCTAATAATCCTTTAGGTGAGTGTATGTCTGAATGAACTTCTATTTCCTGTTTAGTTCTGAGCACACGAGGTCGGCTCATGGCGCTCTGACCCTAATTTTGCAATTTCGTTCCCATCTTCGGTTAAAAAAAAAAGGGGAACCTTTTTTTTATTTTACTTCTGTTTTTTTATCAGCACCCTGCTTGTGTTCTCTAATTCAGTTCACCTCTCGGTCGCCTGTGTGAAAACACTGTGGCGGTCATACTGAAAGTGGTTTTAACTGTGTGTGTGCGTGTGTGTGTGTGTGTGTGCGCGTTCGCCACAATTGGAAGTTATTTTAGGTCGAGGTCACGTCGACGTTAACATTTTCGTTAATGGCAAACCCAGCTGTGAAAAACTGAGTACCCACGGTTGGTTTGTACTCGCCGATGCATGCTGGGTAAAAACCCATTTAATGTGTCTGGACGTACACAGGAAGTGGCATAAATAGTTATTGAGAAACCTTTGCAATCATTTTTAACGCACTGAGAGAAGGCAGCTGGAACAGCGAGTAACATTTAATCCATAACGTAATGATTAACAGAAATAAGCCGACTGAGATGGAAGCAGTGACGTCGGGTCTCTATAGGCTGAAAATAAAGAACAAAACCAAAACACTGGCTGGAAAAAAAGAAGTTCAACTGGCCTACAGACGCAGAGAAACAATGCAACGCTCCCGACCTGCCACACAAAACAGGGGAAACAGAAATGACACCAAAGATGGTTACCAAACACCTCCCCACCAAATAAAAAACTGCCGAGTCAGTGATCTGCAGGTGGAAATCAGCTGCCGTGACAGATTGATGGGTCTCAGGTGTGGAGGCTCCAGGCACTAATGAGGGGGCGTGGCCAAACACACACACACACTCTTCAAACAAAGAGGCCGCAGATAGACGAGTGGGACATATTTCATAAAGTAGTCGCTGAAAGACGTGGAAGCGGTGATATATCATTTCTCTGTGTGATTGACTTGTCATTTCATTTTAAACGACACAGTCGCACGGCAGCTTTCTGATATATTCCCGAAATGAAGACTATTGATTTTGAGTGCAAAGACAATCAGTGTTTTTTGTTCGTTAAAAAAAGAGGTAAAAAGAGTGAGGTAAAAGAGAAAAACGCCATGGTTGGCCTTAAAATAACACCCGTCTTCTGATTGGAAGTCCCGTTTGTTAGACCCGCCCTCCAACAGTCGTGTTTTGGGATATCATGAAGAACGTCACTACGCTCCTAACAGGCTTCCATCTGCATTATTTTCACCCTTTTTTTGGGGGGAAAAAATCATGATTTCCACGCTATTGATATTTCCATTCCCAGTGCATCGTTGCAAATGTAAAACAATTGATAATACACAACGTAAACTGGTCTCCCCACATTTCATATGTGTATGTTTATGTTTAACGGTGTCATTACTGGCGCTCCGCTCACACATGTATCTCCAGGCATCGTGAACTGGTCTTGAAGGCATTCCTGTAGAAGCCGTCGCCGCTTCCTTCATAACTTCTCGGCAGCAGCTGTTGTCGGACTCGATGGCGTTGAGTTTTCGGGTTCGGAGGAGCTCGCTCCTGACGGAGGCGTGGCCGTAAACCAAAATAAATGTGCCGTGCTAGTGACGGTTCTCTCTGACCAATCGGGCGCCTGCACTGTTTTAGCTCCTCCTTCTAGTGCTGCAACGACCTGCGGCTCTTTCTGACCCGTTTGTCTTCGTCCACACCGACAGGTGAAACTCTCCGGTTCTGCGTGACGTCGTTGTTTCGCGCTCATAGCAGAGAGGGTTCAAGGTTCGATTCCCCTGGAGATCGCCAGAGGAAATGTAGACGGTTCCCTGTTCTAGTTCTTCATTTCTCATGACAGTTCCAACAAGCTGGAATAACTTGTTGGATTTTGGGGCCTTTGGTGCTTTATTTTCCTTTGTCTTATGCACAATTGATTTTTTTATTAATATTATTTTTATTGAGTTTTTGTCATAAATACTTTCACGCATCATATATTCAGGGTATAGAAGCACGGTGTGTGTTTGTTTATTATTTCATCTAAAAAAAGGCACAACGTATAGATAAGGGCAGATTTATATGTATGTGCGTATGCGTGTTTGCATGTCTGTGGGTTTCAATTGGGTAATAAAATAATATTTCTGTCATTTCTTTACAAAATGAGGTTGATTTTTCGGAGCTTTCACACATAAAGGCGTCAATCAACCAATCAGGTCGTGTGCAGCGGCCATGTTTAAAACACTGTAGTGAACAACAACATGGAGGCTCTGCCGGTCCGAAAGCAAGACGGCAAACTTTATCACTTTTTTCAACCTTGACAAAGGCAGCGCAGACACTCCTTTTGTTCTTGCCTTTCACAATAAAAGCCCGAGACATACACACTGTAGCTGTTTACTAGAGGAATATCAAATTCTCTTCATTCAACATGATTTGATCAAAAAAACGCTGACAAATATCTGCACATTTCCCAGTTTCCATAATGTTCAGCAATATCATTGAAATCAGGGAGAAATCAAAAATGTTTGGAAAACATCCCCCATTCCCAAAACGTGCCCCGTCTGCTGGGACATTTCATATTTCATGCATTCCAATTAGTTTTCAATCATCTTCTGCAATGCAAACTTCAGCGTTTGCAGATTTAAGTCACTGGAGCAGGATTAACATTCCAGTGAGGGGGTGAGAGTGGGAAATGAAATGTGCGAGGAAAATCATGTGACCATCGTCGCACAGAGCTTAAACTTCTGCTCTTTGTGCAGGAGAAAAAAAACACCCAAAATTAAGAGATTGACTTTTAAAAAAGATGGAATTTAAAAAGGGTCAGTTCAACCAAATTATGGGAAGAAACAGGATCCTGCTCGCTGAAGTAAAACATACACAAGTTGCTGTATGAAATAATTCACGTCCTGCGTGTGCACAAGTCTTCAGCACACGTGAGGAATGTGCGGATGAAAGGGTTAGGGCGCGGTGAGGCACGGCGGCGGCATTCCCCACCACATTTGTCTCCGCCGCCACGCAGAAAGAATGACATGCTGATCCAGGACCCGGTGACACACAGCGGGGAGTGGCAGGTGGGGATTTATTACCCAGCAGCTCTCAACACCTCCCACCGACATGCAGCACATCTCGGAGGGTTTTTGCATCGACACTGCACTTTAAAATGAGATCAGAGCAAATCATAGTCACTTTATGTGATTTAAAATCATATATATATATATATATATATATATATATATATATATATATATATATATATATATATATATGTGTGTGTGTTTTGAGCCGCTGTTGCTGCTGCTACCGCTACCGCTGCTGCTACTGCACGCTGCCCGAGTCGGGCGTTGAGCCGGGGCTTGACCTGCTACCTTCAGTGGTTGTCGGGGAGCTAGCTGCTGCAGCTAGCGCTGACAACACTTTTTATTTTTGTGCTGAATTTTCAGTGTTGTTTACTTGACTCAAACAGTGCAGCCACACATTCTTGTGAGCAGCAGCTGCTGCTAGCGCCTGCTGCTAGCGTTTGCTGCTAGCGTTTGCTGCTAGCGCCTGCTGCTAGCGCCTGCTGCTAGCGTTTGCTGCTAGCGCTTGCTTCTAGCGTTTGCTGCTAGAGTCTGCTGCTAGCGTTAGCTGCTAGCATTTGCTGCTAGTTTTTGCTGCTAGTGCTTGCTGCTAGCATTTGCTGCTAGAGCCTGCTGCTAGCGCTGTGGAGGTGGTGGGTTCCCTCGCCGTCAGACCTGTTTTCCATCGCGCCTCCTCGGGTGAGCGTGTTAGCATCGTCGGTGGGTGCTGGCCCAAGAGGGGTGGCGGGGTGAGAGGCGCCTCGGGGCGGGGAGGACAGCAGGGAGTTTGGCTGCTGACAGGACCCTGTTTTACAGTGACATCACTCGTAAAGGGCAGCGACTGTGGCTCAGTGGTTAGCATGTCCATCTTTCAATCAGAGGATTGGTGGTTTGAGCGATGTGTCCTTGAGCAAGACACTTAACCTTGAATTGCTCCCCGTTGCCGTGTCTACGGTGTATGAGAATGTAAGTCGCTTTGGATAAAAGCGTCAGCTAAAATGAAATGTAATGATTTGGGAATATTTCACGTGATTTTTGTACCGTATGTCTCTGCAACTGCTGCTACATTTATAATCGGAAAACATTTATGAAACATTTAAACTAATAGATGTTTTCCATCCGCCTGCGACCTTTTCCTCACCGTTACGCTGGTTTCCTTATGTTCACTCCCTTCTTTCAGCCCTTTCATCCAGTCACACCCGACTGATCCAGATAACACACCCTTGCGTGTTTCCCTCCCACTCACACTTCTTTCCTTCTTCCCTTCCTCCCTTCCTCTGTCCTTGCCCTTCTCCATTTTTCCTGGAACAATGAGAAAGAATCAGCAGAATTTCTGAAAAACCGTCTCGTGTCTCAGGAGTTACAACCCAAGGGAGCAAAGAACCACGTTAGGGCATGAAGACCGTGTGTGTGTGTATGTGTGTATGTGTGTGTGTGTGTGTGTGTGTGTGTGTGTGATGGAAGCACTAAAGAGCACCTCTGATTTAAATGCATCTGTTATAAATCCGCACCAGACGTCTACCTTGCATGAAGAGTCGCACACGTCCCCTTACCGTACCTAAAACGTTAACGTCCCCTTACCGTACCTAAAACGTTAACGTCCCCTTACCGTACCTAAAACGGTAACATCCCCTTAACGTACCTAAAATGTGCGATGTGTGATTGAATGAACACGCGTGTTACATTCGTAGCTTACGTTGCGTGCCGGTATTTCGTGCTTGGAGGATCTCCTGCTACAGAGACGATGACGGACACAAAGCCCATCATTCAAGGGCCAAACAAGGGCCTCGACGGAGTCGGGCTCCGTCGAGGCCCTTGTTTCCATGCCAACCATCTGTTAACTCACATCCTTTGGCTCTCCATCTGATCCGAACGTGACGTCGCTCTCGAGCGCTCCCGTGGCGCGTACGCATGACGTGGTGGTTGTTGTTGTTGTTGTTGTTTTTGTATAAAGTTCAAGGTTTTTTATTTGCCATTTGTGCATAGACCAACAGTCCAGACACATTGGAATTATTGTGCAGAAATAAAAACACACTATAATAAGAAAGATGGTAACACTTTTAGATGCAGTTTTAAAAACAAGTTCTCAACAAAGGAGAGGGCAAGTGTTCAATAACAGTAATGAATAATCCTGAGTGCTGTTCCTGGATGGTGAAGAGAGGAGAAAGAGGAGACTTATATGGGAATATTGCACATTTTGAGAGGTGGAAGAAAGTTCTGTGGGGATGTTGCACAGCTCCTTTATCAGAAGGTCTATGACACATGATCCTATCCAACATTCAGCCCACAACTCCTGGCTGACTTATTGCTCCAGTAGAAGCTCCTTTTGGCGAAAACCAAACCTCCAGATCGAAGGTGAATCCTCCCGATCCCATGGGAAGGTGTGTGGAGGGCGCATTCGTGTAATCTCCGTATTATTATGCATTTTATGTTTGTGTCTATGAAGTTATGTTGATGTCTTTATGTTCAGGCAACAACACCAGTAAGTTATGTTGGAAATAAGTACGGAGCCCACGAGAGTCTTGAGGTAATATTCTGGCTAAATGGTCGGTTTTGTGCACAGGGACACGAATTGTCATTTTCTGTTTGTTCTTCAGGATGAAAATAATGCCAATGGAAAGTCAGTTAGGAGCCTTAATCATGGTGGATACTCAAATATAAAGCAACAGTCTTTTAGAAAAACATCCAAAAAGACAACTATTAGTGGGCGAGAGACGAGTGGAATGGGTCCAA
Source organism: Taurulus bubalis (assembly GCF_910589615.1). Taxonomy (NCBI): domain Eukaryota; kingdom Metazoa; phylum Chordata; class Actinopteri; order Perciformes; family Cottidae; genus Taurulus; species Taurulus bubalis. Next base: position 3,195,855 of record NC_136593.1, on the reverse strand, counting down.
CAAACAAGAAGATGTGGTTTCATGGCGGTGGTTTTGTTGCCGAAACCTAACTTTCTTTCTTTTATTTGTTTTGCCTGAAACAAACTGTTCGAGACAGTTTTCCAAAAAAACTAATTACATGTTTTTACCGTAGTTATTTTAGGCCCAACCGTGATGTTTTTCCTTAAACCTATAACTCGGTGGTTTTGTTGCCTTGACCTAACTGTCATTTTGAACGCAATGAAAAACAAATGAGTAGTTTTGATGGACGACCAGTCGGTGTCCCAATAGAAGGCATGCTGTGTTCAACGACTACACGATAAGGGGACAAACACGAGACCACCCAAAACCTGCTGGTTTGTCTCCTCGCTCGGCCCATGGGTTGACCGTTAACATCCCCGGGGTCGAGGGTTCACTTCCCAACGGCTGAACGTCCCGTGATGCACGAACACATCACACAGCACAGTGATGTGGACGCGTCTGTGGGAGGGAGGAAAGCTTCCAGGAAGAAAACACGAGACGCATCACCAGCTCATCTCCAGCTCATCACCAGTTCATCACCAGCTCATCACCAGCTCATCACCAGTTCATCACCAGCTCATCACCAGCTCATCACCAGTTCATCACCAGCTCGCCCTCCATCGATACCCGGCTGGACGGGACGTCTGCCGCTGGTTCAATACCGCAACAACAGGAAGGAGTCGTGCCGTGTTCTCACTGTGTACAGTGTGTGTGTGTGTGTGTGTTTGTGCATGCGTGTGTGTGTGCGTGTGCATGCGTGTGTGTGTGTGCGTGTGTGCGTGTGCGTGTGTATGTGTGCGTGTGCGTGTGTATGTGTGCGTGTGCGTGTGTATGTGTGCATATGCGTGTGTGTGTGTGTGTGTGCGCATATGCGTGTGTGTGTATGTCCATGCGTGCGTACGTGTGTGTGTGTGTGTGTATGTTTGAGCGTGTATGTGTGCATGTGTGTGCGTGTGTGTGTGTGCGTGTGTGTGCGTGTGCGTGTGCGTGTGTGTGTGCGTGTGCGTGTGTGCGTGTGCGTGTGTATGTTTGTGCGTGCGTGTGTGCGTGTGTGTGTGTGGTCATGCACATGTGTGTCTGTGTGCGCGTGTGTGCGTGTGTGTGCGTGCGTGTGTATGTGTGCATATGCGTGTGTGTGTGTGTCCATGCGTGCGTACGTGTGTGTGTGCGTGTGTATGTTTGAGCGTGCGTGTGTGTGCGTGTGTGTGCGTGTGTGCGTGTGTGCGTGTGTGTGTGTGTGTGCGTGTGTGTGTGTGTGTGTGCGTGTGTGTGTGTGTGTGTGTGGTCATGCACGTGTGTGTCTGTGTGCGTGTGTGTGTGTATGTTTGTGCGTGCGTGTGTGCGTGTGTGTGTGCGTGTGTGTATGTTTGTGCGTGCGTGTGTGTATGTTTGTGTGTGTGTGTGTGCGCGCTTCATTAACTAGCATGCACTTGGGCCCAAAGTAGCTCCTTTTTGAAGTGGGTGGAGCTGCAGTAGAGAGGGAGGAGCTAGGAAGGAAAGATTATATTGAAAATGAGCCAATGTTGCCTCCAAGTTCCTCCAAGTCCAGAGAACACAGAACCTTCTAGACTGGAGACCAGAGAGAGTTTAATGAAGCGCACCAAACCTAGATCATTAATTAAGCCGACGCTATCCTCGGTCACAGCGAGATAAACAACATCATCAATCACTCACTGTGGACTGGTCAGTCCAGTCGGGTGAGAACAAGTTGTGGGAATCCTAAGTGGCAAAGGGAGGAGGAGGAGGAGGAGGAGGAGGAGGAGGAGGAGAGCAGTGAAGCAAAGTGACCCCACGACCCGGAGGTGAGCTCAACACATTCCAGAGAGCATGTGTTCATGAGAGAGAAGATGAGAGGGGGTCAGCAGTTAGAGAGAAAGAAAACAACATGAAACTTTACAGGAAATGATGAAATGTGTTAAAAGCTAAAAAAAAGCATAATCTGAGCAACATATGTACAAAAAAGTGAAGTGAAATACAATAATGATAAAACACAACCGAGGGAACGAAGAGGAATAAGAATAATATTTCATCCAGTGTGTGTGTGTGTGTGTGTGTGTGTGTGTGTGTGTGTGTGTGTGTGTGTGTTTAATGAGGAGCAGAACGGTTAACGCTCCGCTAAGGAGACGCTCAGGAACAATGAGCTCTTTAGTCGAGTAACGATTGAGAAATCCCACAGAAGGACACTTGCTATACGATGCAAATATTAATAATTCTATGAGTTATTTGTAAGTGAGAGGGGTTTTGTTTGTTTCACTGCAACTTTAATTCATTTGGAGCAAAGTGTTAAAGCTGAAAGTTATGAAGTTATGTTAAAAATCATTTTCAGTGTTTTTAGGGGAAATTCTTGTTGCTTCATTGCTGATTTACGTCTCACGTCGCTCTCTACACAAATAAACTAAACTACACAAATATATATTTAATTTATATATATATATACAAAGTAAATATATTATATATATTTATATATATTTATTTTCTTTATATATATTTTTTTATATATTTTTAATATATATTTTATATATATTATATACGTATATAAAAATATATTTAAAATATATATAGAAATATAAAATATATATGTTATATATATATGTATATATATAATATATATTAATATTATTATATATTAATATATATATTTCTACTATATTGAAGGTTTCAGTGTCAAGATGATTACATTATGTAATATCTCATCAACTTGACTTCTGTATAATATTCATTAAAGTAGCTTTAAGCAGATTTGTTAGCTAGTAGATTTGTTTGTGTCTGAAACTTTAGTATGAACTATATAAGCAGAAGAATTGCACATTATTTCCATTGAAATATTACGGTGTGCAAAACCTCGACACTATGACGGCATTAAAATATCCCACAATGCACTGCGGTAGTGGCGCCGACGTTCTTAAAAGACGAAGGTTGATGCTAATTACGCTTCAATGTGAACGTGAGTATACGATTAACCTTTGCTCGTCTTGATATCTTTTTTTATTTTGTATTATTGCTTGGTCACATGAGGTTGGCATGGGTTACCGGGGTTATTATGGTATGTTTATGTGACTGCACCTTGTCACATAAACAGGACCAGAACCGGATCGCTTCCTCCTTCCAGACGGTTCTGCAGAACACAGACACTGCCATGGTAACGGATCCACATGCAGCCCCACGCTTTTTTTTTTTGCAGCAATGATTATTTCCATGGCAACATTATCAAAAGTTGCATGGCAACAATCACAAGCTGAACGGTGCCTTTCCTGTCCTTTCATTCAGCTCAGACCGATGAAGCTGAGCGGCATCTTCCTCTCATATTGCTTCTTTATTGTTCTGGCAAAAGCACATTTCCCTGTTTTGAGAAGGCCGTGTAAAAAAGGCTTGATTCATCTAATTTGCCTGTGAAAGTGAACAGCAGCAGAGGAAACAGCAGAGAGAGAACAACACCCAGAAGCCATATTTTATCCTTTACACAGCTGCTTCCATTGTAATGATATCCCCAATAAATCATGAGACGATATGGCGACATCAAACCAAACAAGTTAAACTGCTGCGGGGTTGAATTAGGGCCGTAAAACACAGCAATGTGATGGCACATCCTTCCCCTTATTGTCTGATCAGCCATAAAACCGTCTCCGGCACACTTTAGGTGAAGTTTCCAGCCGCTCGGGGTCATCACCACCACCGCACTCGCCGAACGGCTGCGTGCACATTTTGGATCGGGGGGGTGGACGTACATTGCTGAAGGTTTAGAACAAAAAATGAACAATAATAAAATCGCAATTGGTTCCAATGTCCCAACCCTGGTTTTGCTTTGTGCTCCGATCACAGTCGAGCACCAACGTTCCTCGTTGTACTTAAATATGCTATGTCTGTTCAAACAACCACCAAGGACGCATTACATTGTTAATAGTCACATTATCTACAAGGAACTTTCGCTTGGTGTTGATTTTGGACGCCCTTGTGGACAAAGGCGGTGGTGCACCCTCTTATTTTGCAGTGTTTAGCTCTCCCGCTGCACACAGCTCGCACTAAACCTTGCAAACACCATAGTAGCCAGTAAACAAGTTGCTGATCACACATGTGGAACTTCTAGCAGCCCAAGAGAGATACAGTGCATGTTTTCCTCTGTGTTTTGGTGGAGACCAAACCGGACATGGACAAAAACATGACTCCAAATCCTCACACACATGGTGCTCCATACCTGCTGGATCTATAAGTAGCCCGTTGTTTGCTAACATGTTGTACGTTTGCATTGTCTCGCATTATTCAAAATGCAGCTCAAATCTCGGCCACCAGATATTCACAAAAAATAAAGCTGAAAAATCGCTGAAGTCTGAAAACTCTCGAAAAAAGAAAAGTCGCTCAAATCAGCGGGAAACAATGGCTGCTTGGATTGTGATGAATTTAACGTGCTTTCCAAAAAACTGTTGCCGTTTATATGAATCATATACGATTTCTAGTTCAAGAGCTCAGGCCCGGCGCTGTGGGCGGGCTTTGGGGTGCCGGGCCCGCCCTGGACGGACTAGTCTGTCAGTCACTTGCCACACAGTGTGCGGTATAGCGGCTTCGAACTTAAAATTACATGCAAACTTAAAACTGCATGCTGGGTCGTCCTGTGGAACTCCGTGGCGCAGGAGACTTCATGATAAGTGGGCGAGCTTTACCCAGCATGCAGTTTGGTGGTGTAATTTCATAAATGTGCAACCCTGACTGAAGTTCTTACGAAAGTAGCGCCCTCGGCTGTATTCTGTGAAAATGAAATCTTCCTTCCTCCCAAAGTGCTTGTCGTTGCAGCTATGCACCACCGGTATGACGTGGCTGGAAAAAATGAAAAGTGCCCCCCCAACGCAACTCAAGGCCCCCTGCAAATCAGTGCCTGGTGCCGGGCCTGCAAGAGTTAAAACAAATGGCAAAAGAAAAAACTGCCGTATGGTCCTTTAAATAATCCCGATGTCATGACCAGAGGAAAGTGACTGCTAAGAGCTGCTTGAATGGAGACGGAGAAACAGGCTGACTAATGAGATTGGTGCTACATTGTGGGAAGAGAGATGGCTTTAGCTCCGGAGGATAAAGGCTCGGACCTTTTTAAACAATGTTAAAAGGGGTTTTTTCGAAGCAAAGTCCCAGCTACTGTTTCTATTAAATTGCTGTGAAACCATTTGTCGGCGTCACACTTTGTTCCAGGAACTGATTAAACGTCAGACACTCGATTGATCGATCGAGTGCACGAGCAGCAGACTATGACACCGGACACCGTGTGTCTATTTGAACATTACATCATTTTATTTGATTAAATCTGGATTCATCCAAATCGATAACTCATTATTTTTGCCTTTTGCTTAGATTGAGCCGTCTAATCTTACAGCTTTAATATATTAGGAATGGAGAAACGATGCCCTGAAGGAAATGAAACAAATAAGGGTATCTTCACTCAGCACTGGTCTAATTATAAAACTTTTTTTTAGTTCTGCTCAGAGACTAAGCGTAATGCTGGTGTTTACGAGGAAGTGGTGCATTTATTTCAGTTTAATCCCTCTCCCTGGCCGGCCGGAGCGGTCAGATGACAGCCGCTAATCTCTGGACCGCCTGCCTGGCTGACTGCCTGCTTACTAATGTGGGATTAAACCCCGAGCACGCCTCCATCACGTAGCCGGCGCTCTAAACCCCAACCAGTGGGGTCAGCGGGGAGGATGACCGGTGAACCGGAGGAGCCGTGTCACGTCTTTTCTTTTCTCACCACTTTGAGGTTCTCTCTGAACCCAGTTGTCTCTTCTGTGTCATTCCAAGCACTTTTTTTCTACCAGTTGCATTGATTACGATTGCACTCAAATCAAGCAAGGTGCAGCAAAATTCATGTAAGAACACATTAGCGGATGAATGGCAAATTGTACCGGTATATTGCAATGTCTGATAAAATTAATTTGTATCTAATTTGTTCATTTTACCTCTTGTCAATCAGTCACTTCCAGTCCTGCAGTCCTCCCGTGATTTCACTGGAGTTGTGACGTTAGCTTGTGACGTTAGCTTGTGGCGTTAGCTTGTACAATTTCATGTGAGAAAGATATTAATTGATTTGATGAAGTATGTGCTTCAGTTTTTTAGAGAGAAATTCTAACATCTAGTATACTCCATCCATCCATCCATTATCAGCCGCTTATCCGGGGTCGGGTCGCGGTGGCAGCAGGTTCAGCAGGCCGACCCAGGCTTCCCTCTCACCCGCAACACTTTCCAGCTCATTCTGGGGGATCCCGAGGCGTTCCAAGGCCAGCCGGGAGATATAATCCCTCCAGCGTGTCCTCGGTCTTCCCCGGGGTCTCCTACCAGTTGGACGTGCCTGGAAAACCTCTAATGGGAGGCGTCCAGGAGGCATCCTGACTAGATGCCCGAACCACCTCAGCTGACTCCTTTCGACACGAAGGAGCAGCGACTCGACTCCAAGCTCCCTCCTGATGTCCGAGCTCCTTACCCTATCTCTAAGGCTGAGCCCGGCCACCCTGCGGAGGAAGCTCATTTCGGCCGCTTGTATTCGAGATCTCGTTCTTTCGGTCACGACCCAGAGTTCGTGACCATAGGTGAGGGTTGGAACGTAGACCGACCAGTAAATGGAGAGCTTCGCCTTCCGGCTCAGCTCCCTCTTCACCAGTATAGTCTAGTATACTCTTATTGTTTTATTCACACGTTAGCATCAATATCAACCGGGAGCAACGATACCACAGGGTTAACGTTAGCCAGGTAGCAACCTTTACGTTTGCACTAAAATCAAGCAAGGTGCAGCAAAATTCCTGTTAGAACACATTAGCGGATAAATGGCAAATTGTACCGGTATGTTGCAATGTCTGATATAATTAATTTGTATCTAATTTGTTCATTTTACTGGTTGAATCAGTCACTTCCAGTCCTGCAGTCCTCCCAGGATTTCCGCCTTTAGGCCCCCGTTCCCTGTTCTCCCATTAAGCTCCCCAGCACACATACTGGCCACTTTCCTTCAATTGTCCACCACAAAACCTTCTTCCACAGTCAATGTGCTCTTTTGCAAACCATGTCGGTTTCTGGACGCTAACCAAAGAGGCCACAGAGGAGCAGAAGCATCTCATTGTTGGACGAAAACAATGAAAACGGAAAGTCAATTGGGATCATTTGTTTTTTTAAATTGGTGGACACATAAATCAGACGCGTCTACGTGGCCGCTTGAGAAGGGCAGGACTGGAGGTGGATGGGTCCAACAAAATGGTGTGTTCGACATTTCCTGTTGTGTGGCTTCGTTCATTATGTCCCCCCCCCCCCCCCAAAAAAAGTAGTTCAGAGCGACACAAAATAAACGGACAGTTCCTTTCCCTGTACACAAAACCAATAGATTCCATTTTGTGTCAATGCTGAGAGACTGTGTTGCTCAAATGAAAACAAATCACCGAGTTCAACATGTGGGCTGCAAATAGCTCCATTCACATGCAGGTGTTACTGGCCTGCACACCAGTACTGCCAGTTACTGTTAGTTATTACGGATGACAAAGTCAGTCACTTTGGGGTGAACTGTCCCTTTAAACACAGCCTCGCACTCAGAACTCTGTGCCTCTTTCAGGAAGTCTGCCTTCGAGATGTTTGTCTCGTTTCCTGTCACGTGACCTTCCCGTCAACGACTCTGACAGCGACTCTGCAAACACAATCTGCACAGAGAGCTTCGGCTTCCAGCTGTTTGACAGACGGAGACTGAAAGAAAGAAAAGACAATAAATAAACACCACTTTGTAAGACAGTTATTTAACGATATGTTCGGGAGTAGTTTATACAGTGTTGCACAAACCGGCCCTTTGAGGGCGACCCCGATGTGACCCCGTCACTTGTGGAAAATGAGTTTGACACCCCTAATCTAGATGCTTCCAGATTGTCCCTCATTGCATTGGAAACCTACAACTGCAAATCCTTGCCAAGAAGTCGGTCAGTAAACTAAGGTTTCCGTTTACGATTGGTAGTTGGGGTGATATATGTTTACCTCTCACCTTACTTTACAACCTGTATGATAATCTGAGTGCTTGTGTTTCTCTCCCTGGATGACCTACTTTTTGCTCAGTAGTTGTGGTCCAAGGTCTCAGCAATTACCATCAAGGCCAGTGTTGTTATAAGAAAACAAAGTGTATATAAAAGAAATAAGGAAAAGATATAAAAATGAATGGCACAACCTTTTTACTGTGGCACAACAAAAACAAAAGATCACACCACATCCTGCCTTCCAGTTGTTTTGTGGTTATTTACCAAACCCATAAAACCGTTACCTAGATTCGTATACAGTATATGTTGCACAAACACTTATTTTTGGACTGTCTAAAACTCGATTCAACCCTTTATCCACCATGTATGAATGACTAATGCAGAATGTTTATTAGAATAGATTAGATATTCCTTTATTAGTCCAGCAGTGGAGAAATGTGCAGGATTTACAGCAGCAAACAGGGCAAAGTGAGCACATGTGACATAGTAAATTCAAAACAAGTATTATAAATAATTAACGGTAACAAACAGTAATAACACAGTAAAAAACTACAATACTGAATTATAAACATATATATATTATATATATATGTTTATAATTCAGTATTGTAGTTTTTATTATAAACATATATATACATATATATATCTATATATATATATATATATATATATCTATACATATATATCTATATATATATATATATATATATATATATATATATATATATATAATAAAAACTACAATTCCGGGATGAATCATGAACTGTTCTTGTTGCAAAGTGTCGAAACTAGCCTAATTTTCTGTGCCAACAGGAAGTGATAGTTTATTTCCCCCCTGCTGCTAAATGAGCCAATAAAAAGGTTCATGGTAAGTTTAATTATCCCTCATCTGACATACTGCTTAACCAGCTGGGCTCAAGCAAGCAGCACTACATTACAACCTATCCATATTCTCCATAAACACGCTCTAAAAACACTTGACACATGTAAAAGGAGGCCTGTTCTTGTTGTGGCGTTAGCTTGTGACGCTAGCTTGTACGATTTCATGTGACAAAGATATTGATTGATTTGATGAAGTATGTGCTTCAGTTTTTTAGAGAGAAATTCTAACATCTAGTATAATTTTATTGTTTTATTCACACGCTAGCATCGATATCAACCGGGAGCAACGACACCACGGGGTTCACGTTAGCCGACTAGCAACCTTAGCTTAGCTTTTGCGCTAGTTGGCCGCGTTACAGCCGCCAGGCTTCATTCCATGTACGCTCCACCTCATTGAACAGTTTTTTGTGATTAGTCGGGAGTCGGGGCCTTGAAGTCACTTCATTTTGTCTCTTGTTATTTTTGGACGGCGTCTCGGAGACTACGTCCATGTTTTATACAGTCCTCCTCCACACCACTTCATTTGATAGGAAAGTTAGCAGGATGTTTGGTTCCTCGGAGCAGACTTCAGTGGTCATGCTGACTCATTTGAATGATGCAAAGTTGCCTTCAGGAACAAGTCTGTGGGTGTATCATGTATTTGACTGAAGCGATCGCAGCTGGGGAGTGTTTGTGTTTGTTAATGGAGATCCTAAACTAATCTAGTGCTCAGTGCTTATATAACAGGTAGAGACGTGCACGTGCACTCCTCGTGTGTGTGTGTAGCTGTCGTTGTCTTCTGGTGTGTGAAATACTTCTGTAGGACAAAGTTCATTGCAAACCAATGGATTCTTTGGCATCATAAAAAAGCAATTTATGTTAACCCCTTTTAATGCGACTTTTATTGTCATTTGATTTAACGACAATAAAGCTTTGAACGCGGCATTTTTTTTTCAACAATAAATGTTCATATGTTTTTACAACACTAGACACTGTGGCTTCCATCGCATTTTACTTTACTTATATGAATTTCCACTTGTGGTTACAAATTCACTTTTTCAGTGCAGCTTCACGGCAGATTCTCACTTTGCAAGAATAGATATCGTTTTCTTCTGATACAGTTTATTTAAAAAGACCAAATGCAACCAGGGTGAAAGCTCAGGTACAATGCACAGAAGTGCAATGTACCTAAAGTTCTTTATTCTCATTTTGTTTTTACAAAATTAGGAAAGCACTGTTAAAGTCCAGCCTGGTGTTGCTTTACACATAACATGATGACATTCACCTCCACACAGTGAAGCATACTTCCTGTTGAGTGAACACTGTTGGCCCCAAAGCCTCCCTACGTTGTACATTTAATACACAATACTTTCCGAAACTTGGAAGCTCTCACTAGAAGATGTTTTTCCTTGAGACGACAAAGTCCCCTTTAGTAACGGATCTGGTTAATCCATTCCGAACATTCTTGTGAATTATGAATGTGGTAAATGTGCTAATCCTTTTTAACCTTAAATGCAGGGCTGCTATTCTTGAGAAACCAAGAGAGTACGCTGGATTCCAATGAAAGTAGCTTCCAGCACTAAAAGGAGCTCCAAAAGTAGAAAAAAAAGATATAAAAAAAAGTTTAACTCTGTCTTTAATGATTTTTTATAGAATGAAAAAAACAACATCAGACAACATCCAAAAAATGAAATACACTGAACTCATTGCAGGGGGGCGCAGAAAATAAATAAATTAAATAACTAATAAAAAAATTAAAAATTAAAAAAATTAAAAAATACATCAATTCAATTCAATAAAAAAGAAAAGTAAAAAAAAAATACTAAATATAATGCAAAAATGAAATTAAACGTATTTGTTTTCTACATATTGGGATAATTGTCACAGAGCAGGACAACAAGCCCCGTCCTTATCTCCACGCAGCTGCGTCCTGGTGAACTTCACAACACGAGGCTCTGGATAGATAGCGCTGAGTTAGGGTGCATTTGGGGTCTTTCCTCCTGAGTGGCTGTTGATTGAAAACAAGTCTGCTTTTTATTCCCCTGCCTTCTTTTTTTATGATTATAGAGCTTTGCTGAACTGATTGGAAATCTTTCTTTTTTCCTCCCTGCCTTCCGTCAAGAGGCTTCTGTTCCCTTGGCTGAGCTCTTTGTGTCTACATTTCACCCAACTGCATTACTCATTTTATATTGTTCTTTTTTGGTGGTAATTAAGTTTACATTTCGGTTAACAACTCGTTCATTGCATTGTCTTCTATGTTACCGTTTGCTGATGATACTGGCTCATTAATTTCCCTAAATCATGTTCCCCAAACTTCTTCCTGAGATAAATTTCTAAACTGAACCAGTGACGATAATTCTTCATCTCTTATATGTCATGTGATCATCACCTCTGAATAGAGTTGTGTTCTGCAAAAACGAACATTGAACTAATGATAAGTCAAATGTTTTTATGCAACTGAATCCTGCCAGCTGAATAAATATTCATTTTTATATCAAGATCTGTCACGGTTCAGCGCCACACTTTTCTTTAAGTTATTTCATCCTGTCTGTGTACTAACTGTCCTGTCATTTCAGATCCTGCTGCACGGCCCTTCATCAGTCACTCCCTCCTCGTCAGTCCTCATTCCTTGCACCTGGCCCATCCCTGTCTCACCTGGAGCACATCCCCTCATTAGTCTTCACTACTTAGGTCCCCTCACTTGCATTTGTCCCCTGCCAGATTGTCTTGTGTTTTTGAACCTAGCTCTCCAGCGTTCCTTGTGTGTAACCTGTAGTTACCTGTTAAGTAAAGGAATCATATTCTGTACCTCTGCCTTCCTGAGTTGTGCTTTTGGGTCCTTGGGTTATCGGGCCGTTACAAGATCAATTGGTTGGATTGTTAAAGATTTTGAATTTCTAAGTCTATATACTTTTTAATGTCTCTTGACTTATTATTTACCTTTTTAATGTCTTTTTCTTACCTTTTTAATGTCCCAGGCGGGGAAACGTCCCTTTCCTTTCATGATAACGTGTATAAGTCGTAAACATGTTGTCTTCCTCTTGTAAAACTTCTCCGCACGCCTTAATCTGCAGTCGGCTCACTTTATCTAATTATCTCATTTGCGCCGCCCAAAACAACGTCCCACATCTGAGAGGTTTACTCTCCGTTGTAAACCGACGCCGACGCAAACACAGTAGTGAGATAGTGTTGGAAACCGGCGGAGAGGTGACATTCACTGCCGAGATAAGAAGCGCACACACAGACTTTTCTGGGACAGAGGTCGAGGCTCGCCGTCAACACATGGAGTGCGCCGGTCTAGTTGGAGGATTCTGGGCCATCGTGACTTCAGAGAGAGGCTTCTCTAGAAGCGAAGAAGCAAAGACGTTTGGTAGAAAGCCAAGAGACGTAGCGGACAGCTCGGGTCCTCGTCTCCACGTGAATATCAGACACAAAACAAGCTTCCGCGCTCGTTCTTCATCAGACGTGCTGCCATCTTAAAACCCGTTGAAAACTGTGGAGCCCATATGGGCTCTGTGGCGGATATTCCTATGAAAACTGTATGATTCACTTCTTTATTTACTCATAACCAGTAACATGTACCGTAAAAGTCGGGTTACAAGCCGCTCCTACCTCCGGTCAGTGTCCCGCTGTAGCAAGCTAGGAGCAGCGCCAGCTTCCCGCTCCTGCTGCTAGCTTCCCGCTCCTGCTGCTAGCTCTCCACTGCTGCTAGCTCCCCGCTGCTGCTGCTAGCTCCCCGCTCCTGCTGCCACTGGCCGCTGCCGCTGCTAGCTCCCCGCTGCTGCTGCTAGCTCCCCGCTGCTGCTGCTAGCTTCCCGCTGCTGCTGCTACTGCCCGCGTCCCCTCTGCCTGAGTTGGGTGTCGAGCCGGGGCTGGTCCCGCTACCTTCGGTGGTTGTCAGGGAGCTAGCGGAGAGCTAGCGTAAAGCTAGCAGAAGTTAGCAGAGAGCTAGCGGAAGTTAGCGGAGAACTAGCATGTGCGCCAGCTGGCTACAGCGGGGAGCAAACAGGGACACTGACTGAAGGTAGTAGCGGCGTGTAACCCGACTTTTACGGTAGACTGATATTTACACATCTGAACTCACAACTCACATTATACTCTAATATTATATCACCAACATTATTCAAATAGCCGTAGTGGTTGCAGAGATGCACCTTTTTTAGTTTGGGTATGACATTTTTGAGAAGAGGCCTAAAAATAGGTTTTCAAAAGGTTAAATAACATGACCTCGTCTTTCTGACCATTCACTGAACAAACTAATGCTTTCGGCTAAAAGTCGGTTTTCTTCTCGACCTTCTTCACTCTGATTTGTTCTGCTGATTGCTCTCCGGTGCAATATTATAAAAGCTGACTGATTATTGGTAATGTTTTGGAATACCTGCGAGACTTTTTGGCTCATCAGACGTCAACATGGTGGAAGTCAACAGTCTGGATTCAACCCGTTTGAGAGTTTGCTCCAGGTAAACGATAAGAAGTCATTGCATCCATTGCAGCACATTGCAGTATTAATAACAATCTGCACATTAGAGTTTGACGTTCATCATCATACACAAAGTCGGGAAAATCACTGATACATCAGGATTTATCATCTGAGGATCAATATGTTGTTAATACTTTTGATAAAAATAGAATAACAGGAATCAGCTGACCTCTGATGGAATAACACGGTTTACAGTAAACTCTATTGGGACAGTGCAGGCCGGCATTTAATAACATAATGTTAAGTAGTTTGAATTTAGGAGGTATTCATATTAATAAGGTATTAATAGGTAATAATACGGTGGTTTTCTTCTTCCTGGATATTCGCCATTAAAAACCTGTTCTGTTCAGTGCTTCTGTGTCTCCTTATTTTAATGTTGTACTCTACTGTAGAATAGTAGATGTAACTGTAAATATTCCTCTCATTATTGCACTTAATCAATACTAATATTGTTTATAGTTAAATGTTTATTGTCATTGTTAAACCTTATGCACCTCCAGCCAGGACACATTCCTTCTATGTGAAAACATTCATGGCAATAAATGGGATTCTGATTCCTCACACGATGCCTCTATTTCCAACGCCGCGTGCACTCCGGCGCCTGCTGTGTGCACGCGCGTAACGGGAGCGATCTGATGCGCGTACCCGTGAGAACCGGTTAAGCTACCCAACCGACCAACCGACTAAAGGGGAGCACTGGGAAGCCCCTTCAATGCTGCGTTCACGTGCTGCTCGTAAAACTCCACACCCCTTACTCTGAAAAGTGGAAACATTTCCGCATCACTTGGCGGAGCCTTGAAGCGCTCCGGGGTCGGCAGTTTGGTGATGAAGAGAAGAGGAGAGCTGCTTTACGGCACAGTGATGAGGAGAAAAGGGGGGCTGGGGGGCACCTTTGCGGGCCCTCGGGGTTCAGGTGTGTGTGTGTGTTTTGGGGTGGGAAAAGGTGCGCCGGGGCGCGTCACAGCTCCGCACACATCCACTTTCGCTCGCGCAAACGGCGGCGCACTTGACAGAAAATCAGAGGCGGGCCCTAGCGGCGCGTCACGCGGCTCCTGTTGCTCTGCGAGGAGGCAGGCCGGTGTTTTTCCACTGTCTCATGTCCCCCCGTTCACACAGACAAAGGTCAGGAAAGAGAGCTTTATAAACGGGCTAAAATATAAGCTACCGACGCGTCCCAGCCTCCTCAGTCGCTCTCGCGGACACGGACAAGACGAGACGTACACGGGACCGCGCGCTCAAAAGGACATTTAAAAAAAGGACAACATAATATTCAACATCACGTCAACAGAGCAGGTAACGGGGCAGAAAACACACATTTACATCCTCGTTGCACACCTCTAAAAAAAGAAGAAAAAAACGTGTTTGAAATGGATGACTGTGCTTTTTTTTTTTTGCTTTTTTTTTTAAGTCACATCATTAAGATTATTTCCATCGTATTTATGATTGTAATGCGTCTGGATGAGATGTTTTTTCTCGTATGTACAGAAGCCCTCGTGCCTCTACGGGTGGGTCTGATGGCCAATTAGCAGCTTTTTCTTGCGTTTCTGCTTCTTTTCTTCTTCTTCTTTTTCTGTGTGTGTGTGTGTGTGTGTGTGTGTGTGTGTGTGTGTGTGTGTGTGTGTGTGTGTGTGTGTGTTAACGCTGATGGAGAAGCTGCACGCGTTATGATTCACGCTCTGTGGTGCATTGGTCATGTTTTATGTTTTACATCTTTACATTTAAACATGAAATGCCCCCCTCCCCCTCCCCACGCTGCCTCCACGCGCGTGCAGACCACGTCCTGTGTAGCTTCCCATGACGGGAGGTTGTTGGTTTGATTCCCCTCGTGAGGATGTGGAGCTTTTGTCTGCTCCAGCCCTGCAGGTATGAGCTGCTCTTTGTCCCTGCGCGCATCTGGAGGGACTGGCTCCGGCGCTGGCTTCTGTTTGAGCGCCATGGCGTTTCATTCCGTTATTCACCCGTTATTGTTATTGTAGAAGAAGAAGAAGAAAGAAGGGGGAAGTGAAGTGAGACGCTCTCTCTCTCTCTCTCTCTCTCTCTCTCTCTCTCTGTCTTTCTCTCTGGCTCTCTCCCTCTCTCTCTCTCTCTCTCTCATTCTCTCTCCCTCTGTCGCTCTGTCTCTCTCTCATTCTCTCTCTCTCTCTCTCTGTCTCTCATTCTCTCTCTGTCTCTCATTCTCTCTCTCTCTCTCTGTCTCTCATTCTCTCTCTCTCTCTCTGGCTCTCTCCCTCTCTCTCTCTCTCTCTCATTCTCTCTCCCTCTGTCGCTCTGTCTCTCTCTCATTCTCTCTCTCTCTCTCTCTGTCTCTCATTCTCTCTCTCTCTCTCTCTGTCTCTCATTCTCTCTCTGTCTCTCATTCTCTCTCTCTCTCTCTCTCTCTCTCTCTCTCTCTGTCTCTCTCTCTCTCTCTCTCTCTCTCTCTCTCTCTCTCTCTCTCTCTCTCTCTCATTCTCTCTCCCTCTGTCGCTCTGTCTCTCTCTCATTCTCTCTCTGTCTCTCATTCTCTCTCTCTCCCTCTCTATCTCTCTCTCTCTCTCATTCTCTCTCCCTCTCTGTCTCCCTCTCTCTCTCTCTCATTCTCTCTCTGTCTTTCTCTCTGTCTCTCATTCTCTCTCTCTCTCTGTCGCTCTCTCTCTCTCTGTCTTTCTCTATGTCTCTCTCCCTCCCTCTCTCATATATATGAGAGAGAGATATATCTGATATAATATATATATATATATATATTTATATATATCTATATATATTATATCAGTTCCATTCAGAAGCTGCTTCATTGGCACAGACTCAACCTTTATTACCAAAGCAAAAGACATGAAACATATTTATAAATGTATGAGTAACAATAACTTCAGATGGAGACAATGCAGTGAAAAGAAGAGATTAATACAAAGATCTGTGTGTCAACACGCCAACGTTTAAACAAGTGTGTGTGTGTGTGTGTGTGTGTGTGTGTGTGTGTGTGTGTGTGTGTGTGTGTGTGTGTGCTATGAGATCAGCGCAGTAAGACTGTTTCAGTGCAGAAATACACAGATGAATGGCAGTCTTCATGGGTTTATTCCATCCCACGCCCCTTTCTCGCTCTCTCTCTCTCCCTCCCTCCCTCTCCCTCCCCATTTCTCTCTCTCTCTCTCCCTCCCTCTCTCTCTCCTCCCTCTTGTTTTTGTGGACACATCCATCCTCACTGTGACGAGTGTCTGACGGTAACTCCTGTCGATGGAGAGAGCGGTGCTCTGACAGCCTGATGGTGGCGCTGCAGCTCGGCCACCACGCCTCTCATATCACTGTCATCTGTCTGTCTAGGCTCTTCATTTCATACTTCATTTAATAACTATTGCACTGTAGTGTTGATGGTTCTGATATTCTGCGTCTTCACACTGACCTCCACTAAAAAAAAAACAGCCAGATTTGGGATTTGTGGAAGAAGTTGAGCCCACAGAACATCCAGGCGTTTTCTGGTCACTGCAATTTCTCGCTAATTAAATCTTGAGCGTCTATGAAAACGTATCACACAATGAGGAAGTCATGGTAAATGTAGTCCTCTAATACATTTAAAAAGCTTTCTCTTGTTTTCGCTGCACATGGACTTCTGCCCTCGTGTTTTCCATCGCTCTAAAAGGAACTTCAGTTTGTCTCTGCTGAACCTTCACAGAAACTACTAACACATATTATCAGACTATTTGTCTTGATAACAGAATATTTGACACTAGTTTGTAGTTCTTTCACTTGGCCGTGCCAAACATTAAAGTTGGTGTTGTTGGTGATCAGCCTCAGCGATTGAAGAAGAGATCTTGGAATATATGTTTTGAGCTTTGTTTTAATAAATGCATTTGTTGGACTATAAGGCCATTCAGAAGTCCAGTCGGCTTCCAGCATCCGTTCCACCTCAACACTCAGATGCACGTAGCATTGGGCGAGTCCTTGAAGGCCACGTCAGTGTTGGGACACAAAGGAAGAGGCCTGCCTGTCAAAATAAAATGCCTGAACTGGTCCAACCCCCATCAGGCGCTAACATCTCACCTACGTGTGGATTTGGTTCAAGCCACAACACCGGCGCCTCATTGGTCGAGAGCCTACGGGAACCCCAGGGGAGTGTTTTGTTCGGTGCCTTCCCATCATCCCACAGAGGAATACTGCACATTTTTAGAAAGATTACCTCCCATAGCGTATACATCTGCAATAATAATCACAGTAAACACAAGCGTTGACATGTTTGGAAGCATATTCAGTCCAAAAAAACGTGTTTTTCGGTGCAGAAATTGAAAATTGACCTACTTGCACCAAGACAAACTGCATATGTAAATAACCGTCTCCTTCCACATGTGTCAGATGACACACTTTCAGAAGAGTCTGAGGACCAATGAGATCGCAGGATCTTGGAAATCCCCCAAAATAAAAGATATACTCCTAGACACTTACGGGTCAGAACATGATCAATATTAAGTTATTAGACTCCCTCAGTCTCCACGGTTACAGGGACGTTGTAAGGGACTTATGAATGTTTTAGTGAAACGTTCTAATCGCTTAGTCATTTTAAGGAGCTTACGGAATTATTAAAACCTAACGATCTTAAAAAAAAAAAAGTAAAACCACACGTCTCTGCTCACAAGGGTTACGGTACTTTAGCAATTTAAATGGATTAAATCTGAACCGTGGATGAGGACATAGCACAGTTTTCGGGAGGCAGGAACAAATATAAGGTGAACAACGGCTGAAGCAGAAGGAGGTTCAATCCAACGTTTCCTCAGTGGGGTTGCTGCTATTTGGTGCAAGCTTTCTGCATGTTTTAAATGAATGAACGCCGGTGGAAAAGCCCCTGCACCAGCACTCAGGCCCTCTGATGCTGAGGTCTCTGAATCGGCCACTGTGAGCGTCGGAGACTCGCCTCCGACTAGAATGCGGTCTTTGTGTCTTGCTGCTGATTATGGGAGGAGAAGGAGGGGAAAGCATTGCTTCAACACGAACTGCATCCAGTCGTTCGCCACGAGGAGTTTTCCAAGCGTCCGACTGGATGTTTGGATGTTTATTCAAGTGGGAAACGCTGCAGTGTTTGTTAAATCACTCATTAAGAGTGTGTTGTGTGTTTGTGAAATCTCAGCCGGAAGCACATCAACATTCCCAAAGTAGGTTTTTTTTTTTTAACAAATGGAAGCCGAGAGAGCAAACAGTGACACGGGGAATAAAACCATCACCCATGATGCACTGCAGGAGCTGCCGTCAGACTTCCAGTAGACGACGGTATCGGGTATCTTGATGAACGCGTGAACCAGCATGAATGAACCAGCATGAACACCCACAGCCTGTCCATTGGGAAGAATACTTCACTCATGGATATCGCCATGAAACTTCCCATGTTCATTACTTGCATGAAGACAAATCCTTTTTGTATTACAAGTTTCCTGAAATGTCATTTTAAAATGTTAAACCGCGTCGTAAGCTTGGTTTGTGATGGAGACATTTTGACCCTTTAAAGCGAGGTAAAGGAGGTTTGGGATTTTTTTGTTTTGCATGGGACAGAAGGTGCAAGAGGCAATTTTTTATGTATTTATATTTGGACAGTTTTTACATCTACATTTCCACGACAACTGAGGAAGCTCGATCAGAGCGTGGGTGAACCTCGGGTTATTGTTTAGTCGGCAGAAAGTGAATCGTCCAGCTTTACTTTGAAGTCCGTTATGGATCGCATGAAAAATCCATCTCAGGCTTCAAGGTATGGAGATGAGTGTGGTTTATGTGTGTGTGTGTGTGACATTCAAAACAAAAATGGCGGCTCCTGAAGAGGCTTGTGTGGATGCTGCCGTAGCATCAGGTATATCAGAACGGAAATAATATTATTTTTTTTATTGCAATAAGAGCAAAGAACACTGGAGGTTTTCCTCGATGGGGAAGATGCTTTTCACTCTCCTCCCACTGGTTTAGGCAAGAGTTTGATTGACAGATGGTTCATCCAATCACCTGCCAAATATATAAATATATATATATATATATATTTATTTTTCTTGCCACTGACTAATCTTCCAAAACCATCCGCTTGTTCAACCAAACATTCAGATGTTCTTCTTCTGCATATAAGGAATTTAGTTTTGCATGAAGTGCCATCTGCTGTTAACATGTGTAGTTCCTCTTTATCTCCTTCTTCTAAAATCCTGCTGACTCAGACTTCCTTGCAGCAGGTCACTTTGTTGAGCGACACGGCGTCTCGTGTGAAATGTAATGAGTCAGCCGCTTCCACTTCCTTCATATCTGATGCGAAGTGAAGTCACGACTTAAAAAAAACAAAAAAGCCACAAAAAGCTGCAGCGCTCACGCAGCCGGACGGCAAACTCACGATAAAAAACTCTGATGGTCCAGATGCACGCCTCAGCTTGTGTTAGTGTGTGTAGACGGGAGTGAAGCCATATGGACCTGCGTGGCTTTGAACAGCATTATGCGACCCCCACCCCAAACAAGGAAACAGAATCCACAGTGACTGTTGACTCGAGATAAGAACAGACGGTATGCGCCTGTCTGTCTGTCTTTATGCTCACTTCCTGTTCTGCGGGTCTGAGCCTCCATCTCTCGCATGCTGTGGTGCTCTGACTGCATGGGACTCACTTTTCTTTGTCACTTTTTTCTTTTTTTTGTACCTCAGTTAGCTTTTAGCCGCTCTTTCTTTCGCCCTCTTGCACTTCGTCCCTCGTGGAGGGAAAGATGGGCGAAGACGATGAAGTGGAAGAGATCACGATGTCGCTTTAAGAAAAACGATGGACGGATGAAATGATCGTATGTGTCGCAATACCCTTACATGGCCTGTGGTGGCCAGAGTGCGTCAGCACCGAGCAATATTACCCATCAGGCCATGCTTCCTTCAAGGAGTCGGATCAATCGACTTCTGGTAACTTCTCTCTTCTTTTTTTTTGTCACTTACATTTTTTTAGTCATTTAAATATAGTAGCATTAAACATTAATGCAAGAAATACTTCTCTCTTGACTCTCGTGTTCATATTCAGTTGCCACTTTTGCAAAAGCACCCGATGATTGAGGCTGGATCGCTCGCCGCGGTCCGGCTCCCCCTGGTGGACGGTGAATACGGGCGCTGACGTGTCGCGCGGCTTACAGATCACTTCTTTAGTTCTTTGGCTCTCCTTCTTCATCGTGGGGTTTCAAACTCTTTTTGCTGGTGTTTCCTGCTGGGTTTAATCAGTAGAGTCGTTCAAAGATTCAAATATTCATTCACGTTGACATTCAAGTGATTATTATTAATAATTTAGAAATATTGCATGCAAAAGTCCACCGGCTTCCACTTGCTCTTCCTCTCTCTCAAACAGAAACACAGGCAGCGACGTGTGGCCTCGTTTCTGTACTTCTCTCAGGCCCTCGTCCAAATGTATTTATTGAAAAATATGATATTCTCCTGCTATCCATATTTGTTGGTGTTTTTCCTTCTCCAAAACATGTTTACGGTTTATGAAACTGTGTTGACGGTGCTTTCCAGCATCTTATCTAACAGCAGCACGAATTAATGTAATACATATAACCACAATAAAATACAATCAGATGTAAGCTAAGCTAGCATGTTGCTACTTCTTTTTAAATTTAGTATACATTACAACAATGCAATGAAGCCGTTATTGTGGACGTTTGAGACCCCAAAGCAACATCGTGTGCCAGGATGATCTCTGCATGTCGCCCGAGTAAAATATGAGTTGTGAAGGAAATGTGGGGCAGAGGAGGAGGAGGAGGAAGAGGAAGAGGAGGAGAGTGGAATTAAAAGGCGGTCAGCCCAGTGGAAGTGTACATGGTCTTAGAATAGGAGAGTGTGTTATGTAAGTGGTTAGAAAGCGTGTGTGTGTGTGTGTGTGTGTATGTAATGGTGGCTGGGTTCTATAGTCGCTACATGAGTCTCAGCCCAGCATCTCTCTCACACACACACACACACACACACACACACACACACACACACACACACACACACACACACACACACACACACACACACACACACACACCAGACAATGCGTCTCTATATTCTACCGTAAGCTTTAATACATCATTCCCACGTCCTGCCTCGCTCTCTGGAGGTCGCTGGAGGCAACACTGAAGCGTCCTGCTGGTGTATCACCGCTCTCTGATGACGGTGACCGGTTTCACTGCCAAACAACTCCGAAATCGGCAAAGTAGCCCATGCGTCCTTCTCCCCAGGGGATGCCCTCCCAGCTCTTTCACACCTTGGGGTTCAGGGTCTGCCGGCGGGCCTGGAGCACCTCCACAGGGAGGCATCCACACCTGATGCCTGAGGGGTCAGCTGCCCAGGAGCAGCAGCTCTTTGCTCCCACGCTGTGTGGGACACTACAGGTGTCAAGCCCAACACGGCCCGGCGGGATAAGCTACAGGGTGACTGGTTGTACATAATCATCACGCTTAGAGAGGACGTAAACAGGGTTCTTATCACGGTCATGGAAAACCTGGAAAAGTCATGGAGTTTTAAAATGGTTATTTCCAGGCCTGGAAAAGTCCTTGAAAAAAATGTAATCCCCAAAGTGTAGTAAAAGTCCTGTAAATGTGTTATATTCATGTGTTCATGTAAATGTGTTATATTCATGTGTTCATGACGTTCATGTACGCTGAGTTTGAAATAATGAATATGCTTTTAAAAGAAAGACTCAAAATATAAGCAGGCATACATACAGGCATCTATATAAATGTTTATTCTTTTAATCAAACTATTGTCTCATTCATTTGAGTCATTTAAGGTTTACTGTATGCTTTGTATTCTCATTGTTGGTTTAAATACTACATTTACTCACTTTTTACTGTTTACACCCAGATTTCACTAAATGTTTGTAATGGACATTTGGTTTAAAGTCATGGAAATGCATTGGTCATAACATGTATGAACGCTGGTAAATGAATGTTAGGATGTGGAACCGTATCGCTCTCAAGCACTATCTATATTTGCATTTATCCAAAATAATTGATAATGCAAAAATGTAAAGCAGAAGCTCTACCAGAGGGAAAAGATGTTGCACGGAAGCTTTGTGAACTCGGCGAGGTTGAAGGACGATGATGCAGAAACAACAAACATCCCTCTGTATTAACACACACAGATCACTTCTTTCATAATTCATGTTTATGTGCATCAGTATTGACTGTGCATCTCATTAACTCCCATCATCCTCTTCTGTAACTCGCCTCTCCTCTACCTCTAGCTCAGCAATGAGGACATTTTAATGCGATGTAGATGGCTGAATATGCCAAATAATGCATAATAATAATAATAATAATAAGTGCTCAATGTGGAAATGAGGCTGTGGTCGTGGAGATGGTTGTTTATCTTAACCATTGGCGATAAATGGATTAGAGATTGCATGCGGCCTTATGTAACTGAGCAGGGAGCTCTTATCGGGAGGTGGAAGTAGTGCCACAGGGCTCCGTTGTGGGTCCTCGACTTTTTAAACTGTGTTCTATGTTTCACCACCGGGAGTCGTCATCTGCAACGATCGAGAATGTGTTTCTTAGTTTCAATTGTCTTTAACTCTACACTGGTGTCCATCCTGTTTGGTTTTCAGTGGGATTGAAAAGAGATTTGTTTCTGCTTGCTTTAGCAAAATGAACCAACACCAGGCAGTTAAGCTAAAATACGCTGTTTGTTGCCAAATCTGAAAACCACAATTCACTCACGATCAATTGAAGTGTTTCTCGTATAAACAGTCTTCATTATCCCATTCTCTCTGCGGTCAAAGAGCATTAGCCAGTGTTGCAGGATTTTATTTCTCAATCTCTCATTAATTGTCGCTGGTTTTGTAATTCACATCAAAATGCCAGTCGGCCTCTATAGTGGAAGTAATATCACTCTCGGCCATTAATATCTACCGCTGTAGACATAATGGAGTCCATTGTTTCTCAAGCAGGAAATACTTACATGTACACACACACACACACACACACACACACACACACACACACACACACAGCGAGTGCTTTCAGTTTCCTGAGTATTATTAATTAACTGTCTAGGAAGTTAGTCATGAAGCCAAATGTGTGTGTGTGTGTGTGTGTGTGTGTGTGTGTGTGTGTGTGTGTGTGTGTGTGTGTGTTTGTGAAATCATTAACTAGTTTGAAGGATACTTGCATGCGCTATGAGGTCGCTGGCAGAAAAGACTCACTTTGTTGATGACATTTGCACGAGAGTCAGAGGAAACGGTCTCTCCTTTCCTTCTTTGTGCAGATCTATACGAGCAGTTTTAGCAATATTTTCTCACTGAAAGACACACGTCGTCCTCCTCGTGATGCATTTCATCTTTTTTATTTTGTTTTTAAAACCCGGAATCCATTTGAAATGTAATATGGTCCTCGACCTCCGTTTCAATATCGGGCAGAAAGTCAGAGAGTGGATGAACGAGAGAGTCAAAGACAGATGGAAAGAGATAAAGACATGACATGTTCCACAATGACAGACATCTGCTGACTACTAAGTGTGGATGTCTCTCTCTCTCTCTCTCTCTCTCTCTCTCTCTCCATTCCACGACGACATTGTGCTAGAACATCAAAATCAATGCAATCAAACGACATTGCCGAAACCTTTAAGATGGATGAAAGTTGAGGGTTTATGTGTGGACGAAGGCCCTTGCATGTATTACATTGTGCAACAATATTTTTTGGGGGGGGGATCTACAATCGCATTGTGTATTTTTAACATTCAACGTATCCCGTGGTTTCCAAAAATGTACGATGCCAAAAAAATGTCTGGCAACCCCAATCTGGTGCTATTCAGTATCAATGTGTTGCCAAGATGCACTCCTTCCATTTGAACCTTTCACAATAAAAGCCCTCGACATGAACACAAATTAGGAAGATGGAACTAAATTAAGTTCTTTGCATTTTTCTCAAAGGAAACTCAATGACATGGCTTGCAGTAGCTGATGCTAAGCAACAGTTCACCTCAGACAGACGGCTTGAAGCTGTTGAGGTGTTGCAACTATTGCATCATTGATTCCTATCGCTGCCGGCATGAACAGTTGTGAACAGTTCCATGTTTGTTTTGCTTAAACTGCTGTAACCGTTTAGGTTTGTAATGAAATTGAAGTTGCTTCAGAACAGGCTCTACACTTGTTGTGGTGACAAGTATCGCACCAGTTAAGCCAAGTGTGGGGCTTTGTGGTTGGTAGTGATATCGTTATGCCTTCCAAAAGCAGCTGACATGATTCAAGCCTAATTAATCTATGCGTGTGTGTGTGTGTGTGTGTGTGTGTGTGTGTCCACTCACACTCCCAAACCCCACCAGTACGAATTCAAAGAAGCCAAGCAACACTAATCGTCTTGATCCCAGGGCCCTCCAGGTTCGGGTGTAATGAGTCGAACATGAACACGTTAATGGAGGCCATTATCCATGAATCCATTGGCATTCTGTTAAAAGTGCATTTAAATGGTTTGCCAGGTACCAACGTCACCCTTGAGCCAGGCTTCTGTGCAGTTTGGCAGCAATAGAAAAGTATTCAGGGTTCTTATGGTCATGGAAAAGCTGGAAAAGTCATGGAGTTTTAAAATGGTTATTTCCAGGCCTGGAAAAGTCCTTGAAAAAACTGAAATCCCCAAAGTTTAGTAAAAGTCATGTAAATGTGTTATATTCATGTGTTCATGTCGTTCATCTACGCTGAGTTTGAAATAATGAATATGCTTTTAAAAGAAAGACTCAAAATATAAGCAGGCATACATACAGGCATCTATATAAATGTTTATTCTTTTAATCAAACTATTGTCTCATTCATTTAAATCATTTAAGGTTTACTGTATGCTTTGTATTCTCATTGTTAGTTTAAATACTACATTTACTCACTTTTTACTGTTTACACCCAGATTTCACTAAATGTTTGTCATGGACATTTGGTTTAAAGTCATGGAAAAGTCATGAAATCCACTGGTCAGAATGTGTATGAACCCTGTATATTGATAATAATTAGTTATTGAAAAACAAGCTCTTGTAATGTTCTTGGAAGTCATGAAAGTCGGCATTACACTGTTTCTACATTGACTGTATGTGAACTCTGCCACGTTTGCTGAGTGGTCTGGAGATCTTGTTTGTAACAACAACACAAGTTGTGTTCTTATTGCAGCTAACGTTGTATTTGTGTATCTGTTGGAGTGCAGTTGCCTCCACCTTGAATATGTCATGAATGACATGGATCACGGCAAAAGCTTTCAGGGCATATAGAATATGTGAAGACTTGAAATATACATGAATATACCTAGTGTTTTCCTCTCTTCTTTCAGCACTTGTTCTAAAGCTTTCAAACCCGGTTTGTTAGAAACCATTACCACCAGTCACCAGTCAAACACCGCAACATCCTTGGTTCCATTTAAAGAAAGAAGGATTCCTTTTTCGATCCAATTCTCACTGTTGTCTTTTCTTCTCCACTCCTGTTTCTCCAGAATGGCTCAAAAAGAGAAACTCCAGTGCCTGAAGGACTTCCACAAGGACACCCTGAAGCCGTCTCCCGGTAAAAGCCCCGGTACCCGGCCCGAAGACGAGGCCGAGGGCAAACATCCACAGAGGGAGAAGTGGGCCAGCAAGTTGGACTTTGTTCTGTCCGTCGCTGGCGGCTTTGTTGGTTTAGGGAACGTCTGGCGTTTCCCGTACCTCTGCTACAAGAATGGTGGAGGTAAGGCAGTGAAGTACCTCACCTTGATGTGCGTATCTGCTTCTCTGCGGTGTTTATTATAACGACTGTGCCTTCACTCCACCCAGGTGCATTTCTCATCCCCTACTTCATCTTCCTGTTTGGCGGAGGCCTGCCGGTCTTCTTCCTGGAGGTCTCCCTGGGTCAGTTCACCTCTGAGGGCGGCATCACCTGCTGGGAGAAGCTCTGCCCCATCTTTACCGGTACGTCCCCCGATGGATGGAGTCCATTGTTGGTGTAGCGTAGGGCGGTGCGGTATACCGGTTTCAAATGTACATACGGTATGAATCTTTCATATACCGTCACAACTGTTGGCGCTCTTCGACAGGCAGCGAAATGTATTTTGCACCGCTGAGAGCGCAGTGGTCTGAGCTACTTACGGGTCATGGTTATAACTTTACTCATGGTTATAACTTTAGTCATGGTTATAACTTGTGTCATGGTTATAACTTTACGTATGGTTATAACTTGTGTCATGGTTCTAACTTTACGCATGGTTATAACTTTAGTCATGGTTATGACTTGTGTCATGGTTATAACTTGTGTCATGGTTATAACTTTAGTCATGGTTATAACTTGTGTCATGGTTATAACTTTACTCATGGTTATAACTTGTGTCATGGTTATAACTTTAGTCATGGTTATAACTTGTGTCATGGTTGTAACTTGTGTCATGGTTATAACTTTACTCATGGTTATAACTTTAGTCATGGTTATAACTTGTGTCATGGTTATAACTTTACTCATGGTTATAACTTGTGTCATGGTTATAACTTGTGTCATGGTTATAACTTTACTCATGGTTATAACTTGTGTCATGGTTATAACTTTACTCATGGTTATAACTTTAGTCATGTTATAACTTTAGTCATGGTTGTAACTTGTGTCATGGTTATAACTTGTGTCATGGTTATAACTTGTGTCATGGTTATAACTTTAGTCATGGTTATAACTTTACTCATGGTTATAACTTGTGTCATGGTTATAACTTTACTCATGGTTATAACTTTAGTCATGTTATAACTTTAGTCATGGTTATAACTTGTGTCATGGTTATAACTTTACTCATGGTTATAACTTTAGTCATGTTATAACTTTAGTCATGGTTATAACTTGTGTCATGGTTATAACTTTAGTCATGGTTATAACTTTAGTCATGGTTGTAACTTGTGTCATGGTTATAACTTTAGTCATGGTTATAACTTTACTCATGGTTGTAACTTGTGTCATGGTTATAACTTGTGTCATGGTTATAACTTTAGTCATGGTTATAACTTTACTCATGGTTATAACTTGTGTCATGGTTATAACTTTACTCATGGTTATAACTTTACTCATGGTTATAACTTTACTCATGGTTATAACTTTAGTCATGGTTATAACTTGTGTCATGGTTATAACTTTACTCATGGTTATAACTTTACTCATGGTTATAACTTTAGTCATGGTTGTAACTTTAGTCATGGTTAAAACTTTATAACAACAATTAATAACCCACAACTAGCGCTCTTTAACAGGTAAAACACCACAACACAACAGTTTGTGACACATAAACAATTTGTAACACTAATAATTGTACATTTATAAAATTACACTGCTGAACTGCATGCTGGGTAAAGCTCACCCACTATCACAACAAGAAGAAACTCCGTCGGAAGAGACAGACTCTTCCTGTTTGTCTCTTCTTGTTTTTTTCCCACCTACATTCCCCTGGGTCCTAAGTCCCTCCATGTTTAGCTTCCAATGTACCATCAGTACAAACAGCTGCTCACCACTCTAACAGCTGTTCAGTTGGCCGGCGGTCCTTTTCAGCATCAATGAATGAAAAAATACTGTGATATACCGTGAAATCGCTAGTCGTACAAAATACCGTGATAGGACTTTTTGGCCATACCGCCCAGCCCTAGTGTAGCGTTGCATTTAATAGAGCAGCGAAAAATAATTGTGGTGGAGGACGGACTCCACCCTCCTCACCTGTGTGCAGGTGTGTCTCGCCTCTCGGGGCTCGTAGACGCTTCCTGCCTCCTGAACCCCGTGGAGACACAGTATCATTTACAAGGACGGGCATGGGGCGACTACAGTGTCATGTTCTGATGACTCTTAGATTCTGCAAGGTTATTCAGAAAATCTCGCCGATTCATGGAAATGTAAGATTATTTGAGGTCTTTGTGTCTCCTCCTAAAGGGTGATTACGTATCCTTGTATGATGGTTTATATTTCACGAGATTTTTTTTACGAGAAGTTCTTTTCATATTTTGACACAAACAACGGTCTACTGGGTCAAAGTCTGTTGATGTTTAACCAAGTTTTATTACATAAATGTATGACATGGTTTATATATGAATGATCGTCTGGTCGCATGACACACACAGTATTACATAGGCTTTTGGTATATATATATATATATATATATATATATATATATATATATATATATATATATATAATCATCTGTCGGCTCCGCCCACAGCTCAGACCATAGCTCCGCCCACTGCCCTTCCTCCTGCTCAGCTCCTGTCCTCACATGTTTGCAGCTCTGTTGTTTTTCAGAGGATTCTGAGTCACTCAGCTCTCCTCCAATCACACGTTACCCTGCACCCGTTACCAGGCAACCAGGCACTGCACCGGTCCACCGACACTGAGGCCTCGATTCAGCGCTCACCTCCTTTCTCTCCTCCTTTCTCTCCTCCTCTTCTCTCTCTTCCCCTCTCTCCTCCTCTCTCTATATCCTCCTCTCTCACCTCCTCTCTCACCTCCTTTCTCACCTCCTTTCTCACCTCCTTTCTCACCTCCTTTCTCTCCTCTCACCTCCTTTCTCACCTCTTCTCTCTCACCTCCTCTCTCTATATCCTCCTCTCTCTCACCTCCTCTCTCACACCTCCTTTCTCACCTCCTCTCTCACCTCCTCTCTCACACCTCCTTTCTCACCTCCTCTCTCACCTCCTCTCTCTATATCCTCTTCTCTCTCACCTCCTCTCTCTCACCTCCTCTCTCACCTCCTCTCTCTATATCCTCCTCTCTCACCTCCTCTCTCTATATCCTCCTCTCTCTCACCTCCTCTCTCACCTCCTTTCTCCCCTCCTCCCACTCTCACCTTCTTGTCTCTCACCTCCTCCACTCGCTTTCACCTGATTCATGATTTTACCCCTGACATCATATTTCCTTCCTCTCCTCTCTCTCCTCTCCTCTCTAATCTCTCCTCTCTCCTCTCTAATCTCTCCTCTCCTTTCTCCTCTCCTCTCTCCTCTCTTCTCTTCTCTAATCTCTCCTCTCTTCTCTCTCCTCTCCTCTCTAATCTCTCCTCTCCTCTCTCCTCTCTTCTCTCCTCTCTCTTCTCTCCTCTCTCCTCTCTCCTCTCTAATCTCTAATATCTCTCCTCTCCTATCTCCTCTCTCCTCTCCTCTCTCCTCTCTCCTCTCCTCTCTCCTCTCCTCTCTCCTCTCTCCTCTCTCCTCTCCTCTCTCCTCTCCTCTCTCCTCTCTCCTCTCTAATCTCTCCTCTCTCCTCTCTTCTCTCCTCTCTCCTCTCTAATCTCTAATATCTCTCCTCTCCTATCTCCTCTCTCTTCTCCTCTCTCCTCTCTCCTCTCTCCTCTCCTCTCTCCTCTCCTCTCCTCTCTCCTCTCTCCTCTCCTCTCTCCTCTCTCCTCTCTAATCTCTCCTCTCTCCTCTCTCCTCTCTCCTCTCCTCTCTAATCTCTCCTCTCCTCTCTCCTCTCTCCTCTCCTCTCTCCTCTCTCCTCTCTAATCTCTCCTCTCCTCTCTAATCTCTCCTCTCTCCTCTCTCCTCTCTCCTCTCTCCTCTCCTCTCTCCTCTCTAATCTCTCCTCTCTCCTCTCCTCTCCTCTCTCCTCTCTCCTCTCCTCTCTCCTCTCTTCTCTTCTCTAATCTCTCCTCTCTTCTCTCTCCTCTCCTCTCTAATCTCTCCTCTCCTCTCTCCTCTCTTCTCTCCTCTCTCTTCTCTCCTCTCTCCTCTCTCCTCTCTAATCTCTAATATCTCTCCTCTCCTATCTCCTCTCTCCTCTCCTCTCTCCTCTCTCCTCTCCTCTCTCCTCTCTCCTCTCTCCTCTCTCCTCTCTCCTCTCCTCTCTCCTCTCTCCTCTCTAATCTCTCCTCTCTCCTCTCTTCTCTCCTCTCTCCTCTCTAATCTCTAATATCTCTCCTCTCCTATCTCCTCTCTCTTCTCCTCTCTCCTCTCTCCTCTCTCCTCTCCTCTCTCCTCTCCTCTCCTCTCCTCTCTCCTCTCCTCTCTCCTCTCTCCTCTCTAATCTCTCCTCTCTCCTCTCTCCTCTCTCCTCTCCTCTCTAATCTCTCCTCTCCTCTCTCCTCTCTCCTCTCCTCTCTCCTCTCTCCTCTCTAATCTCTCCTCTCCTCTCTAATCTCTCCTCTCTCCTCTCTCCTCTCTCCTCTCCTCTCTCCTCTCTCCTCTCCTCTCTCCTCTCCTCTCCTCTTTAATCTCTCCTCTCCTCTCTCCTCTCTCCTCTCTCCTCATGTTTGTAATTTTATCGTCGTAACCGTTTCATTATCTTCATTTAATTATTTACTCTCGCCGCTTCTTCGCTTTCACATTCACTTTCTTCCTTTCAGACACATTATCCGTCTCACACACACACACACACACACACACACACACACACACACACATGGCCGAGACGGTGTACAGAGTGTCCCAAATCACATGTTGTTATGGCAACGAGAGAGAGAAAGAGAGAGAGAGAGAGAGAGAGAGAGAGACGTGAAGAAGGGGGAGAGATGGAATGAAGACAATGAAAAATAAAAAGGAGAGGGAGAGAGAGAGAAATAAGAGAGGGAGAAAGAGAGAGAGAAATAAATAAGAGAGGGAGAAAGAGAGATAGAGAAAAGAGATAAATACATAAGATAGGGATAAAGAGAGAGAGAGAAATAAATGAGAGAGAGAGAAAGAGAGAGAGTGAGATGGAGGAGGTAGAAGACAGGGAGAGAGGAGGTATAATAGAAAGAGAGAGAGGAGGTAGAGAGAGAGAGAGGAGGTATAATAGAAAGAGAGGGGAGGTAGAGAGAGGGAGAAAGGGAGAGGAGGTAGAGAGAGGGAGAAAGAGAGAGGAGGTAGAGAGAGGGAGAGAGAGAGAGAGAGAGGAGGTAGAGAGAGGGAGAAAGAGAGAGAGAGAGGAGGTAGAGAGAGGGAGAAAGAGAGAGAGGAGGTAGAGAGAGGGAGAAAGAGAGAGAGAGAGGAGGTAGAGAGAGCCTCTTCTCTGTCCTGTCAACACGTATATGTAATATATATATACATATATATATATATATATATATATATATATATATATATATATATATATATATATATATATATATATATATATATATATATATCTGTGATGGTTATCCCCTCAGCCCTGATGCTCCAGAGACAGGAGAACGTAAACAGAGCGGTCGAGGTCAGCCGGGGTCAGCGGACGCGTCTGTTTGTTTGATCAGCACTGTACCGTGTGTGTGTGTGTGTGTGTGTGTGTGTGTGTGTGTGTGTGTGTGTGTTTAAAGATGTGGATGATTGGCAGCTGCTAATTAGCAGCGTGATTAAGAGGACATGATGCGATGGTGAAATAGTGAAACACACACACTCAAATTCATGCGGCTATTTCACAAGGCGCAAGCACACACACACACACACACACTCTTACACACACACACAGATGGCCAATGACGTTGAAGGACATTAATCTGGATGAGTGGTCTCTGTCGGTGGTGTGTGCTGACTGATGGTACAAAACCACACACACACACACACACACACACGTAAATTCAACTAATGTACTCATGAGGACCCTCAGCGGCCACCATCATTACCTAGCCTCTTACCTAAAACATAATCATGTTCAAATCTTGACCCAAACCCCACCTCCTTCACCTGCCCCCATTTCCTTATCTCTCCATCCTCGTGTAGCAGGAACACACACACACACACACACAAACACACACACACACACAGCCTTGATCCTTTGTGATCCGACCTGTCATCAACATATAAGAGCAGCATAACACCATCGAAGGTAAAATAATCATAACCATGTTGCTGTCGACCTTGAGGAGAGACTCCATAATAATGTGTGTAACATTGTGTAACACAGCGTGTTGTGTAATGTTGTGTAACACAGCGCATTGTGTAACGTTGTGTAACACAGCGTGTTGTGTAATGTTGTGTAACACAGCGCATTGTGTAACGTTGTGTAACACAGCGTGTTGTGTAATGTTGTGTAACACAGCGCATTGTGTAACATTGTGTAACACAGCGTGTTGTGTAATGTTGTGTAACACAGCGCATTGTGTAACGTTGTGTAACACAGCGCATTGTGTAACGTTGTGTAACACAGCGCATTGTGTAACCTTGTGTAACACAGCGTGTTGTGTAACGTTGTGTAACACAGCGTGTTGTGTAATGTTGTGTAACACAGCGCATTGTGTAACGTTGTGTAACACAGCGTGTTGTGTAATGTTGTGTAACACAGCGCATTGTGTAACGTTGTGTAACACAGCGTGTTGTGTAATGTTGTGTAACACAGCGCATTGTGTAACGTTGTGTAACACAGCGTGTTGTGTAACGTTGTGTAACACAGCGTGTTGTGTAATGTTGTGTAACACAGCGCATTGTGTAACGTTGTGTAACACAGCGCATTGTGTAATGCAGCGCGTTGTGTAACATTGTGTAGCGCAGCGCGTTGTGTAACGCGTTGTGTAACGCGTTGTGTAACGCGTTGTGTAACGCGTTGTGTAGCGCAGTGCGTTGTGTAACGCAGCGTGTTGTGTAACATTGTGTAGCGCAGCGCGTTGTGTAACGCGTTGTGTAACGCGTTGTGTAACGCGTTGTGTAACGCAGTGCGTTGTGTAACGCAGCGCGTTGTGTAGCGCAGCGCGTTGTGTAACGCAGTGCGTTGTGTAACGCAGCGCATTGTGTAACGTTTTGTAACCCAGCGCGTTGTGTAACGTTGTGTAACGATGTGTAACGATGTGTAACGCAGCGCGTTGTGTAACATTGTGTAACGTTGTGTAACGCAGCGCGTTGTGTAACGCAGCGCGTTGTGTAACGTTGTGTAACGTGTAACGTTGTGCAACGTTGTGTAACATTGTGTAACGTTGTGTAACATTGTGTAACGTTGTGTAACGCAGCGCGTTGTGTAACGTTGTGTAACGTTGTGTAACGCAGCGCGTTGTGTAACGTTGTGTAACGTGTAACGTTGTGCAACGTTGTGTAACATTGTGTAACGTTGTGTAACGCAGCGCGTTGTGTAACGTTGTGTAACGTTGTGTAACGCAGCGCGTTGTGTAACGTTGTGTAACGTGTAACGTTGTGCAACGTTGTGTAACATTGTGTAACGTTGTGTAACACAGCGCGTTGTGTAACGTTGTGCAACGTTGTGTAACGCAGCGTGTTGTGTAACGTTGTGTAACGCTGTGTAACGCTGTGTAACGCAGCGCGTTGTGTAACGTTGTGTAACGTGTAACGCAGCGCGTTGTGTAACGTTGTGTAACGCAGCGCGTTGTGTAACGTTGTGTAACGTTGTGTAACGCAGCCCCGTCGGGTACGAACACACGAGTCTGGCAGCTTCACAGAGGAGACACACAACACAACGAGGTGATTCAGAAGGAAAACGTAGAAACAAGAGTGTGTTATTCACGCTGAAGACACACAATCAACACAGGAACCTGTTTTACGCACCGTACGGTCAGAAAACAGGATGCAACAAAGTAACAATCAACTCTCAGCACTAACATTATTATTTTATTATTATTATTATTATTATTATTATTATATCTCGCTATGCGTTGACTAGATGTTGGATGTTCAAAGTCAAGGTCACTGTGACCTCTCCCCTGTCCCATGGGTGTGTTATTTATCTCGGGATCGCCTTCAGCAATTTCTTTTTTTCAGAGGTCAAAGGTCACTGTGACGCTTTTATCCATATCTCAAAAATTCCCTAATTATGAAAATGTCACTCAGATCTTGTAGCTGTTTTTAAGTCAAGTGCTGAATGTATTCTTTATTTATTTTATTTTGTATTATTATTATTATATTTCTCTTTGTATGTTTTTTATTTATATATATATATCAATATTATTTTACTTTATTGTCTGACAAACCTAATGTTTGTATCAGTCTATAATGTCACTTACATTTGTCTTCATTTAGATATGTATCTAAATGAAGACAAATGTAAGTGAACAAAAAACAACACTTTGTATCCACCATCAAGAGGCGGGTTCAGTTTGGAACTCTAATAATAATATGTTCTAAATGATGAATATCTCCTCTGCAGGAATTGGTTACGCCTCCATTGTGATCGTGTCCCTGCTGAATATTTACTACATCGTCATCCTGGCGTGGGGCCTCTACTACCTGTTCCAGGTAGGGTGGGAAACAACAACAACTCAGAACAGTGTGTGTGTGTGTGTGTGTGTGTGTGTGTGTGTGTGTGTGTGTGTGTGTGTGTGTGTGTGTGTGTGTGATAGTCAGAAAGAATATCTCTTCAGTCTGCCTGTAGGAGGATGCGTGGTGTCATTACTATGATTTATGACATTTCATTTGTGAGTGTAATGAACAGTAAACTCATAAACCTGTAATACCTGAGTCGTAAAACAAGAGTAGTAAAGTAGTAACAAATGAGGCACATTATTAAACATGTTGCTGCATTTGAACTTGAGTACAGTGATCATTTATTTGTCAGTGTTTAATTTATTTGACGTAACTTCTGCTTCATTCCCGCCCCAGTGCTTTCAGCCGGAGCTTCCCTGGGCCAAGTGCAACCAGCCCTGGAACACCGAGCACTGCATCGAGGACTCCTTCCGCAAGAACAAAACCTTCTGGCTGGCCGCCAACATCTCCAACTTCACCTCCCCCGTCACCGAGTTCTGGGAGTGAGTTACACGAGCAGCGCTTTGATGTAGCTACAGTCTACGTCCATGAGGCAGGCTATTAAAGGGATGCTTCACTAACGAAATGACCAGTGTGTTACCTTGAATTCTTAAAGAACAGATTATTTTTCTTCTGTGTCTCCATGGGGAACTGAGAATAATTGCCACAAAGAAATGAGTAAAACCTTGAAGAATTGGAACTGTGAGGACTCTGAGACGGTGTTATTAAATAGTATGATTTTGGCGAAGAATTCAAGGTAACGCACGTCGAGTAACTGACGTACAAATGGTCATTTTGTGGGTGTATTCCCTTTAAGGTCCTGGGCGGACATTAAGGAACTGTAATCCAGAGGCTTTGCTTTGATCTGATTGGCTGGCAGTCAGAGACTATAAAGAGACATGGACACATTTAACTCATTTTATACCAGGTCACAAATCAAGAAGAAAACATGTTAGGTATCAAATTAAACGTAAAAATCAGGGCTACAATAATATATAAACACAACTCAAATAATAAATAGGGTTTGGGTGAAGGGGTTCTTGGGTAGTGCCAAAGAAAACCTGTCCACAGGACACAGGAAGTAGTTCACACACGGCAGGTGTTTGGTCGTTAGGCTCTTAAAGACTCTCACAGGTGTGAAACGCCTTCTTGATTCATTTGAAAGTCGTGGCCCCGCCCACTCACAGCTCTCCCTCCCTGCAGACACAACGTCCTGGGCATCAGCAGCGGCATCGATGACATCGGCCCCGTGAAATGGGACCTGGCTCTGTGCCTGCTGCTGGTCTGGGTCATCTGCTTCTTCTGCATCTGGAAGGGAGTGAAGACCACCGGCAAGGTAACCGCCAGCTTCTGTCTTCCTCTACTGCCGTTTGTGCCGTTGTGTTTTTGCACCGCTAATCCAGGGGAGCGAGAGTGTGTTCCTCCTGGAGACGGCCCACTTCTACCATCGCCGTATGGTGACGGGGTGACGCTCACGTGACTTTTCTTTCACTGCGGTTTCACCGAGACGACAATAGGAGCTTCTGTATGTCCAAACTGTTCAGGGAAATGCAAGTTGTTTCTCCTCGAGGCCTGGGTCAGCAGCAGCAAACGCATGTGCTAGCAGCGTTTAAAGGGTCTAAATCCCTTTGTGTCCTCTTTTTTTCAAGTCATTAAAAGACCGGCCGAGTTGAGTTTGAGTTCTGCCGACATTTCGGTTGCAAGAGGAAGAACCGGAACAACCTCCGGTTCCACTTTGCTGCTGTTGTTCCCCCCAAACTCTGCAGCATTTCCTCAAATCAATGCACCACCTGCCTTTCAGACTGAGACAGAATGCGTCAGAGCGCTCAGACAAACTATGAACACACTTCTTCAATTTCTTGTTTATTTCCTGATATAAACAGTTGGTGCTGTGTACTTTCATGTGTCCTTTTGACAGCCCGATGAGGAGCGTTGCTTTGTGCAGCGCTGCATTGGATGACTGCACAAAGGGAACATTTTAAGACCTTTCTTCAGCTGCAACACTCACGGCAGCTCAATCCGACCCAGACGGCTGTTTTTAGAGCCTCGACACTATTTATTGATCGGTCGGGGCTGAGTTATGCTCTCTGGTTGCTCCAAGTTGTAACTCCTGTAATAAAGCCACCGCTGCAAGGCCAAGTGTGGTCGCCGCTCTCCAATAACGGATACTGACACACTGGTATTGATTTAAGGGACAGCATGTGGTTTGTTCTGGTCGTCATCCAAGACTTGTTCACACATTCATCCAACAAGTCCCTGTAATGACTTCAAAGATATTAGCTAATACACCAATAACAGATGACTGATCGTGTCGTGGTCGAGACGCATCATCAAACATGGAGGCCGGCTTCAATAACTCCTGTACTTCCTGTTCTCCCCCAGGTGGTCTACGTCACGGCCACGTTCCCCTTCGTCATGCTCATCGTGCTGCTGATCCGGGGCGTGACGCTGCCGGGTGCATCCGCGGGCATCAAGTTCTACCTGTACCCCGACCTCGCTCGTCTGCAGGACCCAGAGGTAGGTGCCCCTGTGCTGCCCGAGTGAGAAAAACCCGTCGCTGGGCTCCCGTTGCTGGTCCCTTGGTGCAGCCGGACATCTGCTTCCTGTTGTCAGAACCTACGTCTGGCTGCACATAAAGGGCTGGTAGTGGAATTGAAAACAGTAGCTGAGTTTATTAGCTTTATTAGTTTAAATTGGCGCCTTATTTGCACGTCTTTTTTTGCGAAATTTTCAAAAATATTCAAAATGTTTTTTTCAGAAAACACTAAAAATGTAATCGGGGTGCACAACAGGCATACTGTAATACCGGTCAGATGATGTTATGATTACTAATATTATGTTCGATTGAAATTTTCATTGACAAAAATGCTAACTAAATTGCTAGCTTAAATACTAGCTTCAAAATACCATCTTGAAAAGCTTGTAAAATTGCCTAAGTCACATTGTCTTTTGACTTAGGTCAAATTATATTATGATTACTAATATTATGTTCCAGTGAGATTTTCATTGACTAAAATGCTAACGAAATTGCTAGCTTAAATGCTAGCTTCAAAATGCCATCTTGAAAAGCTTGTAAAATTGCCGAAGTCCCATTGTCTTTTGACTTCGGCAAAATAAAATGGCCGAAGTCACACTCTTGACATCGGCCGTTATACTGGAGGAAGGTCACGATATGGAAACACGCCTAGTGTGCCCCACAACTTAAGCCCCGCCCCCTCCGTGCCCCCGCGCCCCCCTCAGCAGCAGGCCTCAGCCTTTCTGTCCCCCTACCTCACAGGTGTGGATCGACGCCGGCACCCAGATCTTCTTCTCCTACGCCATCTGTTTGGGCGCCATGACTTCCTTGGGGAGCTACAACAAGTATAAATACAACTGCTACAGGTGAGGCATCAGTTTTCAGTGAGGGGGGGTTGGCGGTGGGAGGAGAGAGGGGAGTGAAGGGATCCTTGTGTGTTCATTAACAAATCCTCCTCATGACATATGTGTGACATAGGGACTGTTTGCTGCTGGGAGCCCTCAACAGTGGTACCAGTTTTGTGTCTGGCTTCGCAATATTTTCCGTCCTGGGCTTCATGGCACAAGAGCAAGGGGTGGACATTGCTGATGTGGCAGAGTCAGGTACGAGGGTTCTGTAAAGGCGGCAGTGATGGTGGGCGCTGCTTCCTGGTTAACAAATTAAAACAACAGTTTATGACAAAGAAAAACAGCAACGAATCCCAAACGAATTGAACTTGGTATCAAATGGATTCCCTTGATTAATGACAAATGACGGCATCGGAATATGGAAGTTTCCGCAATCAAACACTACTTGACAAAAAAGCAGAACGTGAGCAATATATGAACGTCTGATCAGCGTTAGCGCATCATTCCAGGAGACGCAGGCTGGATGGGTTAGGGATGATGGAGGTGTAGTTTCTGCAGAGACGGAGACATTGAGGGAAGTTAAAAGACGAGCTAGAGTTTACACCTAGGACTAGCTATACTAGGACAGCGTGCTAGCTTAACCCTTGTGCCTCATAGTGAAGAATTGTTCAATCATTTTGGCTGTGTTTATGCATATGGAATACATTTTGGCATACTTTTTTTTTTTTTTATTCTAATTTTGGAAGTTCAACCTCAGCTCCTATAATTAACAAAAATGTCCCCATTGAAACCCAATAATTATAATACAAGCATTTTTAATTCCACGGCCATTAAAGTATTAAATCATGTATTATATTACATCAGTCTTTTAATTTAAGTCCCTGGATTTTTTTTTTATTACTATTTTCAAACAAATTTAGCCATTTTCTCAAGTTTGCCCGATGGAGTAAATACATGCTGTTCTCCTGGTTTCCACTAGGGGCATAGCTGCTATATTATGGAGCACTGCAGCGTTTGATGCAATGCATTCAAATCAATGTTGTTGCTCATCATTGACTGACATCCCCATTGCTGTGGTTCCTATATATCGGAGTGACACATTGACACATCGGTGTTATTAGTTGTTTCTTCAAAAGTTAAACATTTTCTAGAACCGGCAACTTTATCTTTTTAGGTAATTTATGTTAAGGACCACAGCTTTAAATCACTAAACCACAGAAGTCCATGGTTACCATGAACTACTAAACTAAAATGTCAGCACAGTGAACAATAACACATGAGACTTTGGGCTTTCAAAAAGCTTGCATGCAAAGTACCCAACATCATTTCCATGGATTTAAAGTATATCTCTTAGAATGTGTAGTCTATTGATGAACACTTCATGAGGCTGGAAACGCAACCTTTTGCTTTTGTGAGGAGACAAAAACAGCCTCTTTCAAGCTGGAAGTCATGCCTAGTTTTTTATTTTAATCACACAAGAATTTCATTAATGCTTGTTTTTCACATCCCAAGCGGATAAAAGATGAATGTCGGCTCTTTCTATAAAAACACACTCCAGATTACCTCAGAGAAGTGAACGCTGCTGTTTGGAGAGCTTGAACCTCCTCTTCTCTGGATTTGACACGCTTGTGTTCCATTAAGGCGATACTTTAAAGACACGAGACATCTTGTTTGCCATTAAATTAAACAAACCTGTCATTGGTGCTGATTACAATGACGTCGTCGGCCCCGTCTCCATCTATCGCCCCCGAGATCCCAACAAAAGCAAATAAAAAAAAAACCTCAAACACTGTCCATGCTGCCAGCCCAGTCGATACGAATATTGGACAATTCTGTCGTCTCCAATTTAGTGCCGATTTAAATTTTTGTTATCAGAATTATCCAATATCAACGTTGTGTTTGGCGAGTGGGTTGATGCTCCACTGGTTACCCAAGAATAGAAGTGGATATCAGACCAAGTAGACGTGCACAGAGCGTCAGAATAGAGTTATTCAAAGTGCATCGCAGGTCTGTCTTAACCGCGACTGCTTGATCCCGATGCACTTGAACGCTGCATGGGAGATTATGCTGACTGTGGCTTCTGTTGACCCAAGAAATATTATGAAAACGTAGGTTTTGACATGTAGTTTGTATTGTACAGTCAAGTAATGAATAATCACACTGCTTGAAGTGGGTTCTTTATGATTTTAATCCTGCTAGCATTTCCCCTCTCAGAGAATGGAAGTCGGTCCTATTTTTTTCCGAGTCAACGCGGTGTTTGGTTGGATGCCTTGTCATATTTTGCAACAAAAAACGGAACATATTTATCCGTATATATCTCGCTATCAGCTGCAATGCTGTGTTGCTGTTTACGGCTGCTTCCCTGTTTCTTAACTTCTGTTTTACACTTCCCAATGTGCAGTAGCGTCAACGTCAAATTAAATCTCTTCATAACAAAAAAAAAGAAAATTTGACATACAAGTTTGCATCTGCTGCTGTTTTGCTACGGCCATTTTGCATTCCTCCATAGAGAGCATCAGTCAGGGATGCAGAATGGCTCGAGTGACGTAGGTGTCGACATACTTAAACAAAAAACTAAATCGTATAAGAAACCAAGATACACTTGATTTACCTTTTCTAGAAGTTGCCTCGTAAAGGTGAATCAAGCGTACCCCGGTTATCAAGCGCTCCATAGACTTGCTGCAATATGTCTGCAATCATCTACCGGCCTGGAATAACTTTACCTCACATATTAGACTCTATTGTTTTGTTTTCCTCTTTTTAAAAGATACTCAAAGTGTTCATTGTAAATGCTATGGAACGGTGTAAAGTGCATATAGTTAGAGATGTGTCTTAATAATGTTTACTAAGCAGGAAGTGCCAGGTAAGTAATGTGGGACGCATTTAAAACACAAAGTAGCCACACGTATAAACACAGCATTGTAGCCCAGGGTTGATCATGCATTCACATCTGGTTTTGCATCTCCATAGTTTGGGGCCTTTTCTTCCCACAGGGAGGCAGATCAGATCAGTTTTTCGGGACGCTAATGTTGCCTCCCCCCCACCCCCCCTCTGTCTGCTCTGACCCGCCCCCCCCGCCCCTCCCCCTCCCCTGCAGGTCCCGGCCTGGCGTTCATCGCGTACCCCAAGGCGGTCTCCATGATGCCTTTCCCCACCGTCTGGGCCGTTCTCTTCTTCGTCATGCTGCTGCTGCTTGGCCTCGACAGTCAGGTCAGCAGAGTGAAGTGGAAGCGTGTGAAGTGGAAGCGTGTGAAAGCCGCGAAAAGGAAGCGGCGATAACGCCTAGAAGTTACTGAGGTCGCAAAGCGCTGGCCGAGTAGAAGCCTGTCACAGACTTTAAGGGTTTTTAAAAAGCCTCCTGCAGCATGTTTGAGTAAATATTGTAAATAAAACACAGATTTTCGTTTTTTCAATCAACTTTATTCACAAAAAAAGGAAGAAACCAACATGTATCATACCAGCGATTAATTTAATTAAAG
Source organism: Taurulus bubalis (assembly GCF_910589615.1). Classification (NCBI taxonomy): domain Eukaryota; kingdom Metazoa; phylum Chordata; class Actinopteri; order Perciformes; family Cottidae; genus Taurulus; species Taurulus bubalis. Next base: position 3,154,662 of record NC_136593.1, on the reverse strand, counting down.
ATTGCTGTAATCTGTAGATTATTTTTGAGATAAATCAATTAATTTTTTGGTCTATGAAAAATGTTGAGAATGTTATCCCAGTTTCTCAAAGTAAATATTGTAAATAAAACGCAGATTTTCTTTTTTTCAATCAACTTTATTCACAAAAAAGGAAGAAACCAACATGTATTATTCTTGAATGTAATTAAAGACTAATGTTTTAGAGATAAATCAATTAATCGTTTGAAAATGTCAGAAAATATTGAGAATGTTATCCCAGTTTCTCAAAGTCCAACATTATGTCTTTAAGTGTCTAATATCCAAAATAGATATTCAGTTTAATATCATATAAAACAGAGAAAAGCGTATTTAACCGTATTTACGAGGCTGAACCGCATTTTTCTGCCTGACTTTAACAATCAATTGATTATCAAAATAGGGAAATAGTCTGTGTGAAAACACACACACACACACACACACACACAAGTAAAACCTCGTAGTGAAACACCAGCGATGCTTTAATCCAGCGAATGAAAGCAAAAGGCTGAGGACCGAGCGACGTCCCCGTCTTGTATTCACCGGTCACCACTGTGTCCCCTGCAGTTCGTGGAGGTGGAAGGGCAGATCACATCACTGGTGGATCTGTATCCGTCCTTCCTAAGGAAGGGTTACCGCAGAGAGATCTTCATCGCTATCATCTGCAGCATCAGCTACCTGCTTGGACTCACCATGGTTACTAAGGTAAAGACACTGTTCACAAGGAAACACACAAAAAACAAAAAAGAAACCAGCGCCAGCAGATTTCCCCTTTCGCTAAGCCCCGCCCCCTTGAGTCGCAGCGGTTCAGGCTTCATCGTTGTCGGGCCGGTTCAGTGGATTTTAAATGTTGTGCCTCTGATAGTACTTTTATTTCCCCCTCCCACCCCCCAAAATTGTGTGTGCAGTTAGTGGCTGTGTGGGCTCCAAGGGGGCGGAGCTTAACGAAGTGTCAGTCGTAAACTTGATGAAACTCCTAAAAGAACACAAGAAGGGTTTCAGTGCATATTTAGATTGTCCATCACAGTCACAGTATTTATAAACACACAAAGCACATATTGATAGTGAAATATATTTATATATTTCCTTTATTAAAAACAGCAGCGACATTGTTCTGTCCCTGGAGAGACGCCGGGCGGCTAT
>NC_136593.1:2966004-3148504 GCF_910589615.1 Taurulus bubalis | reverse complement strand
GGGAGCAAGGAGGGAGGGAGGAAGGAAGCAGAAAGGAGAAAGGAAGGGATGAGGAGGAAGGAGGGAGCAAGGAAGGGAGGAAGAAAGGAAGCAGGAGGGAGCAAGGAAGGGAGGAAGGAGGGAGAAAGGAAGCAGGAGGGAGCAAGGAAGGAAGGGAGGAAGGAGGGAGAAAGGAGGGAGGGAGCAAGGAAGGAGGGAAGGAAGGAGGGAGCAAGGAGGGAGGAAGGAAGGAAGCAGGAGGGAGGAAGGAGGGAGCAAGGAAGGGAGGAGGGCAGAAGGAGGGAGGGAGGAAGCAGAAGGGAGAAAGGAAGGAGGGAGCAAGGAAGCAGGAGGGAGCAAGGAAGAGGGGGGAGGAAGGAAGGAAGGCGGAGGGGGGAAGGAGGGAGGGAGGGAAAGAGGAAGGAAGAGGGAGGTAAGGAATGGGGAGGGAGGGAGAAAAGAGGGAGGAACGAGGGAAAGAGGGAGCAAGGAAGGGAGGGATTGAAGAAGTGTGAGATGAGGGTGAGTTCAAGGAGAGGAAAGAAAGAGAGGCGTCAAGAAGAAATGATGGAGAGACGGAGAGGAAGGGATAACGGAGAGAGGAGAGAACTAACGAGGGAGTGTTTGCCTTCACAAAGACAAATACAGCACATTGAATGTCTAAAATGACGTCCTGTCCCTTTAAGAAACAGGACGCTATCGGGTTTCTTAAAGGGACAGGACGTCATTTTAGACGTTCAATGTGCTGTATTTGCCTTCGTGAAGGCAAATACAGCACATTGAATGTCTAAAATGACGTCCTGTCCCTTTAAGAAACAGGACGCTATCGGGTTTCTTAAAGGGACAGGACCGTATGTGTCAGAATGAGTGACGGTCGCTGCTCTTCCTCCTCAGGGCTGCTTCGTCTTCTCCTTGGTGAAGTACAAGCCTCTGACCTACAACAAGATCTACGAGTACCCGGACTGGGCCGTGGGCGTGGGCTGGACTCTGGCCCTGACCTCCATGATCTGCATCCCCATGGTGGTCGTCATCAAGATCATCCGGTCCGACGGGCCGCTCATCGAGGTGAGCGCGGCGGCCATCTTGTTTGGTTCTGTCCAGCCCAGGTTTTGTGGCTTTTTGTTCGTGTGCAAAAGTCAAGTTTTTAACTTTTTTGTTTCTCTTGTTTTTGGTTCTCTCCTCTCTCCGTTATCCCTTCCTCTCCGTCTCTCCATCATTTCTTCTTCGCCTCTCTTTCTTTTCTCTCCTTGAACTCACCCCCATCTCACACTTCTCACATCCTCCCTCCATCCTTCTTCCCTCCCTCCTCCCTTCTTCCCTCCTTCCTCCCTCTTTTCTGCCTCCTTCCCCATTCCTTCCCTCCCTATTCCTTCCTTTTTTCCTTTCTCCCTCCTTCCTTGCTCCTTCCTCACTCATTCCCTTCTTTTGCCCTCCTCCCTCTTTTCATCCTTCCTGCCTCCCTCCCTCCTTACTCCTCTTCTTCCTCCTTCCTCCCTTTCTTCCTCTCTTTCCCTCCTTTCTCCCTTCCTCTTTTCTTCCTTCCTCCTTTCTTCCTCCATCCTCCCTCCTTCCCTTATCCTTCCTCCCTCCCACCTTTCCTCCTTCCTCCTCCTTCCTCCTCCTCCCTCCTTCCCTCCCTCCTTTCCACCTTCCTTCCTCCCTCCTTCCTTCCCTCCTTCCTTCCTCCATCCCTCCCTCCTCCGTCCCTTCCTCCTCCTTCCTTCCTTCCTTCCTCCATCCTTTCCTCCTTTCTCCCTCCTCCTTCCTTCCTCCCTCCCTCCTTCCATCCTTCCTCCTTCCTGCCTCCTTCCTTCCGCCCTCCCTCTTTCCTCCCTTCTTCCCCCTTCCTTCCTTTCCTCCTTCCTCCCACTTCCTTCCTTCCTCCATCCTCCCTCCTTCCCTCCATTCCTCCCTCATCCTTCCTCCCTCCCACCTTTCCTCCTTCCTCCTCCTTCCTCCTCCTCCCTCCTTCCCTCCCTCCTTTCCACCTTCCTTCCTCCCTCCTTCCTTCCCTCCTTCCTTCATCCCTCCCTCCTCCGTCCCTTCCTCCTCCTTCCTTCCTTCCTCCATCCTTTCCTCCTTTCTCCCTCCTCCTTCCTTCCTCCCTCCCTCCTTCCATCCATCCTTCCTGCCTCCCTCCTTCCGCCCACTTCCTCCATCCTTACTCCTCTTCTTCCTCTCTTTCCCTCCTTTCTCCCTTCCTCTTTTCTTCCTTCCTCCTTTCTTCCTCCCTCCTTCCCTCCATTCCTCCCTCATCCTTCCTCCCTCCCACCTTTCCTCCTTCCTCCTCCTTCCTCCTCCTCCCTCCTTCCCTCCCTCCTTTCCACCTTCCTTCCTCCCTCCTTCCTTCCCTCCTTCCTTCCTTCCTCCATCCCTCCCTCCTCCGTCCCTTCCTCCTCCATCCTTCCTCCCTCCATCCTTTCCTCCTTTCTCCCTCCTCCTTCCTTCCTCCCTCCCTCCTTCCATCCTTCCTCCTTCCTGCCTCCCTCCTTCCGCCCTCCCTCTTTCCTCCCTTCTTCCCCCTTCCTTCCTTTCCTCCTTCCTCCCACTTCCTTCCTTCCTCCATCCTCCCTCCTTCCCTCATCCTTCCTCCCTCCCACCTTTCCTCCTTCCTCGTCCTCCCTCCTTCCCTCCCTCCTTTCCACCTTCCTTCCTCCCTCCTTCCTTCCCTCCTTCCTTCCTCCATCCCTCCCTCCTCCGTCCCTTCCTCCTCCTTCCTTCCTTCCTTCCTCCATCCTTTCCTCCTTTCTCCCTCCTCCTTCCTTCCTCCCTCCCTCCTTCCATCCTTCCTCCTTCCTGCCTCCCTCCTTCCTCCATCCTTTCTCTGACCTTCCTTTCCTCCTTCCGCCCTCTTCTCCTCCTACTCATTCCTGCTCCCTCTTCCCCCTCCCCCCCTCCCACCTCAGAGGATCAAGGCGGTGGCGGCCCCGGTCCGCGGCGGCGCTAGCTCCCGGCCGGCGGACCACCGCGGGCTGAAGGAGCTGTCGTACCCGCTGGACCCCAACGGGAACAAAGGGCTCCTGAAGGCGCCGACCCACACCATCGTAGAGACCATGATGTAGAGGACGAGTCTCCGTGAGACGCTCTCCTCTCCTCCACAGCTTCAGTGCTTCTGTCTGTCTCTCTGTCTGTCTGTGGACTCATAAGGGTTTGAAGGAAGGAAGGAAAAAAAAAAAAAAAAAAGGTCTGGTTGGAATACTTCTGGGTTTCCTTCAGAGGGCAGCGATCACATTTCAAATCTATTTCTGAATCACTCACAGCTGCTGGTGGTTTTATATTTTTCTCCCGTTTGTAGCATCACATGACGACACGTCTTGTTTTGGTCAGTTAGTTCCAGCCTCCGGTCAAAAGCTGCTGGATTAATGTCCGCTAACACCAGCCTTTGTTGTAAGAAACTAAAAGAAGAAGGAAGTGGTTATTGAGTCTTGAATCAAACTAAAAGTAATTGATCACAGATCAGCAAAATACATTTTTTGGGGCGCTGTTCTTTGAATATATATAATAGCTCTCCGCCTTTGATGTGATATCTTATATATAATGAATGGTGTCCAGGAGAGGCGCTGCAGGGACAGAATCTTTCATCGAAACTAAAAGCCAGTTCCCTGCTCGCGTCAGAAAGACTTTTCCATGATATTCCAGCTGCAGCAGTGAGAAAAATGACCAAACCTACCAATCAATCAAAAACTGCAGTGTTCTCATTTCTAGGTGCAGCTAAACATAAAGCGTAGCCATGACCCTTATCCAGCCAGCATCCTGGTTCTTTCTCTATTGGAAAAGCACCTTAGCACAAACATCCCCTTCTTCCATAGCGAGACTATGGGCCAATGAGAGACTAGCACTGAGGAAGCCGCTCTGCACCCAGAGGAATCTGAAAGGAGTTGAAGTGTGAGGTTGAACCCTTGAGTGTGTTGTTTGTGGCGTAGTGTACAGTAGTAGCTATCAGTCTATCTATATCTATCTATCTATCTTCTGTGTCTAGACCAGTTTACAGTACGTAGTGGCTGCACTAGGCACTCTTGGCTTACACTTTTGGATTGGATTTAATTTTCTTTTTCTACAGAGGAAGTTACATTATTATTAGTTTTTTTTCCTCTGTCAATGTTTTTTTTTTTGTTTCTTTTTTTTATTAAGACTATTAATATTATTGTTATTCACTATTGATGATTATTGCTGTAGTTTTTACATAGAAGAAGGAACACTTGTGAAAAATACTCAGCTATTATACAAATCATACACATTTACAGCGGCGGCCATTGTAGCGACAATCCTCCTTCAAGAAATCCGTCTTTAGCGTTACGCTAATCAAACAATGCAACTGTTTTCATCCGCCCAAATATGGTCTCTGGGGGCGGGGCTTAAACATTCGGCGAGCAAAAAAAAAGGGGGGGATTCTACAATGGCTCCATGTGTAAAGTCGGGAGGTGTTTGGGGTTTTATAGCTTTTCCTCTTCTGTAAATACCGGGGGACTGTATTTTATTTGTTGGGTAAATTCTTCCAGACGGCGCTGTAGGAAAACGGTAAAAACAAAACTCTGCGTATCCATCCAGAGTTTGGTCACGTTGTTGTTTTATTTCCCCCGCCGTCGCCTCGCCGCTTCACTTCACTCCAGAGACGAGGGCCGAGCCGCTTCACTTCAGAGCGACTCAGAATGAGGAGTCATCGGGGTTAAAGGCGTCTATATCGGGATGAGTTTAGAGACGCGAAAAAAACGGAATAAATTAAACAACATTCGCAAAAAAAAACGTTAAAAAAAAACACTTGAAATGTTGCGTTGAGTCAATTCAAATTTTAAGCCTATAAACCAAAGACGAAAAAATGAAGAGAATCGTAAACGTAACTTCTGATGGAATATATTAGCGAATTAAAGCTGTGAAATTAGGCGACGATACGCCAGACGTATCGGAAACACGACGCCGGTCCATGAGAAGAACCACGCTTCCCAACGCGAGGTTCACTTTAGCGCGGCGACGGGTTCCCAGTGTGCACGACGGGTTCTCCGTGTGCACGACGGGTTCTCCGTGTGCACGACGGGTTCTCCGTGTGCACGACGGGTTCTCCGTGTGCACGACGGGTTCTCCACTCGGGACTTGAACCCAGCGGCCAAAAACATTTGACTCGTTACCGGTTGACAAAGAGACATTTAACGGTAGCAATTTAAATCAATGTTATTGTCCATCTTGAAAGGCCATTGGATCTATATATATATATATATATATATATATATATATATATATATATATATATATATATATATATATATATATATATATATATACATATACACATCATACCTTTACTGCCTATGTAATCCACATTCGAAGGCAAAGAGATACAGAAAGAGTCAAAGTGAGATATTATCGCACTTTATTTGTGTGATTTGGACTTTCATGTGAAATGAAATGAGGCCAAAAGAAAAGCACTGCCATCTTTTTATTCCGGGTCCTCATTGGCCTCTATAGTAAAGGAAAAAAAAAACAATAAATAAATCGGAATACTGTTTAAAAAAAAAAAAAAAAAATTCTGTTTTCCGAAGAAAAAAAAAGCACAAAAGCGGACGTATTTAAAAAAAAGATCAAAATGATATAAAGTATCCGCTCACGTCGCGCGTGCGTTGCAGGAATTGGACTCACGACGTCACACCGGAGGCGATCGTGAAATCAGGGCTTCACTTCCTCATCCGTCATCTAAGCTTTGATCTTTTATTTTATTGTTTTGTTTTGTTTGAATTCATTTCTTCAACTTAGAGTAAAGTAGTTCATATCATTAAAAGGGATTGGTGAAACCAAATCCACAGCAGACATCTATTTTCATACTCTAACTTTTCCTATAGAAGTCGTCTTTGTACAGCTCAGCTCCTGCAGAACATTTTAATACACGCTTTGTTTGAAGTTACTCTTTTGTACAGACCGTGTCCCCCCAGCCGCCGGAGGGTCTTTGCACCGAGGCCCAAAAAATACATGAAAATGTGTAAAATGCTGAAAGGAAAGCTCTGCCAGCTCCTCCAGTCGGAGCAGCAGCATCAGATACCATACGCTGCGTATGCACAACAACTAAATGTGCATTTTTAAACGCATATTTAGTCTTGGTGATTATTTCTCAGATGCACAAAATGGAAAAAAAACACGTTTTATTACGTTGGGACCACAAGAAATATGTTGCAAATGAAATATCTGTTGCAAAGAGACACAAAGTTTATGGCCGGTAAATATGAGTGAACCTCGTGCTGAGATCCTCCTGTTGGTCGGGAAGCACGGACCATAAATAATATTAATAACTGCATCATTTATTGGTCTGTCCTGCCTCTGTGTACATGTGCGGTACGTACCGGTTCCTCTGCCTTCTTACACTCCTTCAGTTTGAGAAAACCTTCCTTTCACTTTAAGATTTCACGAAAAGAATCTTGTGTTCTCAGAGAAAAACGACTTTGCAAAAGAGAAGTGACAGCATTAGCGATGCACAAAGTTTTTACCGCCGAATGTTGAAACGTGAAAGTGACCCGCGGGGTCAGGGGTCGAGGTTTCTGGAGGTCTGTTTGTTAGGGTTGAAAACTAAAGAATTAGTTTCCTTTTTTTATTTTATTTTATTGATCTTGTTTCATTGAATTCTGCAGTTTTTCTTGTTTTATTTTCATTTTAAATTGTGTGTCTGTCACATTTGCCTTTTTGTATTCCAAATATAGAGTATGTGAGCCTCTGTCGTCGGGGGCAACGTGTACAACTGTCAATCAAAAAAAACAACACAACAAAAAAAAAGCTACGATTTGTTACGTGCAATACTTTGTAGAATACTTTTATTTTTCTCGCTGTTTTTTTTTTTTTCCCCAAGAGGCTGAACCGAAACCTTTTGAAGAAGAAAAAAAAAAACACGGCAGTCTGTGAATTCTTAGTTGAGAACATTTGAACCTTCGGGTTCATCCAGTTAAATTAAAAACCGACCCCAAAAAAAATCTCCTGCAGTGAGGAACCAAAGTGAACCACTGCTCCATCAAAGATCTCCTGGTTTGAAATGCACTGATGCTAATGATGCTAATGATGATGATGCTAAAAAAAAATTTAATTTCTTAGCAAAACGTATTTTTTTTATTTTGTTCGTGACAGACTGCTAAATTGTGAGAAACACAGTAACACTGCCACTAAGCCGCCATCTCTTCCCTGCTCTCCGTGCTGCTAGAATACAACAGAGGGAGTCAGGCAGCTTCCCAGAAACACACCAAAGTTCACCGAAACCTCCAACACCTTGAGATCTTACTACCCTTATGAGGACATAACGCCTCGGACTTTGGGGAAGCGACAAAATGCAGTAAATCCAATATTTAAACAGATTGAATCATATCCAATGTGGGCTTTTTCTTTTAAAACCTTGAATGCTTATTCAGACATTTATAAATCCAACTTCGCCCCCGAAACCCCGGCACGCAGCCGTAGTGCTTTATCAAAGAAACCCGAAGAACCAAACTGCATCCATGCAGGACCATGTGACCCGATGATAAATACCCCGCGTTGCCTACGTCGTCTCCACCTGCAGGTTCATCCACAAGCTAACGCTCTGTTTCTAAAGTGCGGGGACATTCAGACCACACGGAGGTGACCTTCAGGCTGCGTAGAGGTCACTTAGCGTCTGTTAAAGGGAGATAACCGGGGCTCCATCGTGAGTTCTTTATTTCCATAACATCAAACCAGAGAACCGCAGTTATCATCTCTCATATTTACATGCTTTGGCTTTTAGCTTTCAGTCAAGATTTGGCCGTACAATCACCTTCCTGCTTTCCTTTTTGACGTAAAGCGCCGAGTCCTCTGGGAAATGGAGTCCCTCTGGTCAGCGTCGCTCCCAGTGACGTCCTTCCTGCATTATACTGTATGCCAGCCCCTTTTTCCTTTTTTAGGGAATGTACATGAGAAAATGTTTTTTGAATTCTTTCTGAAGATAAAAAAAACATTTTTAAAAAAGAATTTGAAAGGTTTTATTTTTTATTTCTATGGCCAACCTGTAAGCTAGGTAAAAAATAAATTGAAAAAAAAAAAAAACGTGAAAAAAAAAATATGTGTTTGAACGGGTTTTACTAAGGTGTAAAACTTTTTTTATTTCTTAATAAAAAATTTGTCTTTTGAAAATGAGCTCTTGTGTGTGTGTGCTTTTTTGTGTGTGTGTGTGTGTGTGTCTGTATGACATGGTCGTGTACAGGTCGTGTAACACACACATCATTCCATTCAAGTTCACATTTCCCAACTCGTGGGATTTATGAACGTAAATCCTCTCGACAGCATAATAAACTGTAATCCTACAAAACCCGTATTAGCAGATTTAAGGTGCTCAAGCAGCGCAGGAGGCTGCATTCCAACACCATCGTGTTGGAATGCAGCCTCCTGCTTCAGTCTGGAAGTAGTCAAATGGGTTGGAAACTGCTTTGTGGCAAATATAATAATAATAATAGTATATAAATAACATATATCGAGTCACGAGAGTCATTAGTGAAAATGTCATCGGGCATTTTTAGCATTTGAATAAAAGTCAGCATCATTATCAGGTGCCAAGTGACATATATGTTGATTATAATTGCCACATAATATGTATAATGGCCAAAGTGCAAAACTTCCTGTCTGCAAAATGATCCAGGAAAAGTGGGGGAAAACCACCATTTTTATTTAAAACAATTTAAATTGTATTCTGTGTTGGGTATTCCAAATAGCATTCTGCTATTTATAGTATTTTAGGTGTTTTTTGTATTCTAAAAAAAGGGAATTTTTCAGATAGGAGGTTTTGCTCTTCGGCAATTATATATATTATGTGGCAATTATAATAATAATAATAATAATAATAGGGTAATTAAATATATATTATTAACTTATGTCACTTGGCACCTGATTATGATGCTGATTTATTTATTTATTATTATTTAAAAGTGCCCGATGACATTTTTAGTTAACGCCTTCACTAAGACACGCCTACCTTCAATAAGACACGCCTACCTTCAATAAGACACACTTACCTTCAATAAGACATGTCTACCTTCAATAAGACACACCTACCTTCAATAAGACACGCCTACCTTCAATAAGACAAACTTGCCTTCAATAAGACATGTCTACCTTCAATAAGACACACTTACCTTCAATAAGACACACCTACCTTCAATAAGACAGGCCTACCTTCGATAAGACACGTCTACCTTCAATAAGACACACCTACCTTCAATAAGACACAACTACCTTCAATAAGACACACCTACCTTCAATAAGACACAACTACCTTCAATAAGACATGCCTACCTTCAATAAGACACGCCTACCTCCAATAAGACACACTTACCTTCAATAAGACACACCTACCTTCAATAAGACACAACTACCTTCAATAAGACATGCCTACCTTCAATAAGACATGCCTACCTTCAATAAGACATGCTTACCTTCAATAAGACACGCCTACCTTCAATGAGACACACTTACCTTCAATAAGACACGCCAACCTTCAAAAAGACACACCTACCTTCAATAAGACACGCCTACCTCCAATAAGACACACCTACATTCAATAAGACACACCTACCTCCAATAAGACACACATACCTTCAATAAGACACACTTACCTTCAATAAGACACGCCTACCTTCAATGAGACACACTTACCTTCAATAAGACACGCCTACCTCCAATAAGACACACTTACCTTCAATAAGACACACTTACCTTCAATAAGACACGCCTACCTTCAATAAGACACACTTACCTTCAATAAGACACACCTACCTCCAATAAGACACACTTACCTTCAATAAGACACACTTACCTTCAATAAGACACACCTACCTCCAATAAGACACACTTACCTCCAATAAGACACACTTACCTTCAATGAGACACACTTACCTTCAATAAGACATGCCTACCTTCAATAAGACACGCCTACCTTCAATAACGTCAGTCAGCAGCATGAAGCTACACAAGGACTCACACAACTCAGACAAAAGCAACACAATGAAAATAACAGAACCACAATCGCTCGGGTGACGTTACTGTTCTAGGGTTAAAGACATTCAACTGCTATGCAACACCGGCTCTTTGATGGACTGTTTTTTCTACTCCATCCCGACAGCAATACATGAGACAGATAATCCATGAAAACATCTGGTTCCTCTTCCTCCTTGTGGCGTTTGCGAGATTCCAACGCGCCCCAAGGAAAACAACCAATCAGAAACCGAGTCGGACCAAAAAACTAAAAACACTTGAAGCAAACGTTCATTTCACCGCGAGACGGTTCACTAGAATCTGTTTCTGAAAACAATTGAGGCATGAATTAGGCAATCTTGATTCCTATTCGATCGGCGCTTCCTAGTTTGACACTTTCACTTGAGATCACAAGTTTTACAAGCTCATCGACAGCCGGGTTCAAGAGCTCTGATTGGTTGTTTTTCTTTGGCCCCATCAGAGTAAGAGCCCTGTAGGATATAGTCAGAATATGACACAATGTTGTTAGCTTAAAGATAACATAGATGCTTTTCTTGTAGCTGTTGGGAAACATAAACATGTTCCTCTGGCTGTGATTGGTTGGGTTGAAGGATTGCCCGGGTGATCCCTGGTCGGTGGTTGGTTACCACATGGCGGCCCCTGAGGACATGAAGCCGGCTTCCCAGAAAACATCAACAACGTACTGCTATGTATGCTCGTGTGTGTGTGTTTTACAGTCAATCATCTGACCGTGGGAACTGTTTCCCGCCCCCTTTATGAATGCATTTTCCCAAAGTTGTGTGTTTGTGTTGGCTTCATGGTGGCACTACAACCCACAACACAACAACACATGAGTTAAGTCCATCCAGCCTCACCAAACAACACCACACAAAAGAGAGATCTCTTACCTAAGCTACGCTAACCCCTAAAAACAGGAGAACCAACAACTCTCCACTGAGCTGCGTGGTCTGTGGAAACGGCTTCAGCCGATGGAATATTTTGACCCAAACATCCGTTTCACAACAGGGAAATAACGGCTCAGACATGCTGCGTTTAATAGAAGCTGCTTTCCGAACACAGCCAATTATCCCAGACTGGTATTTTCCCTCAACAACTGCGGGTTACATGCGGTTACTTTTTAATTTTTTTCTCAAAACAACCGCCACCAATGAAAGTATTACGACATAAAATACTCATTTCAAAAGTCCCGTTTCTGCCTCGCAGTGACAGGAAGACAGAGGCTTCTTTCAGACGCTGAGCAAATCCAGTCGGGTCTTGTTTCATTATTTGCTTTTGGTTTTGCTTTTTGTCCAGAAAAGTGACACAAATACCACCACTTCAATTATAATTACTGCTCCCGTGTGACCCAACAAAAGTCCTTTTGTTCGGCAGGAATCACAGAAGATGATGTTGGCTTGAACTCAGCGTTGGATAATATTAATTTAGCTGTTGTGTCGCCGCAGTCTGAGCTTTAAATAACTGGCACTCCAGAGACAGAAACGCAGCGCTGACATTTCCATCCTCCGCTTGCCAGCGCCGAGAATAGACTTCGCTGCTGAGAATCTCTTTTCCCCGTTTCATCTTCATGACAGTTCTTTGGCCTTCACACGGGGAAACGAGCAACAAATAAATCTGCGTGTACTCGAGATTAGCGCTTTATGGTACTTTTGCCTTTTTTGTTCTGCCGTCAAAAATAGAACAGGAAGTGGAAGAGCAAAGCAAGCGAGGGATGATGTGAAAGTCAAGTGGGCCCAGTTTGGATCCCAGGATGTTGTGCAACTCCACACAATACACACCAAAAGAGAGTTGCGCAATATTTGCGCGAGTAGATTACATGTTAAGTCAATGCACAGACGCGAATGGTTGCGCAAAAGCGAATTTTTCGCCGGGCGGCACGATAGAGGCGAAAAAGCGTTGTGAATGTTCGCTTTTCCGCTTTTCCGCTTTTTCACTTTTCCGCTTTTCCGCTTTCCCGCTTTTTCACTTTTTCACTTTTTCACTTATCCGCTTTTTCGCTTTTTCACCTGATGCTGAGTTGCGAAAGCCAATCGGCGTTGAGAAGCTCCGCCCGGCATCACCGCCATCCTGCCGTTACTGAATCAAACTGCTGGTCCTGAAGGAGCGCTGGAAGCGGCTTCATCCAGACACTCGTCCTGGAGGAGTCGGAGCTGTGTGCGACTACGGATAATATTATGAACCCAGACACGGGGCGGTTGATGTTCCGACGTGTGTGGGACTTCCTCAACAAGTATAAAGCAGAACTAGTGGTTACTTCAATGGTGAATGACGGAAACGGTAAATGTTTTCACGGAGTAAAGCCACAGAGATAAGCCCCGCCCCCTTTCCGCAGCAAATGGTTGCGAAAAAGGGAATTAACCACATAAAGTCCAGCGAGTAAAGTCAGGCGAAATTTGCAACTCTTTTGGTGTGAACGCAGCACTAGACTCTCATTCTTATCTGTTTTGGTCCAGACACAATAACCTGTAACTCTTGTTATACGTAGCCCGGTGTCTCTGGATGCTGCTTTCTGGTTTGTTGGTGGAAGTCAATCGTTGTGATTGGTCCAGTTTCATCTGGTCTTCAGGTACCTGCTGGTGCAAAAGCATGATGAAGACCAGTCACGTCCAGAGACAGAACTTCCTGTTTCAATGTTGGCTCGTGAGCTCAGTGTGCAAACCTGCACATATGAGTGTGTGTGTGTAAATGTACTGTATTATAGTGGGCCATCGGGGCCTTAACTACTTTTCCATGCGTGACTGCTGTATGTGTGTGTGTTGCATTTTATGAGCAGTGTGTGTTGAACCTGTTATGTAACGGTAGACTCTTGGGGATAATTAAGTCTGCCGAAGCCGAATGTACATGTATATAGAGGACTGAACAGTACTTACACACAACATGAACCATGTTATCTCGCAGAGTGACAGAAAAAAAATGTGTGTGTCCTCACACAGAAAGGAAATACACAGAGGCTCAAACACACAGACACTAACATGCACCGGGTGAATAAGACACACACGGTACATTACATCCGAGTGTGTGTCTGCTGCCCCACAACTCTCTCCTCACACACATGGATTGTTGTGGGAAAGGAGCTCACAGAAGAACCAGCTAACTTTGGTTGAAAAGCGAAAAAAAAAAAAAAAAAAAGAGTCATTACACAAGTTCTTAGGAAACCTGTGCACACAGTGTGACGTACGAAGAGAAGTGTTTAAAACCGTCGGTCCAGCCTGTCCACACATGCAGTGCAGAAACGAAGTTCACACAAAGACACACCAAACATAATGAGTCATCCAACATAAAATTAGGCATTTTTATTGTTCTTACTTCTGATCTTTTCTCACGTTCTTCTCAAAAAGAGAAGTATAGCAGTACACTCTTGGTTTCATAGAAAAAAAAAACGGGAAAAGAAACGACAACAACAAAGTTATACATTTTATTTCCTCTCTGATAATGTCTGTTTTGTATTTTCTCCCATGTTTCAGAAGAGTAATATTGTCATATAAAAATACTATATTACATAGAATAGAACTTTACACAATTTGAAAAAAATACACAATATCAACGCATACATTATTAACGGCCCAATCCAGAATTGCAATAAACTGAAATACCACTTGTCAATATATGTCTTTTTTTTTTCATAATTCAATGTTTAATTAAAGTCATGAAACGAACATGAATGTTTCAGGCTACAATGAATCAACTAACTTGTTTGTGAAACGTTCTCGTGGGATTCCTCAGAAATGTGACGCAGAGATTGGAGAGACGCACTCGTGACTAAAAGATCATTCGAGACGATCAAATTTGTGTCTTTGGATATCATGCAAAAATATAATTTATTATTTTTTATTTATTTTATATAATTTTCCCTTTCGTAGAGTCAAAACCGAATCTCCAGTAAAGAAGTTGTCATTTGTTACGAGTAATGGCATACAACTTGTTACGTTTGGCTACCTAGCTGTAGTTTAGAGGCAGAATGCTAATGGCTAGCTGAACAAATACTGTAAAGAGCGAGTTAACTATATTTTCCTTTGTGGAAAGCAAATGGCTAGCTGACTAAGTGGTATAGTAGAAATAGAAGGGGGACTGTATCTGGATTGCACATTAAGCTAATGGTTAGCTGACCAAGTGCTAAAGTTGTAATATAAGGTTAAGCTAAGGGCTAGCTGACTAAATGCTATAGTTGTAATATAAGGGGGACTATATCTGGATTGTATGTTAAGCTAATGGTTAGCTGACCAAGTGGTATAGTAGAAATATAAGGGGGACTGTATCTAGATTCATGTTAAGCTAATGGCTAGCTGACTAAGTGCTATAGTTGTAATTTAAATGGGACTGTATCTAGATTACACGTTAAGCTAATGGTTAGCTGACCAAGTGCTATAGTTGTAATTTAAGGTTAAGCTAATGGCTAGCTGACTAAGTTCTATAGTTGTAATTTAAGGTTAAGATAATGGCTAGCTGACTAAGTGCTATAGTTGTAATTTAAGGGGGACTGTATCTAGATTACACGTTAAGCTGATGGTTAGCTGAACAAGTGCTATAGTTGTAATTAAGGTTAAGCTAATACCTAGCTGACTAAATGCTATAGTTGTAATATAAGGGGGGCAGTATCTGGATTGCAAGTTAAGCTAATGGCTAGCTGAAGACACTGTCGTTAGCTAGTGAACCGTTATCTCAGTCCCGTAAAGGAAATGTCTTGGATGGATATATGACTAAATAATGTTAATTAATCATTACAATTAGTGACAACAGACAAATGCAGCCTACGTAAAAAAAAAAAAACGTCAAAAAATCGTCCAACTGAAGTATATGTAAATTCCCCAAAATGCCATAGACAGAAAAGACATTTTAATATTAATTTTAAAATGATTGCATTATAAATACGGTCTTGGTACAGGAATTACATTTTTGCAAAATGTTCAACGACTTAAAAAGGGCCGGTGTGTTGGATTTGATGGCATTTAGCGCTGCGGTTGCAGACTGCAACCAATGGAAACTTCTCCCGCATGCAAGCATGCAGCGTTAATGTATATATATATATATATATATATATATATATATATATATATATATATACGCTAAAGAAAATACGCTAAAGAAAATATACTTATTGTTTTTATATTCTATTTCGATTGCAATAGATCCACCTAAATGCCACACATGACCTGTAAATGAGCAAATTTGTCACATGTATTACGTTGTGCAACTGTGGAGAAGTATTTATATTTTCTTATAAACTTCACTCATCCGTGGGGCTGTTGTTACAATTCCGGATTGGGCTTTAAACTGACCTTTGACCCAGAAATGCATAGGGAGTATGGATGACCACACACATACACACATACATAAAAAACAACAGAACAATTTGGAAGGCCTTTCTCAGCATTTTGTCTTTTTTTCTTCTTTTTTTTTTACCTTTTACAAAACGTTTTCTTTTGGCCACTTCACAGTTGCGTAAAAAACACTCAGACAGGTCTGTCCCGTTGTACATGAAAATACTTACAGTGCATGGTATTCAACAGTGTGCTTCTTTTTTTTTTGTGTGTGTGTGTGTAGCAAGTGCTTGTTGAGATGTAAATGTCCATTTTTTTCTTGTCCTTTATGAAAAAAGTTCTCAGGCTCGCTCACAAGGAATGAGTTCACACGGCTTTCATGTCATCAGGGTCTCCTTACGGCCCACAGCTCTGAAAAAATATCACCACTGTACAACGAAATGTACACCACCTAGCGTCTCCCTCTCCCTGACCAACACACACACACACACACACACACACACACACACACACACACACGCTCATATATGCTTCAAAGGAAATAGAAACTGACATCCTTGGATACGTACATGTAAAAACACATGTATATACATGTAGTGCACACAGACCCACATACCAATACAGTCATTTACATGCAGGCTCTCACATTCTATTACACACACACACACACACACACACACACACACAGGTGCTCTCAATGGGGGCAGCTGGATTCTAACTGTATTGTGTAACAACGCGAGGAAGAGTGGGAGACATGCAAACAGTGTGTGTGAGAGAGAGAGAACAGAGGTTGTGATTGTTCCCGTCGAAAATGTTTCCAATCCTTCGGAGGACAAAGGCTATTCTCTGTCTCCTCTCGGTTTCACACACACATTCTCACATGTGGTGTCGACTCTCTCTACTGTGCTTCCACACAGGAATACATTTATAACAAATGTGTCTTTCTTACCCATAAACCCTCTCCAGTTTCTCTCTGTCTCTCACACACACACCACAACACACACACACGTTTCCCCAGTAGGAGGGGAGCAACCAGCTAGCCTCATTTCGGCAAATGCGCAGATAATAAGTGCAAAGAAAAAGGGTTTTGGCAGAAATGAGAGGAGTTCATTAAGACGGGAGGCGGAGGAAGTGGAACGAATCTCAGAAGAAAAAGAGGCGGGAGAGGTGAAGAAAAGTCCTGGAACGAGAGGTTCAGATGTCTTGAGTTGTGCTCGTGTCGCTGCGAAGCGAGCGGCGCTATTTCGGGCCCACTGACAGCCGCAGCACCTCCACGACTCAGGTGGGAATGAAACACACCCGCTTGAATCATCAGAGCAAAAGATGAGCGGCTGAAATCTCTTCGTCTTCAGATCTCCACGACAGGAATGGTCCGACCTCGAGCCGGAGTTTGGGTCTGTCCCTTCTGGGCTACCGTAGAAGCAACCTCCTGCTCCATATGGAGACATGTTCGAAGCTATCAAGTACACAAATCTTGTTTTCAGGTGATTTTACAATGAAGAAGACATACTTATTATTATTATATTCCATTTCTGCCAAGAGACCCCACCCCCCCCGAATGCTTTAAGAACCGTCCACTCGGCCACATTGATGTAAAAAGAACAACATGATTTTTCAAAAGCAAAGCTGAAATAATCAAAAGTGGGCAGCTAATCAAAAGAGAAAGATGTGATGGCGAAACTTCTGGAACAAGCTGTACTTTGAAAGATTAAGAGTTCTGTGAAAAATGCATTCAAAGGCTCAATTATCGAACCTGTGTGTATCTTCCACATCTGTTCACACCCTTCCAGACACACCCACAGAGATGAGAACACACTGACTCAGATATATGTGCCCATCAGAAACGTCAACAACTTTTAAGATGAACTCTAAATGACGGACCGACTGCATGCACTGTTGCTCCTGTGAGCGTCAGACCTTTTAGTGACTCTCTAACACGCCGTCAACGCCGAGGCAACGACATTGTGCGTCTCACGCGTTGTGCGTCTCACGCGTTGTCGTGGATATCGTGCGCTGAGGGTTGTGACGAAGCGTCGGTGTCTAACAGTGAGAACAGGCTCAGCTATGTGTGTGTGTATTTTTCAGCAAATATGTGACCTCAAATGATAAAAGCACAAGGATTATGAAGCAGTATTGCTAAAAAACACACACACACACACACACATCTCAAAGGAGAAAATGTGAACCTTGAAAAATAAAATCGTCTTCTCTGAAGTTATGGATTTTTTTGCCTCTTTCGTCAGCACTCGGGTGGTGGAAATTACAACTTGTATTATACTTTTGTCTGTTCAGTATAAAGATAATGCATTTGGGGATAAATACATCCACATTGTTTGTGTTCCCAAAGTGTGTTCACAGTTTAGAATACAGTTTGTTTATGTGCTACACCCAGCACCTTTAATGGCATGAATAGAGGTCATTTCAATGAACCCGCTGCTCTCACACGACTGGAGGGACAGACACTGTAGCAGCAGTTGGCAAACAAACTAAAAAGTCGCAGGAAAATGTTCTTCTGTTGGCAACAAAGTTGTCTCTGTGGCATCTCCACGAGCAAAAGCTGCAACAAGTGTGTTGAAGCAATAAATGATAATGAATCATTGTTTAACGTGCCAAATTTACGTCTGAAGCGAAAAGCAAATCCTCTTTTTTCTTCTCACGTTTTGGACTGAACGTTAATGTTTTGGCAGTAGTGATGACGCCGTTGTCTCCCACTTGTAATGATGGCACACATTTAGATTGTTATGTTTTACGTTGTATTATTGTGCTGACGTGTCCAGTATAGAAGTCCACTTTCATGCAACAGCTGGGGGGGAAAAAGCTAAACTTGACCCGTTCTAGAAATTGTATTTACGCATTCTTAGCAGCAATATGGAATTATCTAATGGCTACATCTGTCTGGACCATTAATGTTCTACTGAGTGTTCATAGCCTTTCTTAAAACAAACGAAATCTGTAAACTGAACGAGGCAGTTCCTTTTTTTAACAGCACAGTTGAAATGTCCTTAAAATCATTTACAATATTGTGTTTTAAGTATCAAAGATGTCTAGAAACCCGTGGCCTGGCACTGACGACAGCTGAACCCAAATTGCAGGTTTTTTAGCCATTTGTTTTCAGTGAAAACAGCATTTAAAGAGTCGTCAGCTAACGGACGGTTAAAATGCCAGCTAAGCGGTTGTTTGCGTTGGAAGGACTTGGAGGGTTCCCGGCCAAGCTTCGGGAGAGTGTCTCTGCAACGAGCCAGTGCTCCCACAGAGGATCATACAGTCTGACAGCAGTTTAACCCAGTGTGACTGGGAAGGAGCGACTGTGTGGGCATGCAAGTGAAAGTGTGTGTGTGTGTGTGTGTGTGTGTGTGTGTGTGTGTGTGTGTGAGAGAGAGTATCTGTAGAATCGGTGGCGTGTGTGTTTGGACCAGTTCCAGTACAGAACTTTGTACTTCATCACCAGTATAGTATGTCTCCTGTATGAGTGTGTCTAGAGATGTATCTGTGTGTGTTACAGGTCTAATGGGTGGTCTAAACTGTTGTTATTGTCCTCTGTGACGTCGTCGTCGTCGTCGTTCGCCAGTGGGTTGCGACTGATGACGAGCTCCAGCCGGTCCCCGGCCTCCGTGATGAGAGGAACCGCCAAGCAGCAGTCGAAGTCCCTCGTCCTCACGTGGTTCACCTGGACGCAGCCGGAGAGAGACGCACACAACAGGTGAGCGGCACCGCCGTGGGCTAGCGCGCAAGCTAACGAGCGGAGACGCTCGCTAGCTTGACACCGACTGTTGCTTCAGGTTTAAGGATGATTCCTGATACGGTCTCGTTTTGGATCGAGGTCTTGTTTTGTATCGAGGGTCTTGTTTTGTATCGGGGGTCTCGTTTTGTATCGAGGTCTTGTTTTGTATCGGAGGTTTTGTTTTGTATCGAGGGTCTTGTTTTGTATCGGGGTCTTGTTTTGTATCGAGGGTCTTGTTTTGTATCGGAGGTCTTGTTTTGTATCGAGGGTCTTGTTTTGTATCGAGGGTCTTGTTTTGTATTGAAGGTCTTGTTTTGTATCGAGGGTCTTGTTTTGTATCGAGGGTCTTGTTTTGTATTGAGGGTCTTGTTTTGTATCGAGGGTCTTGTTTTGTATTGAAGGTCTTGTTTTGTATCGAGGGTCTTGTTTTGTATTGAAGGTCTTGTTTTGTATCGAGGGTCTTGTTTTGTATTGAAGGTCTTGTTTTGTATCGAGGGTCTTGTTTTGTATCGAGGGTCTTGTTTTGTATCGGGGTCTCGTTTTGTATCGAGGGTCTTGTTTTGTATCGAGGGTCTTGTTTTGTATCGGGGTCTCGTTTTGTATCGAGGGTCTTGTTTTGTATCGGGGGTCTCGTTTTGTATCGAGGGTCTTGTTTTGTATTGAAGGTCTTGTTTTGTATTGAGGGTCTTGTTTTGTATCGAGGGTCTTGTTTTGTAACGAGGTCTCGTTTTGTATCGAGGGTCTTGTTTTGTATCGGGGGTCTCGTTTTGTATCGAGGGTCTTGTTTTGTATCGAGGGTCTCGTTTTGTATCGAGGGTCTTGTTTTGTATCGAGGGTCTCGTTTTGTATCGAGGGTCTCGTTTTGTATCGAGGGTCTTGTTTTGTAACGAGGGTCTTGTTTTGTATCGAGGGTCTTGTTTTGTATCGAGGGTCTCGTTTTGTAACGAGGTCTTGTTTTGTATCGGGGTCTCGTTTTGTATCGAGGGTCTCGTTTTGTAACGAGGGTCTTGTTTTGTATCGGGGTCTCGTTTTGTATCGAGGGTCTTGTTTTGTAACGAGGGTCTTGTTTTGTATCGGGGTCTTGTTTTGTATCGAGGGTCTTGTTTTGTAACGAGGTCTTGTTTTGTATCGGGGTCTCGTTTTGTATCGAGAGTCTTGTTTTGTATCGAGGTCTTGTTTTGTATCGGGGGTCTTGTTTTGTAACGAGGGTCTTGTTTTGTAACGAGAGTCTTGTTTTGTATCGAGGGTCTTGTTTTGTATCGAGGGTCTTGTTTTGTAACGAGGTCTCGTTTTGTATCGGGGGTCTCGTTTTGTATCGAGGGTCTCGTTTTGTATCGAGAGTCTTGTTTTGTATCGAGGTCTTGTTTTGTATCGAGGGTCTTGTTTTGTATCGAGGGTCTTGTTTTGTAACGAGGTCTCGTTTTGTATCGGGGGTCTTGTTTTGTATCGAGAGTCTTGTTTTGTATCGAGGGTCTTGTTTTGTAACGAGATCTTGTTTTGTATCGAGGGTCTCGTTTTGTATCGAGAGTCTTGTTTTGTATCGAGGTCTTGTTTTGTATCGAGGGTCTTGTTTTGTATCGAGGTCTTGTTTTGTATCGAGGGTCTTGTTTTGTAACGAGGTCTTGTTTTGTAACGAGGTCTCGTTTTGTCCGCCCACAAGTGGGTAAAAAGAGGAGAGGTTTCTAGAGGCCAGCGATAATCATGTTCATCCTAAATACAAGTTTATTTTGAACCAAAATATTCAGCATTACTTAAAACAACAAACACAGAAACGTTGTATTTATTGTTGCTTCAGTTAAAATGGTATGAGTCTTTTTTTCCCTCTTCCGTTTCTACATAACCGTATCAAAAGAAAAAGTGTGCGGCCTTGAAGAAAGTACTGATGGAAACTAACCAACAGCTAATTTGTAAAGCAGATTTGGGGGTTGAATTGAAACCTTTTCAGGGCCATTTCTGACGAGACGAAGCCGCGTTTGCGCCGCACTCCATAAAAATGAAATGTTACAACAAGGTTAAGATGATGGATTTGAGCATTAATTTGATGGTGACGAGTAATATTATACAAAGTACAAAGACGTTGACAAAACCTCAAAAACCTCAAAAACCTCAAAACCTGAAATGGGTTCCCTCGTCTTTACCTGCAGGATCCTGTCATAGGGTCGGAGCCCGGCTCGATCGGCGGGCCCGTCCGGTCTGATCATGTTGACGTACACTCCTTTCTCCAAGAAGCCATCCGACACGCTGAAGCCAAAGTCGTCGATCTCGGGGTCCTTCACCACCGTCACCTGCAGGAGACGACACAAGGAGGGGAGGTGGGCGCGATGAAATCTAAACTTTGACCTTGTTTAAGAGTACCGTAAAAGTCGGGTTATAAGCCGCTACTACCTTCGGTGGTTGTCCCTGCTGTAGCCAGCTAGCGCTGCTGCTAGCTCCCAGCTGTAGCCAGCTAGCGCTGCTGCTATCTCCCCATTGTAGCCAGCTAACGCTGCTGCTATCTCCCCACTGTAGCCAGCTAGCGCTGCTGCTAGCTCCCCGCTGCTGCTAGCTCCCAGCTGCTGCTGCCCAAGTCGGACGTCGAGCCAGGGCTGGTCCCGCTACCTTTGGTGGTTGTTGGGGAGCAAGCGGGAAACTAGCAGCAGTGCTAGCTGGCTACAGCGGGGAGCTAGCGGGGACAACCACCGAATGTAGTAGCGGATTATAACCCGACTTTTACGGTAATCCCAGTTTAAAAGGGAACGGGAAGCAGTGGCTTCTCTGCATACTCGTCTCTCGCTGACAGCACATCACACCGTTTAAAAGTATAATCAGGGTCCGAACCCAGAAGCGAAGCCCGGTGGTGAACTCACTTTGTGCAGCTCCAGAGGCGTCGGGGACAGAATCCCCTGCATCTCCTCTTTGATCCGACGAGACTCCCACGTCCTCTCCGACACTCTCAGAGAGGCCTTTGATTTGGGCTCGTGGTGCAGGAGAGGAGATTGGTTGTCTTGGTGGATGTGGGCCCCGTGGTGCAGGTGGGCCTCGTGGTGCAGGTGGGCCTCGTGGTGCAGGTGGGCCTCGTGGTGCAGGTGGGCCTCGTGAAGCAGGTGGGCCTCATGGTTAAAATGGGCCTCCTGGAGCAGGTGGACATCTGGGTGGAATGAAAGGGTTAGTTTGTAAGAAATTCAATTTAAACAAGTATTTGGTGCCCTTCAATATACAGCAGTATACATACAGTTTTGCTCAGTTCAGTTTCCCGGAATTAAATTTCAGATTCAAGTTTTTTACTTTTCTTGGTCCTATACTAATAAGGGCTTGGGGGAGGCAACCACTGGTCACATCTGCCATCAAATGACCTTGGTGGAGTTGGGCCTCTTCGTGCAGGTGGGCCTCCTCGTGCAGGTGGGCCCCTTGGTGGAGGTGGGTGCCTTGGTGGAGGTGGGTGCCTTGGTGGAGCAGGTTCCCCTGGTGCAGAAGAGAATTCCTCCGCAACGGGCTCATCCTGCTGTGGCTCAGCATGGGTTCAGCTGGAGGCTTGTTGACGCCGTCCACGCCCAGACTGATGGCCGTTCCGGTCATGATGGATGCCTGCACAAACCAAAACACAACAACTGAGTTCAAGCACGTTGAAGAATGCGAATAGGGTGCAGTTGAGGTCGCAGGCGGACTAACCTCGATCTCTCTGAGGAGTTCTGATTGGCCGCAGGTCTCCAGATCCTCAAGCGCCTGACACCAGAAGCTGTCATCCGGATCCAAAAGAATACCGTCTGGTTGTTGGCCAATAAATCTGTCACACACATGAACAAATACATAATAAATTGAATGTCTTAAGCCACAGAATAAACAGGGACAGAATAAACAGACGCACAGACGTGTTTGGACAAACGCTTTCTTTACGTTTATCTTGATTCTGCATGCAGAATAAACATGTGGGAATAGAGCAGGACAGGGAGAAACTCTGTGTTCTGGTTAATCCAACACGGGTAATCTTTTAACGCTGAATGTCCTTGACTGACAAGATTAATTCAGTTTCACTGCACAGCTGACTTTTTTTTTTTTCCTCGTCTCATCCTTCCTCTCCATCTCTCCGCCCCCATTAGTGTTACATAACCCCCAACGAGTGTTGCTATCCTCACAAGGCTTAACCCCCTGACTCATCACACACACACACACACACACACACACACACACACGCGCACTCGCACGCTGATGTGGAAATATTCCACATCACCAGCAGCTCGAGAAGAAAAAACACAGTTGTTTGTCACGTAGACACCAGAGATAGTATGGAGCAAATTATGTGACGAGCAAAAATTGCATTTTTCATTCAGAAATTCACTTTTTTCCCTTTCATTCATTCATTTTAAATATATGTATAATAATATATAATATTTTGGTTTTTGGACTCTTAGATGGACAAAACAAGCAATTTGAAAACAAATTCATAAATTCATGCTGGACATTTGTAACCACTATATTGATTACACTATGAATGGATTAACAGGAGAAAAGTGATGGGCCTCCTCTCCATATAAATGCAACCCTTAAATAAAAGCCTCAGCGTATGTGAATAGCTAGTTAAACAAAAACCATCAGAACAAAAAAAATACTTTTTTACATCATGAAATAAAGGAACACATGAGGTTTTTGTACGTTGTAGTTTACTTCATCTTCAGATCACAGCTGACCATTATGAAAACCATGCAATGGTGATCCAGGAACCCACTGCTTTCCATCCATTCAAGTAATAATACTTAAATAATAATACACTCTTAAAAGATCTTTACGTCCACTTGAGTTGTAACATTTTACATTTCAAGTCTGCAACATCAGATTTTCATGCCGCCAAAAAAACCCAATTCTGCTGGAATTGAATGAAAAAATCTAAAACTGTATGTCATGCATTCAACAATAGTCAGTAGAGGTATCACACAAACATGATTGGTCGCTAAAAAGATCAAACTAAGTCTAGTCCTACCCTGGTGGTTTGTCCCAGTCGTCCTCACTGAAGCCTCCGTCGCTGAAGGGGTAGTTCTTCCGGCGTCCAGGAGGTGGCGTGGTGCTGCGCTGCTGCTTGGCACTACGCCACTCGTGGGGGTGGAGGGCGATGCCGGCCGCCTGGTGGTTGTAGGTACCTGCTGGAGGCGAGGCGGTGCTCATTAACGGGGCGACATCACCGTTTAGCGTTCTAGATCGAGCTATCTGGATTTGTGAGTTTTCCTCGGATGTCGAATTATGTATCATCTACCACCTTTTATGAGAGATCGATATGTTTTTCCAGCATGTGGCCGTGGCGTGCATGTGTCAATCTGAAGCTCACCCTGGCTGCCGTAGCCGGCGTCCAACCCCGAGCCGTCCCACGACTCCATGGCCGAGTCCACGCTGGGAATGGTGGTGGAGTAGAGCTCCGACAGCTTGTTGGTCTGTTGGCTGTCCGTCAAATCGTCCTCCTCTGGGTCGCTGACCTCGTTCTCCGTGGTGTCCTCGGCCTCGGCCGCTTTCCCGTCCTCTCCATCTTGGAGACAAGAAGTTGGGAGTTCAGTTTATCTATTAAAAAAAACGCCTTAAACCTTTTGGAAACCAACCTATTTTTAGGCCCTTTCCTTGAAAATGTCATACCCAAACTAAAAAGGGTGTATCTCTGCAACCACTAGGGCTATTTGAATAATTTTGGTTATAATAAAAGGTACACATGTAAGATGTTGTTCAGATGTGTAAATATCAGTCTATATGTTACTGGTTAAGAGTAAATGAAGATGACACACAGAAAAAAATGAAAAGGTTTCAGGTCCGCCTATAAAAAAATCACTTTCAGGATGATTATTTCTTTGAAATGATGCAACTGTAAAGTCCAACTCTAACCCAAATCATAGCTCAATATGTGAACATTCTCTAACCCAAATTATAGCTCAATATGTGAACATTCTCTAACCCAAATCATAGCTCAATATGTGAACATTCTCTAACCCAAATCATAACTCAATATGTGAACATTCTCTAACCCAAATTATAGCTCAATATGTGAACATTCTCTAACCCAAATCATAGCTCAATATGTGAACATTCACTAACCCAAATCATAACTCAATATGTGAACATTCTCTAACCCAAATTATAGCTCAATATGTGAACATTCTCTAACCCAAATCATAGCTCAATATGTGAACATTCACTAACCCAAATCATTGCTCAATATGTGAACATTCTCTAACCCAAATCATAACTCAATATGTGAACATTCTCTAACCCAAATCATAACTCAATATGTGAACATTCTCTCTGCAAAGGTTGACTTTGATAAAGTGAAGCAGAACAAAGTTAGAGAGGGTTTAGAACAGAGGTCTCCAAAATTTGCATTGGGGCACATTTGAATTTTCTCATGTACCAAACCATATATTTCACTTGTATATTACTTATGGTGTTCAATACATCCAATTACAGCAGTTTTGGGCTTTTTCTTTTCTTCATAAAACAAGCTATGATTTACAGTTTTATATAACATTGCTCAGTCAGATTGGATTTTAAAAGGTTAAAGCCAATAAGACTTTTAGGGCGTTCAAGTCATGTCCAAACACCAGGTCCAGTCGAGTCCGGTTCCAGACCACAAGAAGGTAAAGTGTTCTTCAGCAGCGAATATGCCGATTCATTAGGATGCAGAGAAATTATCTATAAACAACATGGATCCGTCTCCTGACATCAAACCAATCAAAACATAGCATTTAGGTTTAAGGGGCCTTTTCAAGTTTCTGCAGGTACTCTAAGGAAGAGGTGTTTTTTACCCATGCATCATGTTGGTAGAATCAGACTACTGATCTGGAATCAGCAGCCAGGAACAACTTGAGCAGTTCTCAATAGCCGAGACAATTCAGAGGCACGAAACCAAGACAAGAGACTTCAAAAAGAGACTTTAGTGCTACGGCCCTGCAATGACGGATCGATCTATTCATTCTTTTTCATCGCAACCATATTGATCGTAGCTACCGGACACAGCTTCATACATACTGTCCAGCTGTTTCTTTATCTTGAGGGTCACCGTCTCTCCGGCCATCTGCAGCAGGTGGATCGCTTCACTCAGGGGCTTCCCCTTCAGACTGACGCTGTTGATAGCCAGGATCCGATCACCCACATGAATGGCCCCCGTCCTGGACACACACAGGTAGGTAGGTCAGAGGTCACACACAGACGAAGTTAAATACATCAACATGATTACTCTTGGAACCACAGACCGTCTGAATCGTGGTTCTGTTGGACACACCCAGAACTCTGAACCTTTCAAGTCTGCTTTTAACCTCCAACTATTTCATTGTCCGTCAACACTGCGTCTATCTCTAAGATGGTGTCTTTTTTGGTTATTACTTGATCTCGACCTTCTCAGCTCTAACATAGTGGATTGCGTCCTCCGGGTTGGGAGGGAGTCCAAGTATTTTGGGATCTTGAGGGTCAAATGGAGAGGACAAATTCCTCAACAGCCAGATTTACTCAGAAAACATTAAGAAGAAAATCCTGATCTACCGTTAAGCTCATTATACCCCCCATGCAGACACACAAGGCTTCAGCGCCGCAGACACACCGTCAATGTTTACGGGTCACATCTGGGTCGAGGAATTTAAGTTATGGCTGTTGACTAATAAAGGGAACAACAAGATGACCCTGGAATGAACAACCACGACTGCGTCGCCTCCCACTATCACAAACAGACTGTAAACATGGTCAACGCTGGCCTTCTTGGATAAGAGGCGTTATTCAGTTTTCATATCTTATCTCATACACACTCAAGGATCCGTGCATCACATGAACATGCGTAAGAGATTAAAGTATATATATTAAAGTATAAAATATAGATTATAGAGTGCTTTCAGCCAGCAGGTCTCAGTTTAGGACAGGAAGTAGAAAAACTCCAAGAAATGGAGGTCCCAGAGTGTTTGTTCCCTGGGAACCTTTTGGGTGGAAAACCACGTGAGCCGGGTCAAGCCGACATCTTATTGTGAAATAAGTGTTGCGAGCTCATGACTCAGGACAGCCATGATGTCTCGTGTTTCTACAAGTCACATGGCACCTACTGCTGCCGGGGATTCCCTCCATTTGCCTGGGGGGGGGGGGGCGTCGTCTAGTATTTCTCCTAATAAGGTGCTTTTGTCTTTGTTTTTGCCCAACTGCTTGGGAGGCCTAAATAAGGCATCTCTTCTTCATCCTGATAATATTTACTCCTAACGTTGTCGCTCTCGAGGTTATGACCCTCGTGCTGGAGTCATCGTGACCTTTGACACCAAAGGGGATTATTACTTTCTCCACCAGGACAAGGAATCATCCTTTCTATGAAGATGTTTATTCAGGGTTCATACACATGCTGACCAAAGGATTTCATGACTTTTCCATGACTTTAAACCAAATTTCCATGACCAAACATTTAGTGAAATCTAGGTGTAAACAGTAAAAAGTGAGTAAATGTAGTATTTAAACTAACAATGAGAACACAAAGCATACAGTAAACCTTAAAGGACACAAATGAATGAGACAATAGTTTGATTAAAAGAATAAACATTTATATAGATGCCTGTATGTATGCCTGCTTATATTTTGAGTCTTTCTTTTAAAAGCATATTCATTATTTCAAACTCAGCGTAAATGAACGACATGAACACATGAATATAACACACTTACATGACTTTTACTAAACTTTTGGGATTTTATTTTTTTCAAGGACTTTTCCAGGCCTGGAAATAACCATTTTAAAAGTCCAGGTTTTCATAGTGCTACAGTAAAGTATTCCATAATGAAAATCATAATGAAATCATGCAATAGACCGATTTTAAAATAAATATCTCGAGGCTCCACTCTCCCGAAAAGCCTCGGAGACGGAAGAACAACATGTCGTCCGTGTGAATGGATCGCTGTGAAACACGATATAGTGGGAAGGCG
Source organism: Taurulus bubalis (assembly GCF_910589615.1). Taxonomy (NCBI): domain Eukaryota; kingdom Metazoa; phylum Chordata; class Actinopteri; order Perciformes; family Cottidae; genus Taurulus; species Taurulus bubalis. The sequence goes on along the minus strand of NC_136593.1, from coordinate 3,120,688 downwards.
GGACCGCCGCCAACACAAGCGTCCACGGTCCCAAAAAAAGACGTCCGGAGGGTTTCTAGGAATCGCACGTGTTCAACTTATCTAAATATAAAACGCTGAAACAGCAACAACAGACCGCTGGAGATGGAGCTAAACGGGACAAAGAGGTTTCTGATGCCCGGAATGCCGACGAAGCACATTCATAAAAAAGGGACGTACCGCTCTTTTATGACGATTTTAATGTTTGTAAAGTGTTTGAAAAGCGCTATATAAATAAAATGTATTATTATTATCACGGGATTTTAAATGTCTACATTTATTTTCATCATTGATACAGAATGTATTAGTTTAACCTCTTAGCGTTCCTGTAAAATTTGCCAAAAAACGCCTGTCCAGGTATACCCAAAGTAAATTGGAAGCTGTACTTGAACTATTAGAGTAAATGCATGGTCTGGGTCTCTTTTGAAAGGTAACAATCTGAAGCTTTTTTCCCTCAATAGTCAGAATCACTTTAAGTGCTGCTGACACTGAGTTATATGAGTCGGACCCACTGCGCCCTACAGACCCGATGACGCGGTGAAACATGAACCAGTCGTGGGTTTTTGCTTGTGTGTGTGTGTGTGTGTGTGTGTGTGTGTGTGTGTACCTCTCAGCCAGGCCTCTCTTGGTCAGGCCGGATATCGTGATGGGATCAAAGGGCTCCTCGGTGCCTGAGATGGTGATACCCAGAGGGCCTCCGTACCGCTTCAGCTCCACCGTGTAGATGATGCTGCCCGACGTCTCTTGCTCGTCTGATGCACACACACACACACACACACACACACACACACACACAGACACACACAGACGCACGTGTTATTCTATTGTTTCAACTCCAACGAGAACATGTATACATATTACACACACACACACACACACACACACACACGCACACTAAAACCTCTTCAGTTAACTTGGTGATACTGCATCACGTTGCCCGTACATGTGAAATGCACACACACACACACACACACACACACACTTCTTTGCAGAAGTAGGTCAAAACTCTTCTCAAGACAACAACGGTGAGGAAGACACAGTTTCCATGGTAACGAGGTAAAAGACTGCTTTGTCATTATGTAGCATGAACACATAATCTCACACGTTCATTTCACCCTGTGTGTGTGTGTGTGTGTGTGTGTGTGTGTGTGTGTGATCATGTCCTCTGAGTCATAATCTAGCGTGACTACACAATCTGTCCAAAAAATAAAAAATGAATGTAATGTCCCGGTGTCCATGAGTCTGTTTTATTATTATTATTATTAGTAGTAGTAGTAGTATTATTAGTGTTATTATTATGTATATGTATTAATGTTTTACATCCCATGGGGCGACCATGTGTTCATTAAATTAACATTAAATGAATCAAACACATCCAAGATGGTGGCTGTAGAAAGGATTCACACACATTATGCACCACCAGATATCATGTTCTTATATAACTATATCACAACATTGTCACGTTCTTGTTTTTTTAACGCTGTTATTTGGATTTAATAGTTCTCCATCTATAAAGATGCATCTCTCCATGTTTGCTGGTATTGAAACAGGAGTTGTGGACTCCAGCAGCACCTGGTGGCCGCATGCTGTCACTGCAGCTCTCTAAACCTGCTCCGTACCCGAGTTGTCTTCGTCTTTGCGTATCTTCAGCTTCACCAGCTCCTCGCTCTGCTGCAGGATCTGCTCCGCCTCGTCTTTGGAGCAGCTCTCCAGGCGGATGTTGTCGATGGCCAGCAGCTTGTCGCCGGGCTCCAGAGTCCCTGTTCTGTGGAGGGGATCGGGGGTGCAGAGAGAGATCAAAGGTGGAACCAGATATTCACAGAGCGGCAGTAGCAATCAGCAGTTATAATATAGAATGAATGAAGAGAGTTGTGAGTAATGCGTGTCTCTTATATACCTGTGGGCCATGCTGCCCTTCTTGATGTCAGAGATGATGAGGGGCTCTCCTGGCTTCTTACTGGCTGCGGAAGAAGATGACATCACACTAAGTATATATTGCATACATAAAACAATTCAGAAAAAGAATAGTCACTACTATTAATACAAATGACAACATCATAACAGTAACTTAGTTCATGTTTAAAGAAATGAGATCATGGAAAATAAGGTTCAATTTATTTTTTTCCCCCTGAAATCTAGTTAATTGCTTTGCTGATGATGCAACTCTGGTGGGACCGGTCTCCTGTAAGGCTCATAGGAACCAGGTCTCAGGTCTCACAGGAACCAGGTCTCCTGTAAGGCTCACAGGAACCAGGTCTCAGGTTTCACAGGAACCAGGTCTCCTGTAAGGCTCACAGGAACCAGGTCTCACAGGAACCAGGTCTCAGGTCTCACAGGAACCAGGTCTCACAGGAACCAGGTTTCAGGTCTCACAGGAACCAGGTCTCACAGGAACCAGGTCTCCTTTAAGACTCACAGGAACCAGGTCTCACAGGAACCAGGGCTCACAGGAACCAGGGCTCAGGTCTCACAGGAACCAGGGCTCATAGGAACCAGGTCTCAGGTCTCACAGGAACCAGGTCTCACAGGAACCAGGTCTCCTTTAAGACTCACAGGAACCAGGGCTCACAGGAACCAGGGCTCAGGTCTCACAGGAACCAGGTCTCACAGGAACTAGGACTCACAGGAACCAGGTCTCACAGGAACTAGGGCTCAGGTCTCACAGGAACCAGGTCTCACAGGAACCAGGTCTCCTGTAAGACTCACAGGAACCAGGTTTCATAGGAACCAGGTCTCACAGGAACCAGGTCTCCTGTAAGACTCACAGGAACCAGGTCTCACAGGAACCAGGTCTCCTGTAAGACTCACAGGAACCAGGTCTCACAGGAACCAGGGCTCACAGGAACCAGGTCTCACAGGAACCAGGGCTCAGGTCTCACAGGAACCAGGTCTCACAGGAACCAGGTCTCCTGTAAGACTCACAGGAACCAGGTCTCACAGGAACCAGGTCTCACAGGAACCAGGTTTCAGGTCTCACAGGAACCAGGTCTCACAGGAACCAGGTTTCAGGTCTCACAGGAACCAGGTCTCACAGGAACCAGGTCTCCTTTAAGACTCACAGGAACCAGGTCTCACAGGAACCAGGGCTCACAGGAACCAGGGCTCAGGTCTCACAGGAACCAGGGCTCATAGGAACCAGGTCTCAGGTCTCACAGGAACCAGGTCTCACAGGAACCAGGTCTCCTTTAAGACTCACAGGAACCAGGGCTCACAGGAACCAGGGCTCAGGTCTCACAGGAACCAGGTCTCACAGGAACTAGGACTCACAGGAACCAGGTCTCACAGGAACTAGGGCTCAGGTCTCACAGGAACCAGGTCTCACAGGAACCAGGTCTCCTGTAAGACTCACAGGAACCAGGTTTCATAGGAACCAGGTCTCACAGGAACCAGGTCTCCTGTAAGACTCACAGGAACCAGGTCTCACAGGAACCAGGTCTCCTGTAAGACTCACAGGAACCAGGTCTCACAGGAACCAGGGCTCACAGGAACCAGGTCTCACAGGAACCAGGGCTCAGGTCTCACAGGAACCAGGTCTCACAGGAACCAGGTCTCCTGTAAGACTCACAGGAACCAGGTCTCACAGGAACCAGGTCTCACAGGAACCAGGTTTCAGGTCTCACAGGAACCAGGTCTCACAGGAACCAGGTTTCAGGTCTCACAGGAACCAGGTCTCACAGGAACCAGGTCTCCTTTAAGACTCACAGGAACCAGGTCTCACAGGAACCAGGGCTCACAGGAACCAGGGCTCAGGTCTCACAGGAACCAGGGCTCATAGGAACCAGGTCTCAGGTCTCACAGGAACCAGGTCTCACAGGAACCAGGTCTCCTTTAAGACTCACAGGAACCAGGGCTCACAGGAACCAGGGCTCAGGTCTCACAGGAACCAGGTCTCACAGGAACTAGGACTCACAGGAACCAGGTCTCACAGGAACTAGGGCTCAGGTCTCACAGGAACCAGGTCTCACAGGAACCAGGTCTCCTGTAAGACTCACAGGAACCAGGTTTCATAGGAACCAGGTCTCACAGGAACCAGGTCTCCTGTAAGACTCACAGGAACCAGGTCTCACAGGAACCAGGTCTCCTGTAAGACTCACAGGAACCAGGTCTCACAGGAACCAGGGCTCACAGGAACCAGGTCTCACAGGAACCAGGGCTCAGGTCTCACAGGAACCAGGTCTCACAGGAACCAGGTCTCCTGTAAGACTCACAGGAACCAGGTCTCACAGGAACCAGGTCTCACAGGAACCAGGGCTCAGGTCTCACAGGAACCAGGGCTCATAGGAACCAGGGCTCAGGTCTCACAGGAACAAGGTCTCACAGGAACCAGGTCTCAGGTTTCACAGGAACCAGGTCTCACAGGAACAAGATCTCCTGTAAGACTCACAGGAGCCAGGTCTCACAGGAACCAGGTCTCACTGCTCGGCTGGTGCTGAACATCGTCTAAAAACTAAAGACCTTGTGGTTGAGAGAGAGCGGATCATTTTAAATCAGTTGTCACTACAACCTCCTCCTCCTCCTCCTCCTCCTCCTCCCTGAAGGCGGGATGAGAGCATCTCCATCATCCAGAGGAAGACTATTCCTTTAGAGGTATACCTTAAAGAAGTTCGAAGAAAGCAAGCTCGCCTTCCCAATAACCAAGTTGTGGTAATTCAAGGCAAACAAGAATAGACTATCTGATGGACTTGAGAGATAACTGGAAGTGGACTCCTCGCCGTTTCTGGCGTCCATCGGAAAGGTTCAAGACATTTTAAAAGGAGGACAGGAGTGTGCAGGAGTCTCCTCATGCGCCACAGTGAGCCCTTGCATCCAGAAGGTGGCGCCATTGCTCCATTCTCTGTCTCAGAGTCTCAGCACAGCCTGGTCTTCATGGAGGCATTGAGAATTAAGAATGATCAGAGAAAGGCAGTTTGATCCCCACAAGGATCTTTTCACAAATTGACCGGCCATCTTTTCTACCTGATCCAGATCTGGTGGCCAGATGGTGGAAAGGGTGTAGCGTTTCTAATCCAAAGGTTGAAGGTTGGAGATTGTTTTCTTTGAGTTTAAAGTTACTGTGAGGAACTGGTAACTATTTGAAATAAATACGGATACCTCCATGTGACCGAAATAGGCACACAAGACCATACGCAAGAAGATTGTCCATTTTCTATATTTATCAGGGATTATAAGAGTATAGTCAAATAAAGAAAAGCTAATCACGACCAAGCTAATTGTTTAGCTGCAAATGTCTTTTAAAGATTTTTGGAAGGTCTTATGTTTTGTCAAGTAATACTAACAGTTTTCTTAATGAATTGTCTTTTTTTCTCACACTATAATCAAAAAGAACCGATAATCAGTATTGATAAAATCCAGATACCCTGGTGCTTAGAGGCACTACCACCTTTCTCCACAGGGGGCGCCAGAATCGACACTAAAAGAAAGTTCCTTGCAGTGACTTTAAGCAGCACACGTCTCCTGGTCACAGGCGGCCATGTTGTTGCCGTATTGGTTGAGATCGCACTATAATACCTCTCCAAATATTCATCCTACAGCAAGAGGTTCTATTCATACGTTTGGCTTCAGACCAACGCCGTCGGGCTGCGATCTTAAAATGTGCTATTTATGGTTTCCAAAAAGGTGAAGATAAGTGTATTTGATCTCGAGTAGATTGCCACGTGTCCTCAGAAAGCTCCGGATCCAATTCTTCTCCCGGGTGTCTGGTGGAACGTGTCGGAGGATCCAGATTGTCAGATTATCAATAATCTCTCCGGGGCTCCAACGCGGCGGAGATGGAGAGGGAGCGTGGGCCGAGGGGGAGGACTCAGGTATTTGAAGAAGTGAGTGAGGGATTTAAAATGTTTAATCTCAGCTGCTCAAAGTATTCTGAGGTATCACCGACACATAAATATTTTAATGGGACTAATCCCTTTCTCGGTCCAGGTGGCGGAGGCTCGTCTATCAGAGAGGTTCAACACATTGTTGCTGCTCCAGAGGCTTTTACCACCAAGTATGAGACGGCACGGCTGGTCTGACCTTGGAGAACGCTTAAAGAGACGTTTGCATTTCCCCGTCCCGTGCATTGGTCCCGCGTCGTTAGTCACGTGACTACGGCTGGGCGTCGGTAGTCGCGAAGCCATTGTTTTCCTACGGTACGGCGCTCCTTTCTTGCGTTTTCCAGGCGTTTTTTTTTGCCGCATGTAAAAGTTCTTACTACAAAACTCTCAACCTTTCAACGGCAGGCGCCGAGTCGCTCCGCTTGTCTATGTCACGCTTGATCGAGGCGTCCAATCACATCAAGGAAGAGGCGGGCTTTACTACTTTAGCAGTGACTTCCTGTTTTGATGCAGGTAGACGTGATAAGAACTGACATTGATATCAGCTGTTTCACTCTCATGTGATCGGCCTCTGAATCTAACTCCCTTATTTTATACATATATATATATATATATATATATATATATATATATATATATATATATATATTGTGTCTTATGTCTTGACACGCTTGACATCTGTAAGAATGTGTTGGTGAGGTCGGGCCCTGCTATCTCTAAAATGCTTTAATTGCAAAAAAAAATTGTGTCCGATCCAAAAGATGACGAATGTACAGTTTGGCCACATGTTATAAAGCCAGTGGCTTGAGATTAGAAAAGTGTATGTGTGTGTGTGTGTGTGTGTGTGTGTGTGTGTGTGTGTGTGTGTGTGTGTGTGTGTGTGTGTGTGTGTGTGTTTACCACTGATGGTGAGCCCCAGCTCCACTCCTCTTTTCTTCGGCAGCTTGACGTGGAATGTACCACTACTAGGCACCACTGACTCTGAGACACAAACACACAGCCAGTGTTACATAAACACAACAACAACAACAACAACAACAACAACTACTACTAATGAGTCTTTTCATCCCGCTTAACATTTGTAATTACGAGGCATTTAGCTCTGTGCTCTTATCTCCCTCTGAGTGGCTCCTCTCCGGGGCGAACGCCGACTTTAAGTCACTGAAACAACTCATTCAGGCTTTTCTAGCTCCGCCCCTCAGCATCCAGTAAACTCTCCAGGAAGCTTATCGCTCAGGGACCTGATGATTGAGGTCACTAGTAACTACGTTCCATTCAAATAAATTGCTACTGTGTCATTATATTGCCACACAGTAGCAATACAGAGAAGTAAGCCAGCTAATTATAGACCGTTTTCACTGCCACTCTGTTGCTAGGGCAACAGCTTTGGTCCAAGTGCACTTCCTGTCAGCGGCAAACATCAACAGCAGGAAAGGATGCTCATGACCCCCTCACACACCTGCCACGTCGAACTCGATCTCCAGCGAGACCTTGTTGGTGAGCGCGGCGTCCCGGAGGAGCTGGTTGGCCTCCTCCAGGGTCCCGTCTTCCGTGGCGATGCCGTTGATTGACAGGAGGCGGTCTCCCACCTGCAGCAGGCCACACCTACAGCGGGAGGAACCGGGGCGGAGTCAGGCAGATTGGAAACGTGAGATATGCAGCACGCATGTATCATTTTACCATCTATGTATCATCTACGTATCATTTTATCATCTATGTATCATTTTACCATCTATGTATCATTTTAGAATCTATATATCATTTTACCATCTATGTATCATCTATGTATCATTTTACCATCTATGTATCATCTATGTATCATTTTATCATCTATGTATCATTTTACCATCTATGTATCATCTATGTATCATTTTACCATTTATGTATCATTTTACCATCTATGTATCATCTATGTATCATTTCATCATCTATGTATCATTTCATCATCTATGTATCATTTCACCATCTATGTATCATTTCATCATCTATGTATCATTTCATCATCTATGTATTATCTATGTATCATTTCATCATCTATGTATCATTTCACCATCTATGTATCATTTCACCATCTATGTATCATTTTACCATTTATGTATCATTTCATCATCTATGTATCATTTCATCATCTATGTATTATCTATGTATCATTTCACCATCTATGTATCATTTCACCATCTATGTATCACTTTATCTGACAGATTTTGTGCTGACGTCATTTCTTTTAAGGAAACCCTTTGCTGGTTGGACGGGAACCTTTAGGAGACTCAGACGTGGGTTCAGCTAAGTTCTTTGCGTCTCTTTAAAACAGAAGTAGAATAGTCTGCAGTGGGCATGATGGCTTTTAGGAGTTCTAATAGACCTTTGGAAAGGCAGAGGCTCGTAAACACTGTCTCTGTTTATGAAGCCATTCATAGATAATAAGGCGTTTCAGTCGGAATGGCCCATAAAGGTTCCCAAAAACATGCAGAAATAAAACATGTTTGTGTTTTCTTAGCCTATTTAGAGACGACTACCTCCAGGGTTAGAACGCTCCCAACGGGTGGAAGTAAAACCAAACACGTAGGTGGACTAATCAGTCGCCCCCTACCTGGATTCATTTTCCCCTTAATTCATTTTCCATAAACAGATGACGCTGGAAGGAGCTTCAGACCCCTCCCCCCCCGCTGTGTTACACATCACATTATTTTTAACTGTAGATTTGAATGCTGCTGTTTGGATATCAGAGATTTCTGTTCCCAAAACATCCACCGTTTAGACGCCCCCGACGCTGGCTCCTCACGACTTAAACCAGTTCTGAGATGAAAAGTAAAACACATTAGCGTCGACTATTAAAGTCATTAATTATGTAAATACCCTTCCTTGGCAAAATAGAGGTGTGTGATGACGGAGTCATCCGTCTATTTGAAATATCTCCCTGTGAATTCAAGCAATTTTGGAATTGAAGACCCGGTTAGAAATGTAAGTGCATTTCAAGTCATTACGGCCGTCGCCTTGTTGTTGTTTTTTCCACCAACAACAAACAGCATTGACCTTATTTTGAATGCGAAAGAGTGACGAGGAGACGGCGTCTACGTCTCTGGTGGCGGCAGAGACCTGTCAATCACAGTAAGCGCCGCCCTGAAGCATAACTAGATCCTCCGCCAAGGCCGTTCACATATGTGCAAATATGTTGCGTGTATGATTCGGATATGTTGCTACGTTTATTGGGTTCTTTCTTGGCCCTTCCACCAAGATTCATGACATTCAGTTCCTTATTATTTTTCATAATCCTGCTGACAACGAAACATGAGCTCCTTATTTGTTAATTAATTAAATGTAAATTTATTGGATTTTCAGATTATTTATTTTTTGAAAGTGTGCCCACAACCCTTTGTGTAGTTGAGGTTTCATGCCAGCAGCACTTTGCCGTTCCAACAGAAAGTCATGAACTGAAAGTTCATTTCAACTTGACCTTGTTTTTCCAATGAGGACAAATATACAGAAGAGAGGGCAAAAATAATCTACGATTTTTCGAAGGTCGAAGGTCACGACTGCGGTTTACAATCTGTGCACTGAACTAAAATAAGATCCACGTTATTAAAACGCTGATAAAATGATCTCAGTAGTTATTCCTCTCTGACAGGAGGAGATGGAGATGAAGTGATGCGCCCCGTTTTAACTGCTGCCCTTTGGATTTACAGGACACTTAGGATGCTGAATGTGACACACACACACACACACGCACACACACACACACACACACACACACACACACACACACACACACACACACAGCCCTGTGTTAATACACAGTCAGACATCTTCATTATGACCCAGTGAGTATTAAACTATCGGCACCGTCTCGTTTTACCCGATTTTTCATTTTTTCCCTTTTTGTTCTGCTCACTTCTTTCATCTCTTTCTCCATTTATTTATTTATTTGTGTAAACTCTACTTTGAGAAGTACATTCTTAACCTGTCATCTGAATTTCCTTTGATCTGTATTCGATCCTTTTGCTTTTCATTCATCTTCTTCCTTCTGTGACACCCACCGCTACCGCTATTAATAGCATCACTCACATTTATATTACTGCTACTATCATCACAATTATTCTATTATATACACTGCTGCTCTTATTATTATTATTAGTAATCATTTTTATATTATTATTATGCTATTGTTGGTGCTACTGCTATCACTATACACTCATACTGTATGTATGATTTATACATACATGGATTGACTGTGTTGTAATCTAATAATGTTGATGTTGTTCATTCTGTACACATGACTCTGTTGCACTTCTGTATGTACATATACTTCTATACAACCAGAGGAGTCCCCCCCTGATGGTCAGGAGAAAGAATGCAGCTTTAACACATGAAGCATATACTTCTATACAACCAGAGGAGTCGCCCCCTGGTGGTCAGAATAGATAATGCAGCTTTAACACATGAAGCATATACTTCTATACAACCAGAGGAGTCTCCCCCTGGTGGTCAGAATAGATAATGCATCTTTAACACATGAAGCATAGACTTCTATACAACCAGAGGAGTCTCCCCCTGGTGGTCAGTAGAGAGAACGCAGCTTTAACACATGAAGCATAGACTTCTATACAACCAGAGGAGTCTCCCCCTGGTGGTCAGTAGAGAGAACGCAGCTTTAACACATGAAGCATAGACTTCTATACAACCAGAGGAGTCTCCCCCTGGTGGTCAGTAGCGAGAATGCAGCTTTAACACATGAAGCATATACTTCTATACAACCAGAGGAGTCAGAGGTGGTTTTTGGGTCTTACACAGTAACTAGTGAATTGGAACACAAAGTGGGTCACTGCCGACCGAGTCGTGTGTTTTCTGGGGACTGCTATCTTTAAAATGTTAATTATATTTTTACACCGCTGCACACAACTCACCGTTCTAAAGACTGTTAATTGTTGTTAAGAGTAATTCAGGGTGGTGTAAAGAGGTTTACTTAGTTTTGTCATGTCAAATTGGGAGGAAGGTACTTATCGATTCCTCCGGCGTGGGCGAGGGGAAGCCAACTAATTAGTGTTGTTAGCGTGGGCACTAATGGAGAAGGGAGCGTGGCCTCGGGGTGCAGAAACACACCCAGCACTCAGAGAGGCTGTTAATACCACTGGAACATCAATCAGTACACACACACACACACACACACACACACACACACACACACACACACACTCACACACACACACACACACACACACACACAATGCAGACACAATTGAGAATTCACACAGAGACTTAAATTAGTTGTGACGGATTGCAAACACACACTTGCACGCCAATATTTGGAGAAAAAAAACACCTAGACTGGCATGTCGCTTTAAACATTTTCATACACATGAGCATGCGGACATCAGTCTCTCACACACACACACACACACACACACACACACACACACACACACACACACACACACACACACACACACAGTCTAGTCAAGTCTCATGTAACTGAGGCCTAATTGGACGTACAAAACCGGACATTTCGTTGGTAAAACAAAAGCTAGTAATTAGGTATTAATTCTCTTAATAAGGGTAGCAAACAGGTTCAACCCTTCGTGGAAGCAAGGGGTCTTCAACGGTCCTTTTTGAGACTCAAGCTCTGTTTATACTCTCTTTATACCGCAGTGCTTCAAGACGCCAGAGGGCGAACAAACGAAATGCACCGTGAAGAATTAATTCTTCTTAATTCAGCTGCTAACTCATAGCTCATGTTTTTTATTGCCTTCATACGGGAACTGAAGGGAAAGGAGTCAAGTATTACATGCATTCTAAAAAATTAAAAAAAGGTTGAATATCCTGCAAACAATTTGATCTGCAAAACATCTACTCAGATGGGGGTGTGTGTGCATGCGTGTGTGTGTGTGTGTGTGTGTGTGTGTGCGTGTGCGTTTGTGCGTGTGTGTGCGTTTGTGCTTGTGCATGCGTGTGTGAGTGTGTGTATGTTTGTGCGTGTGTATGTGCATGTGTGTGCGTATGTGTGTGTGTGTGCACGTGTGTGTGCGTATGTGTGTGTGCATGCGTGTATGCATGCGTGTATCTGTGTGTGTGTGTGTGTATGTGTGTTTGTGTGTGTGTGTATGTGTGCGTGTGTGTATGTGTGTGTGTGTGCACGCATGTATGTGTGTGCGAGTGCATGTCTGTGAGTGTGTGTGCATGCGTGTATCTGTGTGTGTGTGCATGTGTGCGCGTGTATGTGTGTGTGTGCGCGTGTATATGTGTGTATGTGTGTTTGTATGTGTGTATGCGTGTGTGTGTTCGTATGTGTGTGTGTCTGCATGTGCGTGTGTGTGTGTATATGCATGTGTGTGTGTATATGCATGTGTGTGTGTATGTGTGCGTATGTGCGTGTGTATGCGTGCGTGTGTGTGTGTGTGCGTGCGTATGTGCGTGTGTATGCGTGTGTGTGTGTGTGCGTATGTGCGTGTGTATGCGTGCGTGTGTGTGTGTGTATGTGCGTGTGTATGCGTATGTGCGTGTTTGCGTATGTGCGTTTGTATGCGTGCGTGTGTGTGTGTGTGCGTATGTGCGTGCGTATGTGCGTTTGTATGCGTGCGTGTGTGTGTGCGTGCGTATGTGCGTGCGTATGTGCGTGTGTATGCGTGTGTGTGTGTGTGTGTGCGTATGTGCGTTTGTATGCGTGTGTGCGTGCGTGTGTGTGTGTGTGCGTGCGTATGTGCGTGTGTATGCGTGTGTGTGTGTGCGTATGTGCGTGTGTATGCGTGCGTGTGTGTGTGTGCGTATGTGTGTGCGTATGTGCGTGTGTGTGCGTATGTGCGTGTGTATGCGTGTGTGTGTGCGTATGTGCGTGTGTGCGTGCGTATGTGCGTGTGTATGCGTGTGTGAGTATGTGCGTGTGTATGCGTGTGTTTGTGTGTGTGTGCGTATGCGTGCGTGTCTGTGTGTGCGTGCGTATGTGCGTGTGTATGTGTGTGTGCGTATGTGCGTGTGTGCGTGCGTATGTGCGTGTGTATGCGTGTGTGAGTATGTGCGTGTGCATGCGTGCGTGTGTGTGTGTGTGCGTGCGTATGTGCGTGTGTATGCGTGTGTGTGTGTGTGCGTATGTGCGTGTGTATGCGTGTGTGCGTATGTGCGTGTGTATGCGTGTGTGTGTGTGTGCGTATGTGCGTGTGTATGCGTGCGTGTCTGTGTGTGCGTGTGTATGCGTGTGTGCCTGCGTATGTGCGTGTGTATGCGTGTGTGTGTGTGTGCGTATGTGCGTGTGTATGCGTGTGTGAGTATGTGCGTGTGTATGCGTGTGTGTGTGTGTGTGCGTATGTGCGTGTGTGCGTGCGTATGTGCGTGTGTATGCGTGTGTGAGTATGTGCGTGTGTATGCGTGTGTGTGTGTGCGTATGTGCGTGTGTATGCGTGTGTGAGTATGTGCGTGTGTATGCGTGTGTGAGTATGTGCGTGTGTGTGCGTGTGTATGCGTGTGTGCATGCGTATGTGCGTGTGTATGCGTGTGTGTGTGTGCGTATGTGCGTGTGTATGTGTGTGTGAGTATGTGCGTGTGTATGCGTGTGTGTGTGTGTGTGCGTATGTGCGTGTGTGCGTGCGTATGTGCGTGTGTGAGTATGTGCGTGTGTATGCGTGTGTGTGTGTGTGCGTATGTGCGTGTGTGCGTGCGTATGTGCGTGTGTGAGTATGTGCGTGTGTATGCGTGTGTGTGTGTGTGTGCGTATGTGCGTGTGTGCGTGTGTATGCGTGTGTGCATGCGTATGTGCGTGTGTATGCGTGTGTGTGTGTGTGCGTATGTGCGTGTGTATGCGTGTGTGAGTATGTGCGTGTGTATGCGTGTGTGTGTGTGTGCGTATGTGCGTGTGTGCGTGCGTATGTGCGTGTGTATGCGTGTGTGAGTATGTGCGTGTGTATGCGTGTGTGTGTGTGTGTGCGTATGTGCGTGTGTGCGTGTGTATGCGTGTGTGCATGCGTATGTGCGTGTGTATGCGTGTGTGTGTGTGCGTATGTGCGTGTGTATGCGTGTGTGAGTATGTGCGTGTGTATGCGTGTGTGTGTGTGTGTGCGTATGTGCGTGTGTGCGTGCGTATGTGCGTGTGTATGCGTGTGTGAGTATGTGCGTGTGTATGCGTGTGTTTGTGTGTGTGTGCGTATGTGCGTGTGTGCGTGCGTATGTGCGTGTGTATGCGTGCGTGTCTGTGTGTGCGTGCGTATGTGCGTGTGTATGCGTGTGTGAGTATGTGCGTGTGTATGTGTGTGTGCGTATGTGCGTGTGTGCGTGCGTATGTGCGTGTGTATGCGTGTGTGTGTGTGTGTGTGTGCGTATGTGCGTGTGTATGTGTGTGTGTGTGTGCGTGCTCACCTCTCTGCAGAGCTGTCCGGCTCTATGAACCGGATGAGCGGCGGCGCCGACAGCGTTTCCGTGGCGAATATTCCTCCCTGCAGCTGCACGCCGAAGCCGTTAAGGGGGTCGCCCATCAGGACGACCTCGCTGGTCTCCACGTGGACCACCTGCCCGCCCGGGCCCACCGAGCTGGACGCCAGGGACACTGCAACACAGGAGATGAGTCATTCCTTTCCCCTCGGGGGCATTGCGTCACTGAGGCGGCGTGGAGCTTACGCGAGCTTTTGTGCTCTTTCTTTCTCTGCCGCCGCTTGAGCAGCGAGTTGCGTGGACTCATGGGAACCGCGGCCCGGGGCAAGGTGCTGGAGCTCTGGCTGCTGGGGCCCGACGTGGTGGTGGAGCCGGGGGAGAAGCTGGCAGACACCAGCGCTGCAGAGGTGGAGGGGAAAGGTTTGTTTGTGTCAAGCAATTCACATAGGATGGTTTGTTTTGGCCCTTTTACTAGTTATTCTCTTTGTCGTTATTGTGTGTCTCTTTGTGGTCATTTTGTTCTCTTTGTTGTCGTTTTGTGTCTCTTTGTAGTTGTTGTGAGTCTCTTTGTGGTCATTTTGTTCTCTTTGTAGTTGTTGTGAGTCTCTTTGTGGTCATTTTGATCTTTTTGTGGTCATTTTGATCTTTTTGTGGTCATTTTGTTCTCTTTGTTGTCATTTTGTGTTTCTTTGTAGTCGTTTTGTGTCTCTTTGTAGTTGTTGTGAGTCTCTTTGTGGTCATTTTGTTCTCTTTGTGGTCGTGTTCTTCTGATTCTAGTCATTTTGTTCTCTGTGTAGTCGCTGTGAGTATCTTTGTAGTCATTTTGTGTCTCTTTGTAGTCATGTTGTGTCTCTTTGTAGTTGTTTGGTGTCTCTTTGTAGTCTTGTTGTGTCTCTATGTAGTCATGTTGTGTCTCTTTGTAGTCATTTTGTGTCTCTTTGTAGTCATGTTGTGTCTCTTTATAGTAATTTTTGTGTCTCTTTATAGTCATTGTGTGTGTCTTTGCAGCCCTTTTCATCTCCTTGTAGTCAATTCATGTCTCTTTGTAGTCGTTTTCTTCTCCTTGTAGTCATTGTGAGTCTCTTTGTAGTCGTTTGGTGTCTCTTTGTAGTCATTGTGAGTCTCTTTGTAGTCATTTGGTGTCTCTTTGTAGTCGTTTGGTGTCTCTTTGTAGTCATTGTGAGTCTCTTTGTAGTCGTTTTGTGTCTCTTTGTAGTCGTTTGGTGTCTCTTTGTAGTCGTTTGGTGTCTCTTTGTAGTCATTGTGTGTCTCTTTGTAGTCGTTTGGTGTCTCTTTGTAGTTGTTTGGTGTCTCTTTATAGTCATTGTGAGTCTCTTTGTAGTCATTTGGTGTCTCTTTGTAGTCATTGTGAGTCTCTTTGTAGTCATTTGGTGTCTCTTTGTAGTCGTTTGGTGTCTCTTTGTAGTCATTGTGAGTCTCTTTGTAGTCGTTTGGTGTCTCATTGCAGTCGTTTTGTGTCTCTTTGTAGTCGTTTTGTGTCTCTTTGTAGTCGTTTGGTGTCTCTTTGTAGTTGTTTGGTGTCTCTTTATAGTCATTGTGAGTCTCTTTGTAGTCATTTGGTGTCTCTTTGTAGTCATTGTGAGTCTCTTTGTAGTCATTTGGTGTCTCTTTGTAGTCGTTTGGTGTCTCTTTGTAGTCATTGTGAGTCTCTTTGTAGTCGTTTGGTGTCTCTTTGTAGTCATTGTGAGTCTCTTTGTAGTCATTTGGTGTCTCTTTGTAGTCGTTTGGTGTCTCTTTTTAGTCATTGTGAGTCTCTTTGTAGTCGTTTGGTGTCTCATTGCAGTCGTTTTGTGTCTCTTTGTAGTCGTTTTGTGTCTCTTTGTAGTCGTTTGGTGTCTCTTTGTAGTCGTTTTGTGTCTCTTTGTAGTCGTTTGGTGTCTCTTTGTAGGCCCGTTCAGGTACCATGCTATTGGCTCATGTGAGCATGTGAGTTTAGAGGAGGTGCCACGCCTGCCTGAGGCTCTTGCTTCACTGCGTAACACGAACACAAGTGAACTTCTTCACGGTAAAACAGTGAAATAAAACTAATAAGAAGCGGAATGAATGAACGAAGTAGAAGATAAACGGGAAGAAAAAGAGCGACGGAAAGAAAGAAAGTCTGCTCTTACTCTTGCAGTAGTCGAGGCTGTTGATGGTGTTGTTGTTGGAGGCGGTCCACGACTTGTTGAGGGTGGCGCTCGTGTTGCAGAGCGCGGCGTTGGACGGGTGGGAGTAGTTCACACACGGGTCCCAGGAGTGCGGGTGGTCCGACTTCTGGACCTTCACTGGAACGCACAAAAAGGATTTTGTTACTTGTGACATTAATTCTCCCCTGATCCTAAACATGCCTTAACACCGTAAAAGTCGGGTTATAAGCCGCTAATACCTTCAGTGGTTGTCCCCGCTAGCTCCCCGCTGTAGCCAGCTAGCGCTGCTGCTAGCTCCCCGCTAGCTCCCCGACAACCACCGAAGGTAGCGGAACCAGCCCTGGCTCGACCCTAGACTTGGGCAGTAGCAGCAGCAGCGGGGAGCTAGCAGCAACGCTAGCTGGCTACAGCGGGGAGCTAGCAGCAATGCTAGCTGGCTACAGCAGGGAGCTAGCGGGGACAACCACTGTAGTAGCGGCTTATAACCCAACTTTTACGGTAGCTTCAACATCTCACACAGTCATTGTTATTTTTAACTTTAAAAGATGCCCATTGGGGCTTTTACACAATTTATCATCTCTCCTTTGTGATTAATTATTTTTCGTGAATATCTGTATCTATATAATCACATGACAATGAGTGAGCTTTAGCTTGAGCTCCAAGCAGACCACAAAAACAATAAAAATTCAGTATTGTAGTTTTTTACCGTTTATTATTTATATAATTTGTTTTGATTTGACTGTGTCTTGTGTGCACTTTGTTTGCTGCTGTAATCCTGCAAATGTCCCCACTGCGGGACTAATGAAGGAATATCTAAATCTAGCTGCATTAGACGGTTCTGTTCCAACTCTTTTAATAAAACACACCTGAGCTCATTTATATTATTTTAGCTAATACTAGTAGTGATTAGCTTTTGCACTGGTGTTGTTTTTTATTATCCGCAACTATCCGACCCATACCTCTCCATTATCACAACCGGTGTTCAATGAAGCATAAATACCCCAAAACAAACTTTAAAAAAAAGATGCTTTTCAGATCGTTCAGTGCTTCTCTGTTGGCAGCAACAGAATCAATAAAGCTACATATCTAAACACGCTACTGGATGTAAGAGCGCTTCCTCAGCGTGTGCTACCACCCCTCAGTAGTATAATCACATATTTAAAATCCGACAGGCCGTGAAACCGCTTGTTTTTCCCCCAAAAGCTCAGAGCAAAGGGACGACCGCATACAGCAGATCACACGTCGTGAAAGAAAACAACTTCAACTGGAATCAATGAGCTCAGAATGACTTTAGATACTTCAAACACCTTCTGTAGTTCATTAACACAGCATATGGCTCTATTGTCAGTTAATTAGCCTAAAAACACGGGGATGACCGCGACGCCTTCCATCTGTTCCAAACGGCACGTTCCCTCAGACGGGGAGAACCAAACCTCTGGGAAACTCCGAGGCTAACCTCCCCGTGCTGCTAACCTCCCTGTGATGCTAACCTTCCCGTGATGCTAACCTCCCCGTGATGCTAACCTCCCTGTGATGCTAACCTCCCCGTGCTGCTAACCTCCCTGTAATGCTAACCTCCCCGTGCTGCTAACCTCCTCGTGATGCTAACCTCCCTGTGATGCTAACCTCCCCGTGATGCTAACCTCCCTGTGATGCTAACCTCCCTGTGATGCTAACCTCCCCGTGATGCTAACCTCCTTGTGATGCTAACCTCCGCTTGGTGCTAACCTCCCTGTGATGCTAACCTCCCCGTGCTGCTAACTTCCCCGTGCTGCTAACCTCGCTGTGATGCTAACCTCCCCATGCTGCTAACCTCCTCGTGATGCTAACCTCCCCGTGATGCTAACCTCCCTGTGATGCTAACCTCCCTGTGATGCTAACCTCCTTGTGATGCTAACCTCCGCGTGGTGCTAACCTCCCTGTGATGCTAACCTCCCCGTGCTGCTAACCACCCCGTGCTGCTAACCTCCCCGTGATGCAAACCTCGCCGTGATGCTAACCTCCTCGTGCTGCTAACCTCCTTGTGATGCTAACTTCTCCGTGCTGCTAACCTCCCCGCGCTGCTAACCTCCATGTGATGCTAACCCCCCCGTGCTGCTAACCTCCCCGTGCTACTAACCTCCCTGTGATGCTAACCTCCCTGTGATGCTAACCTCCCCGTGATGCTAACCTCCAGCCGGCAGAGCTTCTCGATTCCTCGGCATGAAGAGTCTCAGGGTGAGATCTGAGGAATGGCATCAAGGTTTTCCTGGCAAATCCTCCCAAAATGGAAAAATAAAAGTAATCGCGTCCAGCGAAACACATCGGAGGAGACTGACACACACACACACACACACACACACACACACACACACACACACACACACACACACACACACACACACACACACACACACACATACACACACACCTTACATACATGAGAGAAGATACAGCCAGTCTAGACTTTTGTCCAGATTAGCCAACACTAATCTATAGTGCGGAACACAATCAAAGTCTCTCACAGACACATAAACACACATACATACACACACACACACACACACACACACACACACACACACACACACACACACACACACACACACATTCTTTAATCAGAGTGTCTAATAATAAATCGGCGGCGGGCTGGCCGCGAGGTCTCCTGCAAGGCCATCAGTAACCTAATGAGCTGTGCTCACTTCCTAACACACACCCTCTAACACACACTGTACACGCACTAATACACACTTTACACCCACAGACCCACAAAGGCGCTCCCACCATGAATAGAAGAAGGAAAGAATTAATTTTGCTTTGCAGAGACAAATGAAGGAGATGCGAAATGAGACAGCGACCTTTCCAGCGTGTGTGTGTGTGTGTGTGTGTGTGTGTGTAGGTGTGTGTGTGTGTGTGTGTGTGTGTGTGTGGTCGGGTAACTTCGATATTGTTCAACCTGGACACTAATTTCCTCTGTTTTTGTGTCTAAGTGACTAATGGTCCGGCGGTGAGGGAGAGCGCTGAAAGACCCGTTCTCACTTTAGTAAATGTACTAAATGATGATCCATTCAGAGTCAAACAGACCATAAAGCAGGGGACGCTTTAGGGCGGGGCTACAAGGTGATTGACAGGTCGTGACTCCTTCACATTCCTAGTATGGTAACTTCTAGATATGGGTTATAGAAAGCAACAACATGGAAGTCGTCCATGTTCCAAGTTGGCAACGACGGAATTGCCGAACTCGAGGTTTCAAAACATCCACAAACCAACGGGCGACGTCACGATGACTCCGCCCACTTCTTCTAAGCAACCATTGAACAGAGGTTACCATATTGGTAACAGCAGCAGAGAGCTGTCACCAAGACAGATAAGAAAAGATAAAAACTTTTACTTCCATGATGTTGTCAGACTCGTAACAATACAAGAGCAATCTGAGTAGTCAGGTTGCTCCACATTGCCGTCTGGTTCGTTGCGTTGCCGCTCAATACCGGAACCGATTGTTTAAAAATCGTTGTCCCCATTAGTCACCGGGACACGAGCACATGGGAAAAGAGGGTCCTGGTGGAAAAATACCAAAGTTACCCTTTGCTGTGTCTAATACGCTGTTAAAATCTAATTAATCTAAATAAATAGAAATGGGAGAGAAGGAGAGAAAGAAAAGAGACACGATGAGAGGAGAGGAGATGAAGGAGGGATGAGAGGAAACAGAAAGGAGGACAAGAAAGCCTCTGACAGCATGCAAGAGAGGTGTAATGACTTTAATTAAATACCATCCTGCCGTTGCACTCCCTGCCACTCACTTCTCATTCATCCCTCTCTCTCTCTCTCTCTCTCTCTCTCTCTCTCTCTCTCTCTCTCTCTCTCGCCCGGATGAAATGCTTTACAAAGTAGAGCCGAGGCAAAAGGTTTTAAGTCTATTTCAGTCAGGAATTTCTCTTTTTTTTCTTCAAATCCCGCCTTTGTGAACCTCTCAGGAGTCTCTAAACAGGTCAGATGCACAAACAAATAAATACAAAATGAAACGTTAAAACCAAGAAATAAAAAAATATAAAGTAAAAGTCTGCGAATGTGAACGTCTGCATTTAGAGAAAACTACATAAATGAAAGTTTTTGTTTTGCCACAATGCCTGCAACTTCCCTGCTTTAGCCCCTCGGGCGAGAGAATGCAGCTTTACACATGAAGCATATACTTCTATACAACCAGAGGAGTTGCCCTCCGGTGGCCAGGAGAGAGAATGCAGCTTCAACACATGAAGCATATACTTCTATACAACCAGAGGAGTTGCCCTCCGGTGGCCAGGAGAGAGAATGCAGCTTTAACACATGAAGCATATACTTCTATACAACCAGAGGAGTCGCCCCCTGGTGGTCAGTAGAGAGAATGCAGCTTCAACACATGAAGCATATACTTCTATACAACCAGAGGAGTCGCCCTCCGGTGGCCAGGAGAGAGAATGCAGCTTTAACACATGAAGCATATACTTCTATACAACCAGAGGAGTCGCCCCCTGGTGGTCAGTAGAGAGAATGCAGCTTTAACACATGAAGCATATACTTCTATACAACCAGAGGAGTCGCCCCCTGGTGGTCAGTAGAGAGAATGCAGCTTTAACACATGAAGCATAGACTTCTATACAACCAGAGGAGTCACCCCCTGGTGGTCACTAGAGAGAATGCAGCTTTAACACATGAAGCATATACTTCTATACAACCAGAGGAGTCGCCCCCTGGTGGACAGGAGATAGAATGCAGCGTTAAAACATGAAGCATATACTTCTATACAACCAGAGGAGTCACCCTCCGGTGGCCAGGAGAGAGAATGCAGCTTTACACATGAAGCATATACTTCTATACAACCAGAGGAGTCGCCCCATGGTGGTCAGGAGAGAGAATGCAAGTTTACCACATGAAGCATATACTTCTATACAACCAGAGGAGTCAGGAGAGAGAATGCAAGTTTTAAGACACTTCTGCATCGGCTTCGCTCTGCAGAACCGGAGGTTTCCGCCTGGAATAAACTAGCTATTTCACACACACACACACACACACACACACACACACACACACACACACACACATACACACACTGGACAAACCCAATATTTTAGACACACACGTGCCGAGCCAGTACGGTAATCTAGGGCTGTGAAAATCAGACTGACAGCCAAAAGCTTCAAATGCAACAACAGTTTATTATACTCATTAACTGCAAGACCTGTCTCTCTCTCTCTCTCTCACACACACACACACACACACACACACACACACACACACACACACACGTTTAGTAGCAGACAACAAGTGCAAAACATTTCCTCTCCAGATCTGACACATGATCACAGCGTGAGCAGCTGTGCTGGAGGACGACGGAAGGTGTAAAAGAAACACAACAACATCAATTTGAATTTGGCCACACAACTAAACGCACACCATCTGGTCGACAGCGCATCCAGATGTTACGACATCGCAGGAAAGTAATGCGTTTGAGTGACTGAAGGACAATCAGTATTTTTTTAATTCATACCACGGTGACACTTTGATGTCCCGTTTCAGTTATTTGTATGTATTCACGTCACTAATCCCATAATAACCCTTAACTTTAGAATGCATTATTGTAAGATATAGGTCGGTTTGAATAAATTACAGAATTTTTTTTTAAAGATGAGTATGGAAAGTAATTTGTTGAAAAGTCACTTTGAGACAAATTATGATCCGAGCTGAGAAATGAAATGTCTTTAACTCTAAATCTCAGTTTTTATTAGGGATGTCATGATGAATTTGATCCCAATACCAGAGAAAGTCCACAGCTCTCAACACCTTTCTTGTTCATCATATTAATTGCCTTTTGAGCTTGAACGCAACACAACGTAACTCAATGCGACGTTAGTTAACCAGCTCTCCTCCCGCCGATTTCTACTCGGATTCGTTGTTCACAAAATACTTTAATCGGGGAAATGATCCACCTGATCCTCGGTGCAGTAGGAAAAACGAGTAGTTGGCATTTCCTTGGTCCGTAAGAATCGGTTCTTGTGACTTCCATAGTCTCAAGAACACTCGTCTCTGTTGTTAAACCCGTCATACGGGGACACATCGACTGAGAAAAGACTCGTGGCATCACACCAGTTGTCAGTGTTGATTCTGGCGGCCCCTGTGGTGTAAAGCGGTAGTGTTTCTGAGCACCAGAGTCCCTTTAGAAGCACATAAAAAAAAAGGGGGAAACACTTCCTGTTTTCCCAATGCAACGGCAGTTAAAATGTAAATAATACAGATATATTCACGCCGTTCTTAATGAGGTTGTCAGTAAGAGACCAGTGCACCCACCCGTGTCGTGCTGTTTCCCAGCGAGCCTCGTTTGGTGGGACGGGAGCATTTCCAGCTTCACCAGCTCCGTGGTGCTCGCCAGCAGCTGCGTCGCCTCCAGGACGGTGCAGTGCTCCGTCAGCGTCCCGTCGATGGACAGCAGGTGATCCCCAGCATGCAACGCTCCACATCTGAGACACGAGACAAGGGAGAATGAGTCAGCGGGTTTTTGTGTGTGCATGCCTGGAATAAGGTCTGTGGGTGACACAAGTTTAAGAGATGCTAACGATTTGTATTCGGCACAACATATGTCATATTAGCCTCTCGTGGATTTTGGAGCTTTTAAGTGTCTTTAAAAAGGCGGTTGCTAACAAGCGGCTAAATGACACTACAAAACATGGTAATGATCCTCATGCAATCATGATGTAGTTTGTTTACTAGCATTGTAGGCAGAACACGGACCTCCAGTCGACCCGCTCAGCCGGCTGAGGTCATCCCGCAGCTCGCTGCAGCGCCGACACAAAGTGCAAGTGCTTCATGTATATTTCAGAGCCAGACCGAGGCTCGGGGAAGTATCCTGTCTCCTCCTGTCTGTGTTGGTTATCGTGTTGGATGTGTGTGTGTCTGTGTGTCTGTTGCATAAAAATGCAGCCGCTTCATATCTGCAGCGATCTGAAGTGGGAGAGGAGACATGTTGGAGGTTCTCCAGCTGCTGCGTTCACATTCGTATGACATCATCGCCTTGTCGTCGTCGTCGTGGTTTCCATGATTACGCTCCAACATAACAATGAACAATGCTCGGCAGATTGCTTTATTATTAATGCACATTAAATATTCATGATATATTTGCATTTTCTCCCTGCACTTCCATATATTTAGTTGATGTTCACTGTGCTTTCATGATAATGTTATGAATACACTTCATCACCTGTTAACCAATACTTTCTTTCCTATAAAAGTATTTTAAAGGTTTTGTTTTTTCGCCCCGTAGCTTGTTGTGACACGAGAAGTCGGCGGCCATGTTTTTATCACGTGACGTACGTGATTCAGTAACGGCTCTTCAGTGGATATATGAACCCAAACGACGAAGTATTCCAAAAACTTATCTAACTTTTGTTGTTGCCTAAACTTAACCAAGTTGTTTCCTTGTTGCCTAAACTTAACCAAGTTGTTTCCTTGTTGCCTAAACTTAACCAAGTTGTTTCCTTGTTGCCTAAACTTAACCAAGTTGTTTCCTTGTTGCCTAAACTTAACCAAGTTGTTTCCTTGTTGCCTACACTTAACCAAGTTGTTTCCTTGTTGCCTACACTTAACTAAGTTGTTTCCTTGTTGCCTTGTTTCTCCACATTGTAGCATCGGCTTGGTACCAAAGTATTGGTTCTTGTGACTTCCCGAGTCACGATAACATAGTTATCCTATCATTGAGTCCATCAAGGTCAAGGTGAAACATGAAGGTCAGCGCTCATTGTGTGTGTGTGTGTGTGTGTGTGTGTGTGTGTACCTGTCCACCACGCTGCCAGGTTTAACGCGGTCGATGACGATGACCTGCTTGTTTCGGTGATTGGCCGACGTCAGCGTGATGCCCAGCGTTGCCCCGGGCGACTTGGCGATTTCCACCAACAGCGGACCGGAGGCGTTCGTCACCGTGTCTGATCGAGGGAGAAGAGAAGCCATTTTAAAATAACACCACACGAAGAACAACGAGGACATATTGTAGCCGAGTGCTGTTCCCATTTCTGTATCAACCAACATTAGCAGACGAGCTTGAGGCAACAAAAAAAACACCCTCGAAAGCCACAACCATCAGATGTGATGACCAGGGGATTATTTGCAATGCATTCTGGGGGGAGTTTAATTGGGCAGTTTCACACGGGGAAAAAAATAACGAAAGCGCTCGGCCCGAGGTGCAAGAAAATGCCAACATGACAACAAAAATACATCCGATTTTAGTTCCAAGTCTGGAAACTTTTGCCTCAAGGTTCATGTCTTTTGTGCGTGTGTGTGTGTGTGTGTGTGTGTGTGTGTGGTATCTCACCCATGATGATGATGTCATACTCTATCTGGAACAGGGCTTCCTGGCCGCACTGAGCCAACACGCTGAGGGCGTCGCTGTGGTTGGCGTTGTGCAGCGGCACGCCGTCCACGCTGAGGAGACGATCACCGGGACGCAGTGTGCTCTCTCTGAACACACACACACACACACACACACACACACACACGCACGGACACAACGCACAAGCACCGGGTGTTGAAATATAGCGTGAAGAGAATTGAGAAAATGAGAATTCAAACGCAAACCACAACGACAATCCAGCTCTTGAATTCTTTTTTCTTCAAAAACTATACATTGAATCATTAATTTCTGCCTTTAATTGTGTATTCAAAAGTGTGATTTATATGCTTTGTTGGAGTTTAAAACAACGTGTCATCTGTGAAACTTCCTCTTCATCTTTTCAGCTTCTCCCTCCTCCTCGTCGGTCTTCAGTCCTCACTTCCAAAACATCTTTCCCCCTTTTTCAACATCCCTCTCGCGTCGTCGTCTCACTTCCTCGGCGTCCCGCTCGGCCCGAGCTTCTTTCCCCTCTTATAGTCTCCGTCTCTCTGATCTCATCCTCTCTTCTCTCTCCGTGTGAGACTTCCAGTTCAAGCGCAGTGGAACCGGCACCGAGATGCTCGGCTGCACAGCATTTACTTTTATTTTTAGGAATGATCCTGGTTGGCAGATAGACTTCTGCAGACTAGATGCTCCGTATTCTAAAAGTAATCGAAAGCATATTTCAGGAAATTATTTATTTACCCCAAAATATGCAGGATTTTTATTTATTTATTTCCTGCAGAGAGCTGCGTTAAAGAGCTGCTAGCTCTATCCGTGGTGCCAGAGAGTGAGTCATACGGAGCTGTCATCACACCAGCCAACAGTTGTAAAGTGTGACTCCAAAAAGCAGAGACCAAACAGCTGGAATGAGGTTGTATGATAGAATAATGTTAGAAAGGAAGTTTCACAGGTGACATGAAGTAAAAAAGAACTACAAAACCAACACGGAAAGGTTGCCTTTGGATCTACCAGGGGAACAGGTGAACAGAGAAATAATAATAGTCAACTGCCATTTTTCCCCCGGATAAAAACCACAGCAGGCTGAACCTGCTGACACTCAGATCAAACCTGGATGACAGCTGGCGTCAGTTTTTTTTTGGTCTTCCCTCCAGAATCATTTTTTTAATGTTTTTTTGGGGCAATTTTGCTTCCGTACCATGTTGTCTCTCAGACTAGTGGGAAAAAAACATCCAAAAGACACATTTAGGTGTGTTTTTTACAACCTTTTCTATTGTCGTCTGTAGATTTCTCTTAAATTTTACCATGAGATAACACCTAATTTGCATATTTAAACATACAATCTCAGGAAACTTGTAATGCAAAAAAGAATTGTCTTAACGTCAGTGATGAGCTGATGAAGTTTCATGTTGACATCTATTCGTTATTTTTTTTGACCCGATTCACCTGTAGAGTCTTCAAAATGTTAACGGACGTTTTCTCTCCATGAGTTTGTTCTCAGAGTCTCATCCAGAAACTTTACTCTTTCATTCCTCCATATATTCTGAAGCTTTCTACAGACGGGTTTGCTCACATATCATAACATACATGTATTCAACATGTGATACCTAAAAGCATGTAAAAAGATGCTGAATTGAACCATGCCGTTGACAGTATTTTCTAAATTATGAAGCGATATAAAGAAATATCCTAAATTATCTCTGATATGTCAACAAATTGAGACAATTATTTGGAACTTGGCTTCATCCAATGTTCCGAAAAACAATGAACTGGGGCGGTTTCACGGTGGGATCTTTTACATTGTTCTATCCGCATAACCTTGGCTGTCTCCCCTTGAAGGTACTCAAAGAAGTCTCACCCACAGCTTGGTAGACTTTCCTTTTATATATAATTTATCTCCAACTTAAGTGGTTGGTCTTCAGGACTTCACTGACATTTATCCCGTTTTAACAGCCTGCAGCCTCTCTGGCGCTTTTCTTTTTCCCGTTCAATTTGATGACGCAGTAGAAGCCGTTTTCTTGGTGATCCAACATTTTTTCTTTAATTCCCACCGGGCGATGCTAAAAACACAGGCACTCCTGGGACTGCATGGTGCTGTGGATTAAGTTTCCTCCCAATTGTCATACGAATGGGATATAAAGCAGCATGAACATCACATTCGCTTCCCCGGCCTGGACTGACCCACATTCACAGGATGATTTCCTTTAGAACGGTGTTAGATGAGCTCCGGGGCAAAATAACTCAATCGTAAAAAATTTAATTTAATCTGGGTTTTTGTCCAAGTCTTGTCAGAGTGTGTGGACGAGCTAGAATAAGTCCATGAATGATCTGCAAAGAAATCTATAGATTTGGTTGATCTGCAATCAATTTTGACTGATTGGCTCACAGTGAAACAGTCCTTGTACGAGATGTGTTTGATCACTTCCTCTGTGGAAACACGACTGCTTAGTTTCACGAGTCCTGATTCATTGCAGCGTGCAAATCTTTCACAGAAAGTTGCTACGAGAATAAAAATAGCATCTCCCATATTTTAATTCTTGTATCAACTCATTGAAGTCGGTGAGCGATCAGAAGAAAGGTGGATGAAACCGTATGCAGCTTTTTGGCTTCCTTTGTTTTGTGCTAAAACTGATTCAATGCTTTGGTGCTTCATTACAACACGTTGACATCTAGCGGCGGTTTGCAAAACGTTTGCACTAAAATGTCACGAAGGTCCAACAAGACTTCGTGTCCATCATTAAATCTGAAATACCTTTGATCAGAAGTGTTGAGGACTTGTTGGGGTAAAATAATAAATACATACAATGTCCAAAAGGTCTACAGATACAATATTATTGCTGACAATGGACCGATTATGTATCTCATTGGTACAAAAGAACCCCAAAAAACTGGGCATCAAGAAAAAACCCAACAACAACCAATGAGGGCGAACCGGACTTTCAACCATCCAATTGGCCCAAAGTCCAGTCTAGAAAGTACACAAGTTTTACCTCATTTAAATTAGGACAAACAAATCAGAAAAGAGAAAACATGAAGAAGAAAGCATCATTTTCCAATGTGTTATGTCTGTTAAGTTCACTGCCGAAACATCCCTTTTATATAGGTCTTATTCATACAAACAGGAAATGGAAACATCTTCTGTTCTAAGGAGGGTTGAACCACTGCTGCGTTACATCAGTCCAACACTCGCAAAGCGGACATTTATAGGAAAATGCCGTGTATTATTGCCTAAACATGAAGACTGAGACAGACACGTGATGACAACATTAAAGGGATACGAGGTGATTCATGCTGCTGCAGCTATGAGTAACACATAGCTGTCAACATACCAGTGACGCTCACAGGAACTGACATCATTATCCTTGGGCTTTATTCGCGTCAGGGCGCAGACTCATCTCCCAGACTTCCTGACTGGAACTGGCCGAGATGTGCCGCTGTTGGTTTCAACTCAACGGAGGCCAGTGTCTGGCATTCGTTTTTCCTAGACTTTGGAAGTCTTTGCCCTTTTCACCCCCATAAGAGACCATCTCGGTATAACTATACGAGCATGAATATGCTTGTTTATGTGTTCTTATATATAGATATCTCTATATATATATATATGTATATGCAGGTTTGAGAGGCTGCATGAGTTTGCAGTCAGTGCTACCTGTCTGCAGGACCTCCTGGCCTGACGTAGGTGACCACTAGGGGGCGTGCTTTGTGCCAGTCCTCGTGGGTACCACCTGCAAGAAGAGCAAAGGTGAAAGCTGATCACTCTTAATCAAACCGTTCTGGAGTCATGTAGTAATTCTTGGCGGGAAAAACATACTTTTTAGGCCAAACGACAATCTTTTCCCGCGCCCAACCAACCTTTAACTAACCGAGCGACTCTTAGAAATAAAGATTCTAAAAGGGTTCTGAAGGGCTGAGGTTCTACCCAGAACCCTTTGCTTCTGATAAACCCTTTAATGGAAGGGTTTTGAGGGATGGAAGAGTTTTTTTAGGGTTCTTTGTAGCACTTAGGGTCCAAAATATACTTTTTTTTAAGAAATAGTTGTCGAACGGATTGGCGTTAACATCTCCAAGCCACAAATCCTAAAAAGCTGTAATTTTGAACCATGATTCTTGTGGGTTGGCGTTGGCGTTAACATCTCCAAGCCACAAATCCTTAAAAGCTGTAATTGTGAACCATGATTCTTGTTAGTTGAGCTGCGCCACATCAAACTTGCTGGATGGGTCCAATGGCATCAGGTTAACGTGTTGAACTAAAACAAGTGTACAGGTGGAGAAGGATCTAGTCTATATATAAGAAAATACAAGAAGGTTCTCAGTAGAAACCCCTGGATGGAGTCCATGAACTCTAAAGAGACTCCGTGACGGACGACCTATCCGAACCGTAACCTTTCCAGATCGACGCCAAACCTCAAATATCCAGCGAGTTCTGCAAATCAGCAGTCGCCATCCAGACACAACCACCTGGTACGTCAGATTTTGAAGCACAGGACTTCTGACCGAGCGACTTTATTGGACGAGTCAGGAGTGAGAATGTGTTGCACTAATTACTGGACCCACGAAACAAAACTACAAATTCCCTATATTTCTTTATTTCAATTTGTTATGAAGATTGAAAACCTGACATCTTCAGCCAATGAGACAGATTCAAATCAGCAGTTTATAATATGAATTGTTTTTAACCATCTAAACCTAAGAGTGCAACTAATTGTTCACTGTAATGGATTACCTATTTCATCAACTGCTTTTCATAAGACCCTATGAATGCATTCCCACACTAACGTTGGCAATAACTGAATTTGATGGCACGAAGGAAGAAAGGAATTACTTTTAATATCCAAAGTATGTTCAGTTTGCAATTGTTGGGGTAAAACAGTCGAACCATCGTTGTCCTGTTAATCATTCCCATGTTAAACGAGTGACATCAGAAGAAAAAAAAGGTCTGCAGTTCAATAATTCTCATCGTCGTCCAACTTTTACTTGTTTTCAGTGCCAACACAAACAAATTACGCAATATATTTATGTTTTACAAGGCAGGAAACAAAAACAGTGACGGCATAACTATTCATAGAGTTCTCTAAATATACAGTTTTGTATTTCAGCGACGGTTACCTCTCATGACGAAACCAAAGCTGCTCCCCTCTTTGTGCAAACAGATGTCGATTGTCTTTGATATAACCCCCGAGGTGCTGTCTGGCGCTTTAAGAACGAGAGAGAGAGAGAAAGAGGCAATTCATTAATTTTAGTGAAGACTTCACACTGTCTACCTGACTGCAGCGGGTAGTTCATGACCCTAAAAGCAGCGTGAGCGCATGCAT
Source organism: Taurulus bubalis (assembly GCF_910589615.1). Taxonomy (NCBI): domain Eukaryota; kingdom Metazoa; phylum Chordata; class Actinopteri; order Perciformes; family Cottidae; genus Taurulus; species Taurulus bubalis. The sequence continues at coordinate 3,090,717 of NC_136593.1, read as the reverse complement.
GCGTACCTGTAGGAGGCAGTTCATACTCCACCTCCAGCAGAACTCTCTCTCCTACGTTCTTCAGTAAGCTGATGATCTCCTCGTGCCGCAGCTTGGTCAGATTGATGCCGTTCACCGACTTGATGTAGTCGCCGACGTTGAGCTGGTCGCTCCTGCACAGAAGAGGAATGAATGCAGGCGCAACACAAGGGACAGGTGGTCGAATCCCGTGACAGTACGGAAGAAGTGGACGTAGTCACGGTGACGGCGCCCATTCGTTTGTGGACTATGGTTTTGAAGCCTTAAGGCAGCATTTTGGCTGTTGCCATCTTGGTTTTTTTTGCAACCAGAAGTGACACCAGAGGGTTCCAAAATGGATACAATTAACTTTCATGAACTGAAGACCCACACAACAGGTTAGATTTGTAAAACAAAAACACGGACAACTCCCAGACCCAACGCCCTGGTAGTGACCTGTCAATCACCATAAGCCCCGCCCTAAATGATACCGTCTGTTTGACTCTAAATGACCATCATTTACTAAATGAACATCATGCTGTATTGAAGAAGACTTGAAACTAGAGATTGAGACATAAACTCATGTTTACAATGTTTACTGAGGGAATAAATCAAGAGAAGTAGAGTCATTTATATAGACTTCTATACAACCAGAGGAGTCGCCCCCTGGTGGTCAGGAGAGAGAATGCAGCTTTAACACATGAAGCATAGACTTCTATACAACCAGAGGAGTCGCCCCCTGGTGGTCAGGAGAGAGAATGCAGCTTTAACACATGAAGCATAGACTTATATACAACCAGAGGAGTCTCCCCCTGGTGGTCAGTAGAGAGAATGCAGGTTTCAGACACTTCAGCATTGGCTTCACTTTTCAGAATCTGGTTTAATCGCACGGTGGAACAACCATTTTGTTTTGGCAGTTTTACTTCATACTACTTAGTTATCGTGAGATGTTTTATTACAGAATCTATTCCTCCTCTACTTCCTTGCTAGCGTTGCACCCACCTGGCCGCCAGTCCTCCGGGCCGCAGGTTCGATACCCGCGGTTTCCCGTCCTTGTCGGTTCCTCCCGAGATGGTGAGGCCCAGAGTGCTGCCTTCCTTCTTCACCAGCTCCACCAGGGTCACCCCCCGCAGAGCTTCTAACCAAAAACACACACACACACACATAAAGACAAATACAGACGCACACACACACACACACACACAACAGGGATGGACGAACCCACACACACACAAATACAGCAGAGAGGTGGAAAGTGGTTAGCGGCGGCTCTCTGTTTCAGATGCCCGGATTAAAGGGAAGCCGAGTTACAAGAAAGATAAATCAGAAGATGTTTGTCCTTGAGTGAGACACTGATCCTCCCCGTCTGCGGAACATAGGAGTCAGCTTTAATGTAAATGGGAGGATCAGATAAGATAAGCATCCGCTAATGAGAATTAACAAAGCTTTAGTGTTTCATGCATTTCATTTAACTTGAAAAGTTCCTGGCGGGGACGGAGAGGCCTTGAAAGGTCAAAGCACATCAACGCCAGCAGCAAACAGTCACACGTGGTAAAGTGTGTGTGTGTGTGTGTGTGTGTGTGTTAGTGTTTATTTATGACAGAAACACACCTTTATGAAACGGCAAAACAATGCATATTTTTAAAGTATTTGGACTGCATGTTATTCATGACATGATAATGGAGAGATGTGTTTTCCCTGTGAGGTTCTTAGAAAGTGCTGATCGTCTATGTACATCTATTATAGTTCACTAGAGGAAACCAGTACATCATTAAAAAGGCTACGGATGGGGAATAGCGCTTTATTAATTGGTATTAATTGTACTGTATGACACTTAATCTCCACATTAAAAACCTGACTGGTGTTATCAGTTAATTCAAATTTAAATCTCACGTACAAAAAAATGTGGATTAGAACATTTTAATGGCCGTTATTGAGGTGCAAAATAATACAGAATGAAATACAACACATCGGCAGCGGCCAAGCGATTCTTGTCAAAGCTTCCCGAGATAAACTGCTTAACTCAGTTCAGTTCACCTCCACTCTTCCGCTGCTTTGAAGTTAAGAGCCGGTGACAGACGTTCACAAAGAAAGGCGAGTTTCTCCGTGACCGTGGGCACGGTTCTCTGACATTCTCTTTCAAAGCATCAGCCGGTCCTTCAGCTAGTGAAGCAAAGAAAAGATCTGCTTCCAGCCGATGAAAGGAACACGCAAAACATGCTCTTTTGTTTTTTTAAAGTGATGTACGAATACAGATATTTAACATAAGAGAGAAACTATATTTATTTTCTGTTATATATATATATATATATATATATATATATATATATATATATATATATATATATATATATATATATACATATATATATATATATATGTATATATATATATATATATATACATATATATATATATATCCAGTATAAATGTCCTCACAGAATGACAAAAACAACCTTCCCTGGATCAGGTCGGGACAAATATTTTAGGATTACAGCACATTGGGGTTGTAATTGATCATAAAGTAACATGGAGACAACATATTGAATGTTTACATGGTAAAATGTCCAATAGCAAAGTCAATAGCAATACTGTATAAATGTAGCGATGTACTAACTTCTAAGGCCTTGTATATAATGTATTGCTCACTTATACTTCCATATTTATCTTATTGTGTGAAGGTCAACTTTTAAAAATAATAATAATATATAATAATAATGCTGTTACTATGGCTACTATGAGCACACTAATCCTTTGTTTTACAGATCACATGTTATGAAATGTAATGATTTGGTTTATTATAAAATAATGCAGACAATGTACAGAGCTAAAGCAAAGTCACTGCTAGACTGTGTACAATGGTTGTTTTCAATACATGAGTGTAAATATGATTTGAGAGATGTTTATTTATATATATTTATTTTATTTTTTCTTTATTTTGAATTAATTATCAGATTTAATTGATAATAATAATTTAGGATAGGAATATATCAGCATTTTTTGCTTCTACCTATACCTATTCAGTCTTTCTGTTTTGTATATTATATAGAATATTGTATTGCATTGTAATTGTAAATTGCAATGAATAAAAGAAACAAACAAACACATTGAACCACAAATGTCACGCCACATATTCGATATATTACTCAGATGGCGGAAACACTGCGCGCCTACAAGCCTTTAGAGATCACACTGTCGCCTTTTTTGTGCAGGTTTAGTGGCCTCAAAATCCCTTTTGAGAATGTGCCCAGTGTTTCAATTCGAAGGAGCCACGAGAACACTGGTGGTTAAAAGGAGAGAGGACTGATGTCAAAAGTTAAATAAAACCTTCTGAGGTGCTCTCTCTCTCTCTCTCTCTCTCTCTCTCTCCCTCTCTCTCTCTCCCTCTCTCTCTCTCTCTCTCTCTCTCTCTCTCTCTCTCTCTCTCACCAGTGATTCTGTTCTGCAAACAAATAGCTGTCTCTCATTTGGTTTCTATGTCTGACATTCACACACTTGCATACACACACACACACACACACACACACACACACACACACACACACACACACACAGGTAGAATGAAGCTTTGGTGTGATAGATGGCTAGATTAGGTAAATCCCTCAGGCGACACTGAGGATCAGTGAGGTGCTTCACACACCGGTTATCTCTGTTTTGGGTATTACAACACACACACACACACACACACACACACACACACACACACACACACACACACACACACACACACACACACACACACACACACACACACACACACACACACACACACAGTGTCCCAGTCTTTCATTCATTCCTATTTCCTATTTGGATAGAAGCACCAAAAGCTTTTAGTTTGATGCCGACGGATTCCGAAGAAATGAATCAGAACTAAATGACTTTGTTTCTTTTTTCTCCTCCGCAGACGCAGAACTGAATCTTTGGGATTCATAAAGATGTATCTAGCATTTAATTTTGACGCTCGGGGAAGACAGAATACACATGAGAAGATTTGTACAACACACAGAAAGAAACTCGTGAAATGGTTTCTATTATCTCAACAGAGAACTGAGGATCGCCATTTTATCAGGCAAATGGGAGTCTCACAAACACACACACACACACACACACACACACACACACACACACACACACACTGAAAAATATTGTTGTGAATTTTTTACTCAAATAATAACAAGGAACAGAGTCAACAACAATGTGACTATGGAAGGTGAATGAGACAAATACTTGTAGCCGTATACCTGGTGGAAGGTGATGCTGGATCGAGAATAGAGCCGAGTTATGTAACCGCATGGATGAATAAAGATTAATTAAGAGACGAGGGAGACAAGCATAACAGAAAAGAGGAAATAAAGAGACAGACAGAGACAAAGAGACACTCAGTGGAGGGATTTGGTCAGAGTGATAAGAAGACAGTAAAATATAAAACCTGATGATGGAGATGAACTAAAACGGGGGGATTTCCTGTTTGAAAGAATTTCAGATAAGAGAGAAAGTAACAAAGAATAGAAATTATAATATAGAAATATAATTTTAAACAAAGCATCATTTAATCATGCTTTTATCATTAGTTTGCTTGAATTTCAAACATGTAACACAATTCTCTCATGTGATGAAGCACGTGTTTAAATTTGTACTTTTAGCTCACTGCTAGCCAGTTTCCATGTGTGCTTTGTCATTCACCCAGTCGCCAGGAAACATGTCGTCATTGTGCTTTTCTCCAAACGCACAATGACTCATGGTTAAACACACATGTTACGGCAACAAAATGACTTAGTTAAGGTTAAAACATCAAAGATAATGTTAAAATCATGTTGCAACATAAAACAACAATGTGATGTAGCAATGTACCGGAACAACGGAACGCAACAACGTAATGTAGCAATGTACCGGAACAACGGAACGCAACAATGTGATGTAGCAATGTACCGGAACAACGGAACGCAACAACGTAATGTAGCAATGTACCGGAACAACGGAACGCAACAATGTGATGTAGCAATGTACCGGAACAAAGGAACGCAACAATGTAATGTAGCAATGTACCGGAACAAAGGAACGCAACAATGTAATGTAGCAATGTACCGGAACAACGGAACGCAACAATGTAATGTAGCTAAGTACCGGAACAACGGAACGCAACAACGTAATGTAGCAATGTACCGGAACAACGGAACGCAACAATGTGATGTAGCAATGTACCGGAACAACGGAACGCAACAATGTAATGTAGCAATGTACCGGAACAACGGAACGCAACAATGTAATGTAGCAAAGTACCGGAACAACGGAATGCAACAACGTAATGTAGCAATGTACCGGAACAACGTAATGTAGCAATGTACCGGAACGCAACAGTGTAATGTAGCAATGTACCAGAACAACGTAATGTAGCAATGTAATGTATCAATGTACCGGAAACAACGAAACAACGTAATGTAGCAATGTACCGGAACGCAACAGTGTAATGTAGCAATGTAAAAGAACAATGGAACAAAACAACTGCAACAGCGTAACGGAACAACTGTAACAATATAACTAGCATTAATAAACAACAACCTCTCTTTGCGGACTGACTCATGTTGTAACGTCACAACGTTACACAACGAGTGCAAAGCCAACAATGGAACACAAACTGCGGTCTGAAAGATCTGTGTTTGTTTCGCCCACACACCACAAGTGAACTGTTTTATTCTTATACTACTTATTATGCCACGTAACTTTCAATGATGGTCCCTTGATGTACGATGACACTTGCTCTGACCAAATACCAACATTCTGACATTCAACATATCAAGGGTTTGCAGACATGTGCATTTCTTTCCTGGCGGCTGGGCTAATGGAGATCTTATCAAATAAAAAAAATAAAAAGTATTTTATTTTATTAGTGTTATGCTTACTGGGTCAGCATAAATAAAGTGATTGTTTTCAGGATGGAGAAGGAATGAGGTTTCCTTAAATGCATAATATACATTATGGCAATACATATTAGAGTACCAAGGTTTGGTGAGACACTCTCGGGGCAAACATTTTTAATTACAGTCAACCTTGGACCTCGTTGTTATCTGCAGACATCAAGTCACCCTGCCACTCAAACACAAAGTACATCAGCATCTGATAGTCAGCTCGAGTGAAAAGGATCCAGTTTGGAAGCTGTTTTAGTAAATGCCTCAAACTCATTAAGCAACTGGCTGTCGTCACAACATTTTGCTTTCGGCATTTGTCTGAGACAAATTATGATGAGAGATTATTATGATGCATTCAGTGTGGTGACGCTGAATCTGAATGTCAAGATTTTACAGTAGCTCCAAGCATTATAGGGACGGATGGATAGACGTTGTGTATACCTGGTATACTGTGTCTTCTCGAGGACATGGTCTGCTCCGGTCCAGAGATATCCTTTGTTTTTCCATATGGGCCGTCATCTAGAGATAACAGAGACACACAGTTACACTTCAGAGGTATCAATATAATTCAGGTTCAGGTCAGGATTATAGCATTTGTGATCGTTTACACCAAATACAGAACAGCAATAATCTCCACAAAAATATCCGTCCACTGCTACATTCATGTGTGTCTTCCAACTCTCATATGTTCCTAAACAAGAAACAAGCCTCTGCAGTCCCGCCACACATCGGTGGCCATGAACATGATGGAAGTCGCTCATCGATCTGGGCTCCTTGGCTGTGCTCCATGCACTGTGTACAATGAATGAGGCAAATGGTTGAAGCATTGTCCCGATAAAAGTTGCAGAAAAATCAAAGCGCCACTCTCAAAACTGAAAATCATCGCTCGCCAACTCACTTCCTTTGGTAATCATAGACTCATTAGGTCAATCGAAAGGGTATGTTGCCGTTTTAGATGTGTATATTTACACATCTGAACACAATCTCACATGTGTACCTTTTATTATAACACCCAAATCATTCAAATAAACCTAGTGGTTGCAGAGATACACCCTTTTTAGTTTGGGTATGCAATTTTCGAGGAAAGGGCCTAAAAATACGTTGTTGTTTTATTGGTTAAACCTATGAAAAGAAACCACGGTGAATGGTGACAGACCGACCTCCTTTTCTAAGTATTAATTACAGTGTTCTGTTATGTGCTCATGTATTTATGTGTTTACTTTATTGCCTCTCTTGCTGGTTCTGTCACTAACAGCCACACGAGTGGAATGGCAACATCAGTCCATTGTTAATTTTACTCAAGAGTGAAATATATTAAACTAACACATGGGTTGAGTTGCCGTAAAAAACATCCAGAAAACCCCCAGTTTCCTCTCCCATTGAACAGATGCAGCCACAGTGGGTCTCCTTGCCTAAAGAGCTGCAAACTGCTCTCAGAGTGCTGCGTCAGGGGCGTTTACTTGCTGACAAGTGGAAAATATGCAAGAATTTCTACAAAGTTACCATGTAAATACTTACAACCCCCCCCCCTCATATATGATCTACTTATCATAACTGCATTGCATCCCGGCAGCTTACAGCCACTGTAACTGCTATTCAATAGTTTGACAAGTCGGTGAATAGACAGAAAGACCATTTGTGAAGTGTTGATGAGGTTAGTTTCCTCCCTGCTTTGCCATCATTGTTATGTCACAAGGGGGAACAGATGTCCTGTTTTATGGTTTCTTGCAGAGGCTTTGTGGCAGAGACGTGTGAGGATTTTAATATTTGATAGGTTATAAATTCAGTTCTCCACAGGCGTCTGTCTGTCTGGAACCGCACTTTTAAACTACCCCCATTTCTATTACGTCTCCACAGCAAGAAGAACGCTGTTTTGAGGGACTTTTTTTCTCCAACTCCTATTTCAGAGTATAGTCCTCTCCCAGTTCAAGAGTGACTTTAGTGTGCGGTGATTGGTTGAAACACTAATGCAACACAACGTTAGCCGTGTACACAAAACACAAACAACCGCTTGTAACGGAAATAATTGAAGAAAACACACAATAATGGGCCGACAGTGAAGTCCTGAAGTTAACTCGTTAACACAAAGGCTAACCCAGCAACGTTAGCAAAGAGGCTTACCCAGTAACGTTAGCAAAGAGGCTAACGGAACAGTAGTCAAATAAGCACACCCACTGAGCCAAAGAAGCGGATTCCAGCTGAAACCTTTGGTGACGGCCACTTCGCTCTTGTGTTAGTATGATTGTGGAATACATGGCTGTTTATATATTATTATATTACTGAAAAAACAGCTAAACAACTCACGGCTGACCATTATAAGTCACTTTAGCGTTCCTATTAGCGGAGAACATGCAAACAGAGGAAAAAATTACCCTTGAAGGTGCGTTGTTCTTGAGGGAGCTCCCTAGAACAGTTTGGTCCAAAAACGGCCAAAGATATATCACCTTTAATGTTTTATAGTCATATATATGTATATCAAACTAGCTAGGATAATGAAAAACACTTTGTAAGAAACATGTTCAAAGATCAAAGTAATTCTTCACCTACCGTGTGTACATATATATATATGTATATGTATATATATATATATATATATATACGTATATATATACATATATATATATACGTATATATATATACGTATATATGTATATACATATGTATATGTATATGTATATATATATATATATACTATATATATATATATATATATATACTTATATATATACGTATATATATATACATATATATATATATACGTATATATATATATACTATATATATATATATATATATATATACGTATATATATACGTATATATATACACGTATATATATATATATATATATATATATATACATATATATATATATATATATATATATATATATATATGTACACACGGTAGGTGAAGAATTACTTTGATCTTTGAACATGTTTCTTACAAAGTGTTTTTCATAATCCTAGTTAGTAAGGAGTCATTAGCGTATATGTTACATATTCTGAGGTCTCATCTATGATATATGTAGGAAATGAAGTATTTTGCTAACCCAGACTCTATAACTCAGATTGACAGCAGCGGTGACAGCGGAGCGGCGCTGTTGTTGTTGTGGCTCTGATGGGAGCGGATGTGTCCTACTTTACGACCTCTGCCTCATCAGAGGGGCGGAATAAGTTTAACAATTCATAAGCAAATTCTCTACAACTTCCATGCCCTCCTCCAGAAGTGTCATTAAGTTGCATTATAATCAGGCACAATTACACTGCAGCTTAAACATAAATGTCCCTGTAAAAACTTGCAGAGTAAATATGATTTTTCTTTCTATGCTTTCCGGCACCTGAAGCGGCATTTTAAACCAGCTTACTATCAACAGAGTTAAGCAGTTGGAAAGGATGTCCTGCAAAATCCTTTATCTACTTAGTTGTGCTTTTTTAATTCCACTTTAAATTACATTCACACTCCTTTCCAGCTGCCTTCAAGACTCAATTTCACTGCGACAAAGACACTGCAATAGTTTTTTTTTAGCCATTGACTCAAAAGCTCCTGTATGTAGGACATATTTAACGATACTGTCACCAAGCTTAACTAAAGGTTTCCATTTTTTTATACTTAAAAAAAGATGAATCATAAATCCTTGCTTATTCCCCCAACATGGGTTTCCATCCACAATCCACGCACACGCATGTTAGCTGAACATGAGGGTGTGTTTGTTAACCCCTGTGTTTGTGGTTGGTTGCAATCCCCGATTGCCAGGATTGGTCCAGAAAATGTAAGAACAGATCAATTATTCATTATTATAAAAAAATAGTTCTCCTGTTTTTATCTGAACGGTTTGGAGTTTCTCCGTCAACTGTTATCTCAGCTTTTATCGTCTGCCTTGTTATGTTTTTACCAGGCCGGGTGTCTTAAAAACTTGCATTCTCTCTACCGACCATCAGGGGTGACTCCTCTGGTTGTATAGAAGTCTATGCTTCATGTGTTAAAGCTGCATTCTCTCTACTAACCACCAGGGGCGACTCCTCTGGTTGTATAGAAGTCTATGCTTCATGTGTTAAAGCTGCATTCTCTCTACTAACCACCAGGGGGTGACTCCTCTGGTTGTATAGAAGTCTATGCTTCATGTGTTAAAGCTGCATTCTCTCTACCGACCATCAGGGGTGACTCCTCTGGTTGTATAGAAGTCTATGCTTCATGTGTTAAAGCTGCATTCTCTCTACTAACCACCAGGGGCAACTCCTCTGGTTGTATAGAAGTCTATGCTTCATGTGTTAAAGCTGCATTCTCTCTACTAACCACCAGGGGTGACTCCTCTGGTTGTATAGAAGTCTATGCTTCATGTGTTAAAGCTGCATTCTCTCTCCTGACCACCAGGGGGCGACTCCAGAGGGGGACTCCCCCTGGGTGTTCAAAATGAGTATTTCTATATATTTATATATTACAGGTCATGAAGATAGTTACATGCACGTCACCTTATATATATGAAGTATTTTTCTAGCATACAACAAGTAGTTTCTTGCCTCCCAACAACCTCGGTGTTTAAAGTGTTTTCCATACGGTGACAGATTTCCCTCCAACACCTTTTAAAATATGCAGCACTCTCCCCACCGGTAATGCTTGGAAATCAGTTCTCTCCCCAGCAGTGACAGCGGAAAAGGAGGCCATTGTTGTTGTGTTCCGCAGTTTAGCGATCTTCACAGAGGTGTAATGAGTTTAATAATTCATAAGTTGTGTATTCAATTTAGCTTTAAACCACTTTCCTAAGTTATCTGGCTGGCTGCTTTCCCCCGCTGTGGGGCTGTCACAGGCATAATGGACCCCAGAGGCTGCTCATCAACACATGCACACACACACATACACACACACACACACACACACACACACACACACACAAACACTCGATCGCACACACAAACACACACACTAACATGCACGGCCTCCGGCAGCACAGACTGATGCATACCCGAAAGGATTTAGGCACCAAACGTACACCTGCACCGGCACCAAAACAGACTAAATAATGTGTCTGTACAAGATCAACACACACTGTTATATAAACAGGAACTTGCACACACACACACACACACACACACACACATGCTCAACACACACAGTAACTTGAGACGCAAAAAACGCTGGAGGCAACTTGGCCGTCTCTGTAACTGGATGTGAGACAAGCGGTTTTCGTCACTACTTTTCCCAGCAGCAGTGTGAATCCTCGGCTCTCGCCCTCCAAAACCCTCTCACGCCTCACGCCGTGGATCTGGTGGCCGAGTCATCGGCGGACTGCAGATACGTTTGTCTGGAAATCACGTCACATGATCCGTTACAATAACCGTCTTCTTGAGGATGCAGGGCTTCGCCCAAACACGTTTTTTTTTTGTCTCCGCCGCCGCTGCCTTTTCTCTCCGATTTCCAGCTCTGCCTGAAAAATTTGTCTCTCCTGGTGAATAATGTGAACGCGATTAGGCTAATGACTGCTGGCGCTGTCAGCTTACTGAACAGGTTGAGTTATAGACGAGGCGACCCCCTCCAGTAGAAGCAGCAGCATAACGCTTACAGCGCGAGCAAAACAGGCCGACTAACTAAAGGATGGATGCCGTCATTAAAAGGTTCAAATAATTTGTGGACACCATTTTTCACTCCGTAAGAGCAGATATTGTTAGAGTGACTGTATGACTAACTACTTTCCTGAAATTTAAGTTTGTTCTTTTACACCATTTTGAGTCAATTCCAAACAAAAGCTGGCTTTCACCCAGGAGACCGTTGTTCGTGTCCCTCGTGAAGAAAATATGTTAACATTGATATGTCTGTATTTATCTAACGCCACTTCTTTTAAACCATGATATTTTCCTGTGAAGACAGGAGTCCATGTACTCCATTGGCTTCCTGTCATCCTGGTCGTCCACATCCTGAACGTCTTCAGCAGGCAGGAAGTGGTCCGTTTCCATCTGACTTGCTTTTCTTTTCAGGCAGAGAAGGCCAGCAGGTGGTCTTGGAGCACAGAATGGGATTGCCTCATGCAGCTGAGTATGTGGGTCACGCCCATGAAAATGTTTCCAAATCTTCTCTGCCAATGCTGAAAAGCTGATTCTGCTGTTATTGACTCTTGTTTGGTGGATTGGATGATTGAAGTCTATCAGTAACGAGGAAGAAACAAGACATAATGCAATTTTCTTTGGTCATTTAACAAACAGAACCGTACAACAACCTGGCACCGGATGGCATTCCACTCGCCAACGTGGTTGTGTCGGTCGCACTAGCACCAACACAACTCCAACCAAGCTGATCAACAAGTGTTCAGCTGGGTTGAGGTCAGGACTGCTGGAGGCCATTCCAGTCTCTCTACTCACAAACTCTGCAGGTGTCGGATGAGCCCGTTCATCTTGGAGGATGGAGTCCAGTCCCAGACTGTGGAGCAATGGGATTGCTGCTGGTTGCAGAATCTCATCTTGATATCTCTGCATTGAGATTGCCTCCAATGTAACACCGTTGGGGTACCGGAAGCTCAAAACAGGAGTCAATAAATAGCAACAGCAGAATAAACTGTTTGGCATTGGCAGAGAAGATTTGGAAAATTTTCATGGGCGCAATCCACATCCTTAGCTCTGCTGCTCATCCCACAAATACATGTTCCTCACTAATGGGGCACCGTCTGACAGGGAAATAAACAGGCTTTCCAACGGTATAAAAGTTATTGCCAAGATACATTGTTACAGTGAAATAATCTACCATAACACACATTTTCCAACTCGATGTAACATCGAACCACAACTCCTTTCAAGACTCTACGACCTTCACGAGGAAAGTTATTCAAGATTGACCTGTTTTGTTGATTAACGTGTAACGGCATTATGGGTAATTGTGTGACCTCACATTCAGTGAGGGTAGGTGTTGGCCTCTAAGTGGCTTTGGCCTTCACAGGATATGTTTTTCAGGTATAAGGTTAGGGCGTTAGGGCGAAGTTACGGGACTACACAAGTCTTGGTAAATGTCTCAAAAATGTTCATAACTCCACCCTCAATGTGCCAAATCCACGCAAATTGGGTACCTTCCCAGTGGAAGTTTACTACCCATTTGGAGGGGGCAAAATGTATTGTATTTGTTGTCAAGAATAAAAAAGGAGCCTTGCAGCAAATTCAGCAGGCACAACAAAGCAGACTCCCATACATAAATAATGCATCCGTTTCTGATCAAAGAATGTTTCTTCTGACCAAAACCCAATCTCACACACATACCTATTGGAGCTGAAGTGCAAACTACAGGTGCAGCATCTTCTGCCTGTTTTACAGGGTTGTGAGTGAAGATTAAAAACATCCAGCTTTACACAGAAACACCTGCGAGGCCTGTGTGCGCGCATGCATGAAGGGAATACTAACAGACACGGCTCTGTGGAGTGCAGGCTTCCCTCAAGCTTCCACCAAATCCTTTACACAAACACACACGCAAAAGACATCCCGTAAACAGTACGCGCACACACACCCGTACACAATGCCGCTGTCTTCCTCGCAGGCCGCTGAGGATGTACGGTCGTCACCTGAGGACGAAAGAGACGTGATTGCTGTAGTACACAAACTCCCTCGCTGCCTCCTCGTAATCTCGCAACATACAGAAGCAATGCTAAGCTCATCCGACTGCAGAGCTGCGAGGAATCAAACCCGCATGGCACGATCGCACCGGGTCTTGAACTATAATGTTCTGTTGAGAAGAACGAGGCGTAGAAGAGGCCGAACGCCAGAACGTGATGATTTCCGAGTTCAGCGGTCTCGTTGCAAAAACGATCGATACGCATCATGAATGAGGCTCGTCGCTGGGACAACATGAATCCATCGTTTGTAAAATCTCATGTTATGAAATTGATTTGGTGTATTGTAAAATAACGCAAAGAAAGTTCAGAGCTTGTTTTTGAAAAGGCAGACAGAGACCGAAGGGAGCCGAGGCTAATCTCGTGAGAAGGCTATGGGGGTTACCGGGCAGGTTCGGCAACGGGAAACCAGTCCGAAGGGAAGCGCTGGAAGGTCTGGCATGCTGTGGAGAATCATCTGGCACTGAGTGTGTGTGGAGCTGGGGGTTAAATACTGAAGGGAGTCGGTGCAGCAGAGTGATAGAGCTGAGGAGGTGGGTGAGACTAACAGGTGGAGAGAGATATTTCTTTTCAGTACGACTTTCGTAAACTTAGGACGCATTAACTGTCAAGAGGAGGAACCCATCTATACACTGCTGTCTGAGTCGCATCGAGTTGCTGCTGATAAAAACCCAACATTTCCTTATTTTGCTGCTTCAAAGCATAAGTTATTTAAATAACGTGGGGCTTTTATTGTGAAGAATTTATAGGAAAACTTGTTTATCGCCGAACATCAATAAAACAAGACAACTAGTGTTGCAGGGTGGAAGAGGAAGCTGCAAAGATAGTGGGAGAATTTCTATTTTTATTAAGAATTTATAGGAAAGCTTGTTCATCATTGAAGTAGCAGAGTCTTAAATTGCAGTTTGCTTCTACGTCTGGTCCAAAATATCCCCTCATCCTTTCGTCCTGTTGAGTGTCCGAGGAAAAATATGAAAGTAAAAAGGTCTAACTATTATAACCGTATAATCATTTTCTTTTTTTATATAACCACTTGAATATATATATATATATATATATATATATATATATATATATATATATATATATATATATATATATATATATATATATATACTGTTTGGTTTTTATTTTCATTATAGTTTGTGATTAGACCACATAAAATTCATAGGACACTATAAGTTGCTATGTTATATACTCTTTTTGAATGAGATGTGTTAAATGTTCTCTCCTTTGTTAATGAGCATGCATTGGCAGTATTACCAAATAAGGTAGTGAAACCTCCTCTGTCCAACTCTGGTGACAGGATGATTTATGTATTCTGGTGTATAAAAGAGGGGGTAGGAATGCATGTTTTTTGGGGGTGCCTGGCAATTCTGTGCAGGAGTAGAGAAGAGAGAAAAGGTGTTCACTCACCAGCTCTAAAAACTTAACCCCTTCTCTTAGTTACTTGTGACTTTTAAACTGTTTGATTGAATTTAATTTTTTGTATGTAAGATAAACTTTGAATAAAAACTCGGCCTTACCATTTGTAAGGGACTGAAACCAAACCAAAGGTCCTGGTTCTTTAAAACAATTTAAACCCTCTTTCCCTGTCCATCCACCGTGAGATACAGAAGTGACGACTGAATCTACCAAAGAGACTTAAGGTAAGTATCTTTGGGTGAAGACGTTTGCAGTCTTTGTCATAATGATGAGATGGTGTCAAAATAGGTAGAGAGAAGGTATAGACGATATACGTACTCGCTTGATAAGGGTTGAGAGAAGTTACAGCCTACCGCAGGGGACCTAGAGCGCAAGCTGTAAAACACCCTCGACAAAACCTATAACTTAATTTGAAAATAACACAAAAACCTAACGATTTAGCACGGGGTGAGATAAAAGACCGAAGGCGTTATGCCAATATCGGATGAGGATTATTATTTCCTCCGGGATCACTAGGATAATTAGCCGACGGAGTGCCACCGAGTTAGGAGCGAGGTCTTGCCTTTCCTACTCTCCCCCCTACCCTCCTCTTTCCCTGGCAAGACCACCGTTCACGCTACAGTCCTATTAGTCGTTGCCGCAGAATTGTCATAATTAGCGTATGGACTCTTAAGACGTGGGTGGTAAAATGTGTATCGGGAGTTCCGGATGAGCTTTGACTACCAAAATCTAATCGGCTCATCCTTTAGTCAAAGTGGATGTTTGTGCCAAATTTGAGGACGTTTGCTGCAGATGAGCCTGAGATATGACGAGACACAAACAGACCAAACTGTTGTGAGTCAGGATGTGTGTCTGTGTGTGTGTGTGTGTGTGTGTGTGTGTGTGTGTGTGTGTGTGTGTGTGTGTGTGTGTGTGTGTTACACTTTATGGGAACATGGAACTGGACGACCACTATGTCATTGCTGCAGTAGGAGCTCATAATGGAGTTTACAGGTGAGATTTAGAGAATTTAACAAAAATCCCTGCATACTAAAAATGTGTAGTTGCTTTTGTGCTCTTAACAATAAGAAATGAGCTGAAATTCACACGGACAAAAACACCAGTTTAAAAAAAAGGCACATATTTTAGTTATACAGTACGAAATGATTAATACCAAAACTTGAAGCTGAAGTCTGTTCATCAAGTTGATCCGCAGGTTGTCCTCAGATCCAACCTGTTGAACTGAAAACAATTCCTCCACCTCAAAAAAACAATGTATATAATAAATACAACAATAAAATGCTCTATTAGCTACTGTAAAAAAGGCTTTTCCTGGTTTGCGTACTATAGAAAGTGATTTTTCCAAGTTCCCATCGACCGTGGCTCCCTGAGGTGATTGTCACGCTTTAGAAGAACCCAGTCGATGTAATGTGTTCGTTTGAACATGCTTTCAATCGTTCCCTTTCTGTCTGCCTCCAATATCCCGTGCTCATTATTATTATTCTTCTTCCAGTCAATATAAAGAACCAGAATGCATGGTCGAACGTCTCGGGGAGACTTTAAGCCGTCATGGTTGAAAAGAAGGTATTTAATTACACCTCCTCCTCCTCTCTGCCATGTTGAATCAATACCTTCACCAATGGAGCTAACATGTGTAACGACCTACGTTCTTATGTAGTGGAGTACAAAGTACAACATGTACCTCTGAGATGTAGAAGTAAAAAGTACAACATGTACCTCTGAGATGTAGAAGTAAAAAGTACAACATGTACCTCTGAGATGTAGAAGTAAAAAGTACAACATGTACCTCTGAGATGTAGTGGAGTAAAAAGTAGCATAAAATGGAAAAATCATGTAAATACTTGAGTAAATGCACTCTTACATTCCACCACTGTCCATTTCTGAATTTCGGAACCCAAAAAGACATTTTAGCTCGAACAAAGAAAGCTGGAAGATTTAAAGAAACGACACAAAAAAATTATTTTAAACCTCAATGCTGAGTTTCTTCTGCAGCAACAAACAAATCCACGTTCTTCCACAACAGCAGCAGCCGTCTTCTCCTTCTCTGGGAAACTGGAAGTGCGTTTCATCTGTGAGCAAATCATGACTCAGGCTAGTTTTTATTACGACCAGAAGAAAAAAAATCTTCATATTGTGAAAACAGAAATCCCTCCTAATGAAAAACTGTGAGGCTGCAACAACAAATGAATGTCCAGAAGGTACAAGCACTGTACACAATAGTATATTAACATAACAATGCTGCCTATTCATGATGCGGTATTGTCTGAGTTTAAAATGCACAATGCGCTCGTGTTGTGTTTGTGTGTGTTTGTATTGGGCAACGTCTGTATTATTAAAAGTGCTGCTGGAAGAATAACCACATGAAGTTGTATCTGGCTACATGAAAGAAGACAGAAGACGCCATTGAAAAGCAGTCGAATGGAACGGAGCGATGCTCTTTCATGTCGTTAAACGAGGCGTTCAAGTCACAATCAAGCGAGCATTCAGCCTCCGGGTCGGCGTCGCCACAACGCGAGGAGGAGCAGCGGCACCTGTTCATTCACCGCACAATGCGGAGAGATTGGCGGAACGACTGGAGCGGAAAAGACCCACTGATTTTAAAACAATCAATATTTTCTCTGAAAAAGGTATCAAACTATATGCTCATTAGCGATCATTGACTTCCGCCGAAATTTGCCGCACGCCGTGGATTTCTTGTGGATCGGATGGATATTATTGTTTATTATATTATAAACCTGGGATGGCAAAACTATGGCCCGTGTCTTTTAGTTTTTTAAGAATAAACTAGAATATTTCTAATAAATCGCACATCCAACTGTCAACACTCGATGAAATGATAACTTTTTGGCACAGAAACCAATATTCTGTTTGTCACATCTTAATATTTACATCCCACATTTACATAATAATCTTTTGAGACGGCCATGAACACAAACCAATATAGTTATTTGGAAAATGTCCACGGTAATTATTTACAGATTCATACACACCACAATGAATATTTTAAGTGGGCAGTTCGGTCGATCATTCAGCAAAAACATGAATACTTTGATTGTCAAACATTACGTTGTTTATGAGTGCTGTGTAGTTATTCTGATAGAAAACAAAGGGTTTATTGGTCTTGATTTTCTTGCATTCGCTATTGAATCTTTGTACTTTTTCCGCCCCAGCAGACAGACCGTCTGCATGAGGCCGACCTCAAAAGAAGAACTAACGCATCGGGGCCTTTTCTTCAAATGCTTAGCAGCGTGTGTTCATGTTTTTGCCAAAGCTCGATCCAAGACATGTTGAGTCTGATCCAAAGCATCTTCTCCCTCAGTTACAGTAAAAATACACAATGTTTGGCTGAATATTGTCCCGATTAAGATGTGCTCTTTACTAATAAAACTACAATGCTCAGCTGCTGAAGGGGACCTGCGCTCACTCAGCCACCATGGTAACGCTGTAATGCCATCACACCATCATCCATACCATAATAACACTTTAGGAGCAACAGAAGTCCGACGATGATTCTCCACAAAGGTGCTTAGTTTCAGGTAATGAAAACATATTTATGGATATTATACTATTTCTGTCAGAGATGCTAGAAGCTGGCCCTTTTATTACTTTTAAACATAGATGTATATATTTTCAACCCATTTATGAATATTGAGGGACAGACAAACACATTGTTTCTGTCTTTTCATGGAATTTAGTGGCAATTTCAATTGCACCAATCTTAAATACCAAGAGCCAGGAGAGGGTGTTTAACGCCAGTAATAACTCCCATAAATGACATTTGAAGTTGTTATCTGCTTCGCTGAAAAAAACATCTATACTATTGACACAATTCCCAATATTCCATTCATGTGTTAACACACATTGTGTTTCATAACGGTGGCGAGACCATGAAATGAAACCATGTCAAAGGTTCCCTCAGTTTGTCTTTGAAGCACGTGGACATGTTGATCACACAGTACCAGAGCACAGCAAAGCAAAAAGGAGTGTGCATGTCGACATGTATCTGTGTGTGTACATGACACACACACACACACACACACACACACACACACACACACACACACACACACACACACACACACACACACGCTCCAAGGCATCTGATTGCGGTCATTATGATGCCTGAGGTGGTGAAGATGTGTAATTAGCTATTGTCCGCGACAGCGCTGGCACAGAGTGCGGCAATTGTTAACACACACACACACACACACACACACACACACACACACACACACACACACACACACACACAGAGGTGAAAAGAGAGACGGAGAGAGAGAGAGAGAAGACGAAATGCACATGAACCGCATCACCCTCCTCCACCCGCTGAGCAAACACGTATGTGACACATAAATATAAAACACACACACGTTTATGCGGACAAACTCTGTCACCCCGTCGCACACGTGTGTGTATCCACCGACGTTCACAACTAGGGCTCACCCACACGTATAGAGCGGCTATGGAAGGAACAAGCAGTAATTAGGGCGCTAATAGCTTCTCTGTGGTGGTTAATTGCAGCCTGTGTGGATGTGGCTGAGGGGTGAAGATAGGTGTCACCGCCGCTTTGGCTCCAATGATCTCACGTGGTTCTTCCTCCGTTATCCTCTTTTACTTCTTTTCTCTCCAAGCTCTCAACTTTTTGTTGGGTAAAACTTTAAAAAGTGTTCACTCTTTGGAGGAGGATCAGTCCTCAAGTCCACAACGCAACGTAACATCGTGCAACGTAAAGCAACGTGCCATAAAGTTACTCAACGTAAAGCAACGTGCCATAAAGCTAGTCAACGTAAAGCAACGTGCCATAAAGCTAGTCAACGTAAAGCAACGTGCCATAAAGTTAGTCAATGTAAAGCAATGTGCCATAAAGTTAGTCAATGTAAAGCAACGTGCCATAAAGCTAGTCAACGTAAAGCAACGTGCCATAAAGCTAGTCAACGTAAAGCAACGTGCCATAAAGTTAGTCAATGTAAAGCAATGTGCCATAAAGTTAGTCAACGTAAAGCAACGTGCCATAAAGCTAGTCAATGTAAAGCAACGTGCCATGAAGCTAGTCAACGTAAAGCAACGTGCCATAAAGTTAGTCAACGTAAAGCAACGTGCCATAAAGTTAGTCAACGTAAAGCAACGTGCCATAAAGTTAGTCAATGTAAAGCAACGTGCCATAAAGCCTGTCAATGTAAAGCAACGTGCCATAAAGTTAGTCAACGTAAAGCAACGTGCCATAAAGCTAGTCAACGTAAAGCAACGTGCCATAAAGCCTGTCAATGTAAAGCAACGTGCCATAAAGCTAGTCAACGTAAAGCAACGTGCCATAAAGTTAGTCAATGTAAAGCAACGTGCCATAAAGCTAGTCAATGTAAAGCAACGTGCCATGAAGCTTGTCAAAGCGCAACGCAACACAACGTAATGTAACGCAACAGAAAACAACCAGCATGCAATGGAATGCAGCTTAACTTCACTTCCTATGAACCCATTTCAACCCAAACATCATCTTCTCCTAAACTGTACCGAGTAGTTTGGTTTCAGTGCACAGCGTAAACCGAGTGTTACATCACACGTCGTGTGGGTAAAGCACAGTTTGCTCCCACTGAAGCGTCGGCGGCGATAACGTCTGAAGATGGCCGTTTAATGAGCCGATGACATTCAAAATGGGCGTGCATTTTGCTTTTCAACTCTTAAAGGCGCATAATATGTCACTAAACCCTGCGTAATGGGCGGAAAAACCTCCCTTAAAACATGACAAACAAAAGAAAAGCTGGTGTTCAAAAAAATAAAGAAACGGCTCATAGCTGAAGAGGAGCAGGCGAAGAAAAAACAGCTTGGCAGGTGTAGGACGGGGGGCGGGGGGACGCATCAAAAACTCCTTTGAAGTTCCAGTTTAGTTCCTCTCTTTGCCAACACTTCCATGCCACGGATCCGACATGTTGCTCAATCTACGCTGTTGACGAGGTTGAGCAGAGGCCGGCGAAGAGAGACGGATGAAAGGGTGAAAATGGGAGATAAGGGAGATAAGGGAGATAAGGGAGATAAGTGGCTTTTTAGGGCTACGAGTGAGACAGTCCCGTCATTAACCGGTCACGCCTGTAAAAAACGTGAGTAATGGCAAAGACACGTGTAAGATGAAGACACGGGGAAATGTGTCCTGGTGAAGCGTCACTTTGAATATAACGTATGAAATAATCCCACAAACCGCTGCGTGTGGTTTCATGTGTGTGTGTGTCGTGTCACGTGAATATCTTTTCAACGAGTTCTCGTCCTCGCCTGCACCGCCGTCACGCTCCCCCGCAGGATTATGGGTACAGCATGCTGCGCTGAAATGCAGTTCTGCAGAGACAAGCCGCACGGCTCACGGGCCGCACAGCAGCCGCCACTAAACTCTCAGCGCGGTCAGCTCTGAAGTGCTGAGAAAACCAAGCGAATCAGCTCTAAAAATTACAAAAAAAACATCGTCATTCATTTGTACTTTTGTAAAAAGGATCCTGTATACAAGACGAGAAGTAGTGGACACCCAGCGGGGAAAGGATTTAAGACATCGCAACACAAATCATCCAAAATGTGTCTCGGCCTGCTGTTCTCTTCCTTTGTAACTGCTTGACTTCTCCAAATTAATCTCTTTTAAAGACGACGGCAAAGTGCGGCAGCGGTTTTAACGGAGCGTGCCGTGAGACGGGAGACCTCTGTAGAGTCGGTATCTGCACCCAACTAAAGAAGGAAATAAAAAGCAGCTCCCTGAGCTGCCGCACGTTCCCCGGCACAGCGATCGGCTTAGTTCGCCTCCGAGGCCGTCGGAGGAGAATATAGCTCCCGCTATGCTCGTTGGTGCATGAAATAGGATGGAGCTCACCTTATTAATACCCCCGATGCTTCCCTCTAACGCTGCTATTACTCTACTGGCGCAGTATATTATGAAGTAAAAGGCCATAATCACATTTGTGCTGGTGTCGTATTTGTTTTGAGTTCGGACTACCGAGGTGTGGAGAATACTTTGAGACCGTAAAATCAGCAGTGGAGAAAAGTACGGAGGCCCGGAAGGGACATGAAGGTGAAAGAGAAAGGGGTTCTTCTGCGAGCACAAAGTGGGTAAATCGCTCAAAAGGCCAACATGTTTTGATCATTTCGCTCAAGATAGTCAACAAGCAGACAACGTGGTGGGAATCACATGACCTGAATATTATTAATCTTTTTAGCTTCTATTTGGTTACGTTTCTGTCTGATGTTTCAAACCAAAGGTTTGAGGCTCTGGAAGTGTTTTAAAGTACATCCATCGTTTTGGCCGAACACCAAACGCATTACGACGCCTCTACTCCGATCTTCCTTGGATTCAAACGAGGATCCAGCGACTACAGATGCGTCTTTTTCTTTCTGCAGCTGCAGGACCTGTTTGCCGTTAGATAAAAAGGAATAAAAGGCTCAGGAACTTTTTCCCGCAGAGGACGATACTTCATCAAAGAAATAAATACATTCTCAATTAATGATAATACGGTTGTTGCTCTGGTTAAAAGGGCAAACGTCGAATCAACTGTCACTACTGTGGAGTCCGTTTGTAACACGATGGCCGACTGACATAAAGCGTTGCTGCTGTTGTTGTTGTCGGGTTTGTGTACTGCAGGATTGTTGACCCGAGTGGTACACCGTCCATCATTACCTTAAACATATCATATCAACAATACAAACCAATGAGAGGTATCTGCAATGTACAAACATGTTGCATAAAAAGACCTTTTCCTAAAATGCTGTTGGTTCTGGTGTTGGTATTTCCAATGAGACGCCTGCAGTGCTGCGTAGGAGCGTCCAGTGAGGCGCGTCGGTTATCAGTGCGTTTGGGCCTTCAATGTGTTCAAGGCCCTTTTCTGCTGAGTAAGGAATCATTAGCATGGCAAAGCTAACTAAAGTGCTAGCCATGGGGTGATGTGATTCCTAGCTCTAATGGCATGTTTACACTCTTTTGGTTTTGGTCTGAGACACAAACTTTAAAACTTTAAAGGGACAAACAATACGACAAAAGTAGTGTTGCAGTTGATGGAATCATTTTGTTTTTGAGTTCTTTAGATCAACTACATATTTCGTTTGCAGAGCATTATGGGCATTGCATGCATTTTTGTTATCTGACTTTTTTTACGAGCCTGTTCAACAGAATTGGTCTCTTTCTGGTTCCGGACCTTTAGTTCGCGGCTAAAGCAACTCAAAACTGCAGCAACAGAAGGTTTTGTGATCGCTGTAGCAGAGCTGACACCCAGTGCTGCCACATGCCAGCAGCTCGAGTTGCTACGCTAACCGTAGCTCCTTCTCCTGCGAGTGTGCTAGCAAGCTAATGCTTGTCTCATTTGTTGTCTGATACACAGCAACTCCATCAAATGTTTAGCCCCATATTGCTATTTTCCAAGCTAGTGTGGCTGTTAAATGAAACCCAATATTTTCATTCCAGATGTCCCTTCCGGGGCGCCGCAGAGATGAACTTAGTTTTTCCCAACAGAAAAAAAAACATCTAGGTTTGGAACAAAATACTAAGATTTGTTTTAATCAAATGCAAACCTCCAAACTAGAGATTGAGACATAAATTCATGTTTACAATGTTTACTTAGGGAATAAATCAAGAGAGAAGTAGAGTCATTTATATAGACTTCTTTACAACTTCATATGACTTCTATACAACCAGAGCATTATCTCTCCTGGCCACCAGGGGGCGACCCTGGTGGTCAGTAGAGAGAATGCGGCTTTAGCACATGAATGATATACTTCTATACAACCAGAGGAGTCGCCCCCTGGTGGTCAGTAGAGAGAATGCAGCTTTAACACATGAAGCATAGACTTCTATACAACCAGAGGAGTCGCCCCCTGGTGGTCAGTAGAGAGAATGCAGCTTTAACACATGAAGCATAGACTTCTATACAACCAGAGGAGTCGCCCCTGGTGGTCAGTAGAGAGAATGCAGCTTTAACACATGAAGCATAGACTTCTATACAACCAGAGGAGTCGCCTCCTGGTGGTCAGTAGAGAGAATGCTTGTGTTTTTGTCCTTCGTGTCCCTGATGCTGGTATAATAAAGGAACACAACATCAAACAAGTTGAATAAAGAAGTTCTTCTTTTCAGTGACACCGTACTTTATGATCTAGCAAAGACATTATTTCTATCATCGCTCTCTATGACAGCAAATGTAATGACGTCAGTATGATTACTTTGGCTATTAACTAGCATGCAGCAGTCTTTTTTTCACCCACAGACTGATTAAACACCTCACCCAGAAGCATCAATCCAAGTCTTTTCAAAGAGGAATGTCTTTTCTGGAGTCAATGTTTGTTCGATTGAGAGAAAAAAAGGAAAAGAAAATTAAAATGATTAAAATATAAGAAAGAAAGAAAAAGTGCAAACCTATAGAAACCTAAACTTCTGCAGAACATCCAAGCTAAAAGACATGTTTGAATGACAGGTGGTTTCTGGGAAGTGTAGTTCTGAATCACCGCAACAGTGGGAGCTTAACGCCGACGAATGAATAATTAAAAAGACGGCAATCCGATCATTGAAGGAATTTCCACTCCGCACTCACCGACACTGTTTGCCCCAACGTCCCTCCTCAGACCGCAGAACATGACAGCAGACATCAAGTTCCCACTTATTAGAGTCACATCCACGGAGGAGAAGACGGAGAGACCAATGACAGAGAGAAGAAGAAGAGGAAGACGGAGAGACGAAGAGACACGGGGAGAGATGTGGACTGCCGAGCGCTCAGGGAACACAGTGGCGATGATACGAGGTGACTGGCGCTTACGTTACGACCGCTCAACCCCCGAGAGAGAGAGAGATGGAGAGAGAGAGAGAGAGAGAGAGGGAGGGAGGGAGGGAGAGGAGGATGAGCTTAGGGGAGAGAAAGTGTTAGAGTGTGTCAGGCAAAAGAAATGTTGAGTTAATGTGGAAAAAGGACAAATGAGATGGCAGAGAGAGTTTATCTTTAAAGAGAGAGAGAGAGAGGTACAAAATATTTGTGCCAGTTCATCCGTGTTTATTTGAATTATTAATACGGCAACCCTGTTTTTACACCTATGTTCTTGGGTTTGTTCGTCTCCATATTGCCAATATGTCGATGGTAAATGGACTTGTATAGCGTTGTTCTAGTCTTCTGACAAGTCAACGTGCTTTAACACTACATTTCGCAGTTCTCTATCCTGACCACCAGGGGGCGACTCATCTGGTTGTATAGAAGTATATGCTTCATGTGTTAAAGCTGCATTCTCTCTCCTAACCACCAAGGGGCGACTCCTCTGTTTGTATAGACGTATATGCTTCATGTGTTAAAGCTGCATTCTCTCTCCTGGCCACCAAGGGGGACTCCTCTGGTTGTATAGAAGTCTATGCTTCACGTGTTAAAGCTGCATTCTCTCTCCTGGCCACCAAGGGGCGACTCCTCTGGTTGTATAGAAGTCTATGCTTCACGTGTTAAAGCTGCATTCTCTCTCCTGGCCACCAAGGGGCGACTCCTCTGGTTGTATAGAAGTCTATGCTTCATGTGTTAAAGCTGCATTCTCTCTCTGACCACCAGGGGCGACTCCTCTGGTTGTATAGAAGTCTATATAAATGACTCTACTTCTCTTGATGTATTCCCTCAGTAAACATTGTAAACATGAGTTTATGTCTCAATCTCTAGTTTCAAGTCTTCTTCAATACAGCATGATGTTCATTTAGTAAATTATGGTCATTTAGAGTCAAACAGACCATAAAGCAGGGGACGCTTCAGGGGCGGGGCTACAAGGTGATTGACAGGTCAACACCAGAGACGTATACGTCCCTCCTCCTTCCATTCATCGGTTGCAAAAAAGCCAAGATGGCGACGGCAACATCCTCAAACTGGAGCTTCATAACAGTCAACCCCAGCAAATTATCTTTCCACGCAGCATTTAGAAATGACTGCTTCACGGTAATTAAATAATACAATGTTCACCACCTATATACTATCTTTTATCCGGGCAGGCAGCCGTGATTTGTGCATTTTTAATTGGGCTGACGGAGCGATATAGATAAGGGAATATTACAGAGAGACGATTATGCTTCCATCTGCTCTTCCAGCACCACGGACAGCGCCGCGGCTTCATGGAACCAACCAGTCGGACTTTTGCCACGCAGGTGATGTTTGTTGAGGTTTTTTAGAAAGGAACTTCTCTCAATAACCATTTGTGTTATTGTCCTTTAACTAAACACAGCAGGGAAATGTCCAAGAGTTAAAATAATACTAAATAAGTCTAATGTTAAAGTGTAAAGGTCTGGAGTTGTGTTACTTTACTGGGCCGAGTTCTTACACTGTTTCAAAGCAATTCCTCCACATTTCAAATCATATTTTCTGAATATAGCTAATGTTTTGGTCAGGTTTATTAAAAGTGTGTCACTATTTCCAAATGGCCAATGAGTCAAAAGTAGAATTAGTGAATATACACGTCTCTTCTTACATTCTGAACTATCACACTGACACTTCAATCTCACACAACCTTTTTGCGATACTGTACTTAATTACATTAAGGTCGTACCAATATAGCAATTTATTTACATAAATGTAAAGGAAGACCGACAAGAAAAGACTGAGAGAGGACGGACACAAAAAGAAGGCGGTGGACGTTTGAAAGCACCGGAGAGAGAGAGAGAGAGTTTGAAGGTATGAACAGTGTGTGGAGATTAGATAGAGAGAAAGGATTGACTGGTTCCAGACATCCTCCTCCTCCTCCTCCTCTTCCTCCTCCGGCTTCTCTCCACATTGGCATTTACATTTTGCTGACACTTTTCTTTATCCACAGCCGCTTCAAACGAGCTTCATTGACCAAACGGCTGACAATACAAGCAGCCGGGGAACGTGTGTTTGATTAAAACGCGTCACGTTTCTCTCCGAGAGACGTTTGTTTCTCACGTTGAAACAAAGAGGTCAAGCTTTTGTATCTTTTAGACTAGACCACGATTACACGAGCAGAATACAACGATTTAAATGATGCTTTCGTAGCACAAAGGAACACTTTACAGATGTGTGCATCACATTTCCTCTGGCTGGAATGATTCTGACGAAGCATTGTGTGGTAATGGAAATGATTGATACTAATTACAGATCATTGGTGATCCATATTGGCAGATGCCTTTGTTTGATTATACAGCTGCTCCACGAGGATTTAAAACGCTACAAAGTCTCAAATTATAAATGTTATCCATTTACTTTGTTAACATAAACATGTTAACCCTTTAAAGGCACTCATTGACATACTTTGTGAGGGAAATGACCATATATGGTTACATGCACGATAAAGGGCTACCATGTCAAAGTTATTTTATAGGGGGGGGTTTTACATAAAAAAATAAACAATTTAAATGATAAGGATATAAAAGTTTGTATTTTTATTGACTAAAACTTGTCATAAGTAGTTTTAATGATGTTTTATTAGAGTTAGTGTTAACAGCTCATCAAGTTCCTATTAGACATATTCATACTTTAACATTTGTTTTATTCCTCAATAACACATTGGAGACTACAAAAGTCAACAGAGTCCAGATCGCTGCCAAGTGGCTTTAAAGTTTTCATTGAATCAAATATGATTTTAAATACAATATTTCTCCCAAAAAAGTGTGAATCACTGCAACACGAGAGCGGTCAAAAATGAGAACACAAAAAATATATATTCGGCTTTTGAGTCCAGCAGTATGTGAGATTAGCTGTGGACAGACAGATACAGAGACACACACATGTCTGAACACACACACACACACAAACACGCACACACGTCTGAACACACAACCTCCTGGCGATGATAATAAATTGACATTGTGTATAAATGTGCACATAATTCACTGTACACAGGAACGTATTGTTCTGACTGCAAATCCTCCCTCTCTCTTCCTCCTGTTTCTCCTCCAGCTCTCTCTCGCTCTCTCTCTCTCTCTCTCTCTCTCTCTCTCCCTCTCTCTCTCTCTCTCTCTCTCTCTCTCTCTCGGTAAGGTAGCTGCTTCAGGTTCTTTTTCTCCCCCCCTGTCTAAACTCATCAAACAAAAACACACAGACACACATGTAGTAAATACATGCACACACACACACTCACACTCACACACACACACACACACACACACACACACACACACACACACACACACACACGGACTAATCTGTCTGCTGGCTGGGTGAGGGGGTAGAGGCACTAATAACCCTAGTTATTTCTCTCTCTCTCTCTCTCTCTCCCTCATGGTCAGTTCATTGTGAAGGTTGCTCGCCCCGCGCCGCCGCCTGACCTAGATTCCTCCCAAACGGCTCCACACACATCTCTCCATCAGAGGTTCTTGGTCACGTTGCTCCTCCTCTTCCTCCCCATCCTCCTCCTCTTCCTCCTCTTCCTCCTTCCTGAGCTGCTGGACGTGCGGCGCAGGTTTCATGATCGTAAAATAAGGTTTGTGTTTTAATTTAAGACATGAATACACGCTCAACCCTCAGCGACCAATATAATGACCATGCAGGGCTGCCGTTATCACGTTATGTAATAATGTCATCGAAATAAACAGATATTAATAGTTTAGGAAAGCAACAGTTAAAATGTACTTTTCTTTCATAAACATGGCGGCTTCTATCTCATTTATCATCCACAGTAGAACTTGAAAGCTTTAAATTAAGCCTTAAACGCTTAGTTTTCATCTATTTTCACTCATTTTAAGTAAAAAATATTTTTGTTTCGAAACCAATTGGGGGAATTTAGACCCCAATATATAAAACATGTATTAAATCCAGTCATTCAAACTTCAAAGGCAAACAGAAAAGATGGAGACCTTGTCCTCCGTTGGGTCTCCTGTCTGAATAAAGGTTGCATAACTGTAATTGTCTCCTTCAACAAGCTGCGGTGGCTTTTGACTGGGGGCCTCGATGCATTGTTTCTGTTTATTAAATCACCAAATATTACAAGCAGGAAACTATTTCATGAAATCATAAACAAACGAATAAAAAACACTGAAGACAAAGACGTGTCGTTGAGGCAAGTTTTTTAACGACAACTAGAGTGATGACGTCGTTCATGTAGAACAAACTTTTAGATCTCTCGTGAACTTATGTCATGCATCGAAACTAAAACACATTCAAAGAACTGGACTACGAGGCGACTGAACTGTTTACTGAGAGGAGAAGGTCTGAGTGTGGGAACGATGAGGATGTCAAGATATCATATTCATAAAGTCCATGAAACCTTAAGTAAAGAGGTAAAACATGTTGTAAAACCTCGCCACTTGCAAGTGTCTTCATCATTTCAGAATCAGAATAATTTATTATCAATACTGGGAGGAATACGTACAATTAAATCTACTAATATAACATTAAAATAAAGTGCACAGACAACAGATGACAGGAATTAAGGTGAGATGTAAATGTAGTGTGAAGGTGAAAAGTGAAAAGTGTAAAGTAAAGTGGCAAATGTAGTTAAATTACATTTAATGTATTTCTAGTGTTGTAAAAATAATAATAATAATAATCGTTTGCCAAATACGTTGAAGATACGAGGAATTTGACTCGGTGAAAGGTGCATAACCATAAACATAGACTATATAAAATAAAAACGATAAACAGTGAAATAATAGATAAATACACATTGCCAATCATAACGTCCAAATCAAGCGGTTTTCCACAAATATTTCTCTATAAATATACATATATATATCACCAAGATGATTTTATCGTAAAATAAAAAAAGCCTAGCATGGCCTTTTCAGCTCTTGATCTCAAATCTCTTTAAAGAAATAAAAAGTTCTCTGCTTCACGTTCCGACGCTCGTCGGTTTGAACTGGTGGTAAACGTCCCGAACTCCAACAAGAGCGTCCTGAGGGGGAACGTGACTTCACTGACTCTTGGTAACTCTTCCCTCAATGACGTTCCCGTCCCGCCTCCGGCGCCGCGAGTCGTGAAGGAAACGCAGAAACCAGAGCGGCGGCTTCTCGTTCGAACACACGGGTTCTGAGGCTGGAGACTAAAAATACTCCCAAAGTCTTTCTTCATCTTTCCTTCCAGACTAATTATAGTCTCCAGCTGACGTTTCAACCACTGGAAGGTGAACGTTCCTTTCAGTTGTTGTTTTCCTCTCTAGGCGACGACGTGGACGGCGTTTACTTTTAGAGCGGCGAGGAGCTTCAATCCACGGGTCTCTCGAGATGACGTCAGTGTGGTTTTAAAAGGAAAAAGACTCGTGATGCCCGAGAGGTCGAAAACATTCTGCAGTCCAACGAGGTGGAAATACATCGGGCTGTTTGGAGGAAAGATGAACTTTCATCGGCCAAATTTGGAGCATCGAATTTGAAATAAATACACAAAGAATAAGAAGATGTGCTCTTTCATCACTCAGTCGTTTTCCATTTCGAAGTCATGACTACTCTGTGATAAATCTCTTCTAGTCACATCGCCCCAAAACTCAGCCTTTTATGAATTTAACAGAAACATTAAAAAAATCATTTCATTTTTGAGAGACAAGAGTTATTGTGTTGTTGTATTTGTGTCATTGTGTCATTGAAAAGAGAAAAAATAATGAAAGCAAAAGATGGAAAAGGGTGTGCCTTTCTTTCTCTAACGCTAACACTAAACCACACACACACACACACACACACACACACACACACACACACACACACACACACACACACACACACACACAGGGCGAGGCAGCAGGAAGTGAAGTTGTCAGAGGTGGATGGAATGTCACTGCTGGTCCATCTAAAAAACCTTGCTGCTCTTAAAACCGAGTGCTGAGAGAGATTAGCTCGTACATTTGTGTGTGTGTGTGTGTGAGTGTGTGTGAGTGTGTGTGTGTGTGTGTGTGTGTGTGTGTGTGTACCACATTTGCATGTTTGTGCATCCCTGCGTCTCAATAAGTGTGTTTTAGCCATGAATCTACTATGAATGTATCAGTAGTGGGTCGGTAAAGTGTGTGTGTGTGTGTGTGTGTGTGTGTGTGTGTGTGTGTGTGTGTGTGTGTGCTGCATTAGTGTGTGTGTGTGTGTGTGTGTGTGTGTGTTTGGGCATCCCTGTGTGAGATGGAGAAAAAAAGATGGAGATGTGGAAGGAGGCAAAATAAGCAGTCAGGAAAATGAATCATGTCAGCGTGTTCCTCCACACACACACACACACACACACACACACACACACACACACACACACACACACACACAGTCTCGAGACACTTGAGATCACATTTTATGTTGCACATGGTCAGAGTTTTTCTCATCTTGTGTTTGCGTCTCTTTTCCTCTTCCTCGCTCTCTCAGATTCCCTCTCTCTCTCTCTCTTTCTCTCTCTCTCTCTCTCTCTCTCTCTCTCTCCCTCGTTCTGAGAGTTTCAAGTGCAAATGAATCCACACTCCGAGGATTATGGGTAAGTACTTTGAAGTGGCAAATGACGGCCTCCCATGGCGCGGTGCAGGAAACACGCATGAACACAGAAAAGCACAACACACACACACATGAAGGCGTGTGCACACACACACACACACACACACACACACACACACACATATGCACTTTTACTCATGGCACACACAGATGTCTAGACGAGGACAGACTGCACACACACACACACACACACACACACACAGATCAGCCGTCTCATCTCACATGTGAACTCATTTCCTCTCTGAGACAGAACATCTGTTCTCGGACAGAAGCTCCTGGTTGAATACAATTAAGTTCCATTAGATGAAGCATAAATAACATAAATAACATACTTATATACTTACATACATACATACATACATACTTACTTACATACATACTTACATACTTACTTACATGCATACATATATACATACGTACAAGACAAGTCAATAGAAATGGATACGACTATATGCAGATGATACTCAACACTTTGGTGGTGAGATACGATATTTAAAGGGGAAATTATGTGTGAAATGTATACATGTATATATATATATATATAAGTGTATACATATACAATATATGTATACAATAAGTGTATATATATATAATATATGTATACAATAATAAAGTTTATAACAATTTATAAATATAACAAATGGCGATAACTGCCGGTTTAAAGAAATGTCCATGTGTCATTTATATGAAACCTTCTGGATCCAAATTCAGTTTAGATTTAAAACAATCCATGAATCATGTCTTTACTTTATTATATAATATGTTTTCTTTCTGGTTTAAATATGTTGCTCTCATGTTTGCTGTGAACCTCTCTGCCTTCACTTCCTGTTGCTGGAGCCCTCCCTCTTCTTCCTCCCTCCTCTAACTCCCTCCTCTTCCTCCCTCTTCTTCCTCCCTCCTCTAACTCCCTCCTCTTCTCCCTCCTCTTCCTCCCTCCTCTAACTCCTTCTTCTTCTCCCTCCTCTTCCTCCCTCCTCTAACTCCCTCCTCTTCTCCCTCCTCTTCCTCCCTCCTCTAACTCCTTCTTCTTCTCCCTCCTCTTCCTCCCTCCTCTTCCTCCCTCCTCTAACTCCTTCTTCTTCTCCCTCCTCTTCCTCCCTCCTCTAACTCCTTCTTCTTCTCCCTCCTCTTCCTCCCTCCTCTTCCTGCCTCCTCTAACTCCTTCTTCTTCTCCCTCCTCTTCCTCCCTCCTCTAACTCCTTCTTCTTCTCCCTCCTCTTCTCCCTCCTCTTCCTCCCTCCTCTAACTCCCTCCTCTTCCTCCCTCCTCTAACTCCCTCCTCTAACTCCCTCCTCTTCTCCCTCCTCTTCCTCCCTCCTCTAACTCCCTCCTCTTCCTCCCTCCTCTAACTCCCTC
Source organism: Taurulus bubalis (assembly GCF_910589615.1). Lineage (NCBI taxonomy): Eukaryota > Metazoa > Chordata > Actinopteri > Perciformes > Cottidae > Taurulus > Taurulus bubalis. The sequence continues at coordinate 3,058,077 of NC_136593.1, read as the reverse complement.
CTCTTCTCCCTCCTCTTCCTCCCTCCTCTAACTCCCTCCTGTAACTCCCTCCTCTTCCTCCCTCCTCTAACTCCCTCCTCTTCTCCCTCCTCTTCCTCCCTCCTCTAACTCCCTCCTGTAACTCCCTCCTCTTCTCCCCCCTCTTCCTCCCTCCTGTAACTCCTCCTCTTCTCCCTCCTCTTCCTCCCTCCTCTAACTCCCTCCTGTAACTCCATCTGCTCCTCCCTCCTATAACTCCCTCCTCTTCCTCCCTCTTCTTCTCCCTCGTCTAACTCCCTCCTGGTACTCCTTCTTCTTCTCCCTCTTCCTCTCTGCTCCTCTCTCTTCCTCCCTGCTTCTCTCTCTTCCTCTCTGCTTCTCCCTCTTCCTCCCTGCTTCTCCCTCTTCCTCCCTGCTTCTCTCTCTTCCTCCCTGCTTCTCTCTCTTCCTCCCTGCCTCTCCCTCTCCGGCTCTATACCTCCCCCTGCTGTGCGCCTTCATTCTTTCACTCCGGCGCTGCAGGAGACAAACGAGGACAGATGGAGACCTAAAACCTGTCTGACACCGACACGAGAGGAATGAAAGGACGGCTGAGAGGGAGACAGGAAGGGGGAGAGAGAGAGAGAGAGAGCGAGAGAGAGAGAGAGAGAGAGAGAGAAGAACAACAGGAGGTTTTCTATTCTATCTGTTTGTGCATTGCAGGAACATGATTCACTTGAACTGAACAGTCCAAAAAGGAAAAAGACAAAAGTCAACTCATATTTCAGTTTGCAACAAGTTGCCAGAACAGAAGCAACTGGTGACATCACAACCACTCGTTCAACCAAAGCCACTCTGACTCCAGAAGAGCAGAACCTCTCAGACGGATACACATTGAGACATACGTGACACTTAGTGGTGAAAACGATCACATGTATCCTCATCAAACTCAACGGGACATCGGCTGTGATTAATGTTGTGGGAAACGAGTTACAAAGTAACGGATTACAGTAACGATATTACTATTATAGGTAACGAAGTAAAGTAACGCATTACACTCAAAATATTGGTAACTACACTATTTTACTAGACCTCAGAAATGCGCTTTCCTGCGTTACTGAAGACATTTGTACCAGTCCGAAAAGTTCTCTTTTAGTGGCGCGCGAGTCACACGACACTTCCTGCATGAACAATAGCAACAAGCTGCTAGCTAGCGCTGCTGCTGCTACTGCCCGCGACCCCTCTGCCCAAGTCGGGTGTCGAGCCTGGTCCCGCTCCCTTCGGTGGTTTTCGGGGAGCTAGCGGAAGTTAGCGGAGAGCTAGCGGAAGTTAGCGGAGAGCTAGCGGAAGTTAGCGGGGAAGTGACGGAGCGCTAGCAGGAGCCCCAGCCGGCTACAGCGGGGAGCTAACGGGGACTCTGACCGAAGGTAGTAGCGGCTCGTAACCCGACGTTTACGGTAGATTGTTCATGCAGGAAGTGTCGTGTGACTCGCGCGATTATTATTATTGGAAATTATATTAATTCATAATAATAAATTATTATTGAAAATTGAAAATAAAGTGATGAAAGGGCCATGATGTTTGTCCAGGTATCTTTGCAGTTAATTTGGACATTTGCTTCAAACAATGGAAAGTAAAGTTACTAGTAGTGAAGTTACTTTTCAAATGCAGTAACTAGTAAAGTAATCTAGTTACAATATTCGGAAGTACTAGTAACGTGTAACTAGTTACTTTTTCTGAGTAACTACCCCAACACTGGCTGTGATACACTTTGGGTTCTAGGTTACGTTGTCCTGCCCTCAGGCGAAGACAGGAGAAGGAACAACATAGGCAACCAAATAGTGCAATAATATTTATATATATATATATATCTATAGGTAGAAATAACGAAACAGAAAGGATGACACGTGGAGATGGAAACAAGGAGGCGCTCTGGAAGACAGATTGAGACAAACAGAGAGACAGAAAATAGACAAGAAACTGCAGTAAATCAGGAAATTTCTTTGCGAGAAAAAGTAGATATAGAGATTAAATAAGAAAGTGACGGAGAGGGAAGAGAGAGAGGAGCGGGGTGGCGTGCAAATCAGTCTGGCTGGGCGAGTTTGAAATGCAAATTAACCCTGAGTCTGAGTTCTGCTCTTCCTGGTGGATCACAGTGTTCTGCTCTTCCTGGTGGATCACAGAGTTCTGCTCTTCCTGGTGGATCACAGTGTTCTGCTCTTCCTGGTGGATCACAGTGTTCTGCTCTTCCTGTCATGGCGCTCTCATGGTTCTCTCTCAGTTCTCCCTCTGCTTTGAGTCAAAGGAACCGGTAGGTTCTGTTTATCTGTGGCGTCCATAGACGGCAGAGATGAAGTGGACGTTTGGAACCTTTGAGTTCTGCATTTTGGTCGTCAGTTCTCAGAAAAAAGGCCGAGAGATATTTATAGGTGACAAAAAGTGTTGGTATTAACTTTGACAAACACGCTGTGAAAGGGTTAAAGCGCGAAGAGAAAAGCACAACTACCAGACCGGACAACGTCACGGTACAGACCTGTCAATCACACAGTAGCCCCGCCCCTAAACAGGGTTCATACACATTCTGACCAATGGGTTTCCATGACTTTTAACCAAATTTCAATGACTTTTTATTTTTTTTACAAAATGTCCATGACTTTTAATTTTTACCAAATTTCCATGACGTTTTATTTTTTTCACCAAATGTCCATGACCAAACATTTAGTGAAATCTGGGTGCAAACAGTAAAAAGTGAGTAAATGTAGTATTTAAACTAACAATGAGAATACAAAGCATACAGTAAACCTTAAATGACTCAAATGAATGAGACAATAGTTTGATTAAAAGAATAAACATTCATATAGATGCCTGTATGTATGCCTGATTATATTTTGAGTCTCTTTTAAAAGCATATTCATTATTTCAAACTCAGCGTAAATGAACGTCATGAACACATGAATATAACACATTTACATGACTTTTACTAAACTTTTGGGGATTTAATTTTTTTCCAGGACTTTTCCAGGCCTGGAAATAACCGTTTTAAAACTCTATGACTTTTCCAGCTTTTCCATGACCGTAAGAACCCTGCCTAAAGCGTCCCCTGCTTTATGGTCTGTTTAACTCTGAACGTACCAACATGTACTAAATGAACATCACGCTGTGTTGAAGAAGACTTGAAGCTATGAGCTCATGTCTACTGAGGTGATTGAGTCGTCAGGAACAAAGAAAATGCTTTTCTAAATACACTATTGTCTTACCCACAAATGATATAAAGGGTTCACAGTCCTTCACGTCCTCTCATCCCTTCTGTCCTCGTCATCTTATTTCATTTTCTTTCTAAATACCCCTCCACCCCCTCCCTTTATGCCTGTCTTCTTCCCCCCTTTGCTCTCTTGTAACCCGGGCTTGACATATTGAGGCCAACGCACCAAAAGTGTGAAGCCTCTGTCTCGCTTTCTCTTTGTCCATCTCTCTCTCTCTCTCTCTTTCTGTCTCTGTCTCTTCTGGCTTGTATTTATTTATTCTTTTTGTTTGGGATCATTGTTGTCTCTGGCAGACGACTGAGAAAAGGCCAAACAACAGTTTTTGAAAAGGTTCCTGAAGGGGGCCTCTTGAAAGTGTCCGCCCGGGCCCTCGTCCGTGTTACACCGCCGAAACCACTCGCCGCTGCCTTCGTTCTTTACCCAGCATGCAACACAACCTGTCATTACTTTATTTTTCTCCCTCATTTATTTTCCGTCCTCAGTTTGTTTCTCCTCCGTCTCGCTGCTTCTCAAGTCCCTGAAGGCTGTTTTGCTTTTTCTAACCTCTCGTTTATTCCATCTCTTCTCGGTCCTCGTTGTTGTTTTTCTTGTTGGTCTGAACATGTTTTGCTCCCATATTCCACGATGTATCTTTCTGTTATTGCGTCTCTCATAGCATTCTTCTTATCTGTCTTTCTAGCTCCGTATTAATTATCTGTACCTTCTGCCATCTATCTTTCATTGGCTGTTTCTCTCTCGGAGCTCCGAGCCGGCGGTCGGAGAGTAATAAACCAGCAGAGCTGCTGCTGATTCACATAAGAAATAAATGCAGCTTCTGTTATTTGTTCCTCACCTGAAGCCAGTCCTCCACAAACTGACTGGGCAAGTCTCTCAAGTCTGAAGGTTCGCTCAGTCAAACGTCACGTTTCAACGTGATGTGTTGGTCTGGAAAGGCCACTGCAGTCAAATAATCAACCAATGGGATAAAATCCAGTTATTTTTAAATACATCTCACACAAATACGTGAAATGACAACGACCTCTTCACAGCACATTACGTGCTGGTGGCACATAATGGATTTTAAATGACGTGTGGGCAGCACACAAACACCACCAATGGAACGATAACGAGGATCTTTTGTCCTGACGGCCACACAGATTAATTGCTTGAATATGCAACGTTCAAAGCAAAGGACAGTTTAAACAGTGAGGAGGATAGGGAAGGTTAAACAGCTATCAGGAAGTACTACTCCTCATTCCAAATATGGTAACTTCCATTCATTCATTGCGAAAAACAACATAGCAAAGGCCGTTATCCCAAATCTTTGAACTCGAGGCTTCAAAACATCAGTCCACAAACCAACGGGTGACGCCTCCATGGCTACGTCCACTTCTTATATCAATCCGTGGTTAAAGCCCTTGGTTACCAGGAGAAGCTGTGTAAATAACATGATGTAGCTTCGTCGAGGTGATGTGATTTGTCACAATCAAGTGCTGTCCCTTTCCCACTCGGCTCGCACTCGACCGCTAATCAGGTGAGGTCAGATAAATCCAAAAGGGTTCAGGTTCCAGGCTTTAATCCGTGTGGCGACCGGCCACCTGCAAGTGTTCCCCAAAACAACAAAGCGTTTTCCCCGCCAGAGCCCGGTGAAGTCTGTGAGCGTTCACGTGGGCGGAAAACGTTAGCTATGTAGGAAGATCCCGTTCTTACTCCCGCCTACAACTCTCTGATTGGTCCATTGTTTCTCCAGCCGGGAGTAACAAACACCAATGAGCGTGAAATCAGAACGAGAGAGGCCATAAGCTGCATGGCTAACTGCTAGCCAGTTAAGCTAACCGTTGAAGCTACAAACAGATCGCATTTAGCTACTTATTGGCGAATAAGCCGACTGTGGAGAAGTAGTGTTAGTTTCTCTGAATACTTTATTGCTTTTCCCACGAGGGCGAGCATGGATTTCAGTTGCCAACGCCCCCCTTTTAAACCTGAACATGTCGAGTGTCTGATCCACTTTGGCGCTCTGAGCACATTCTGGTGAGAACACACAGAGTTTCAGCTCCGGCTCGGGTTTATATCGTCGTCCTGGTGCACCTTTATGGGAGCTCCAGGTCTCTTGATCACCGAGTTGATCACAGCTGTGAGCAACATTTCAAACAGCAGGCGAGTGCTCAGCAGAGGGTTACATCATTCCAGTTGGCAGAGTTTGAGAATAACTTTTTTGAGCATTTGCTGGTAAAATAGACACAACAAAGGACATAGTGTTGTTGAAATTGGCGAGGAAAGAAATGGAGGAGAAAACGCTTCTCTATTTTGCTCTTGGAGAATGACTCTTGGTCAGATCCCCTTGGATCCAGATTGGCTGGGTTTGATCAAAGGTTGTGGTTTTGGTTAAGATCTCTTCACACTTCATAGTCAATGTTGATTGTTGGTTTCACACAGGAATATAACAGCGGCCACCTGTGCATGTTTGACCCGGCCATTCGGGGTGCAATGGATCTCAAAACCTACCGGTTCGGATCATTTAATTCCCTCTCTAATATCTTTTCTACATTGCAGTGAAAACATCTCCGTTCAGAGCATGAACGCGTCATAATGGAACTCAATGGAACCTCCATACGTTAGCCGTTAGCTCCGGTTCTCCCAACCTTGCTAGTTCTTCCTCTGCCAATACCAACGACAAAGATGTTTTGTTGTTGTTGACAATGTAGCATTATGAGGGACTGGCGAGTAGGAAGCATTAGTGCCGATCTCCAGATCACGTATTTATTGAATATTGGCCGATCTGCCCTAAATCCTAACCCTAACCCCTAACCCTATTTATTGTTGAGTTGTGATTAGAGGTTGTACATGGGGATTATATATTATTGTAGCCATGAATTTCATGTTTAATTTGATACCTAACACATATTGTATACCATGATTTTCTTGTGACCTGATATAAAAGGGTTCCCATTTTTGGGGACCCTTGGGCTCAAAGTTAATCCACGGTTCACTGGGGGTTCCTTGTGGGTTTACTACGGTCAGTTACACATCACCCCTGACCGCCCAACCCCCAGAGAAACTGCTTCGGCCGTCAAATATTGCAGCGGATGGCTTTTCTTTGGAGTTCCTTGAAACCTCGGTGCGTCTCCCACAGATGCTCGAGGGTTCCCCGGGTGTCAGTACGAGACGGCGGGCCTCGTGACTAAGCATCGCTATTGGATGCCCCGGGAATGAGAACAGCCTCAACTACCATCGTAACCACTAAGACACTGGAAGAGCTGTTGCTAATAATAAAATCACGCTGGTGTAGAAGTGTTGCCGAAGATGACAATTGCTTTCAGGGACGCGCATCCTTTCGGCTTCCTGGATGTCACGAATTGTTCTGACGGATCAACAACAAATGAATAATAAAAGGTTCTTTTTACATGTTTTTTTTAACATGTTTGTCAGTTTTGTCGTAAAGCCTCAAGCTTTGTAGGGATTTGCAGGCAGAAGGAGTTTTAAAAAGACTCTTAGTGAGTTGAAATCTGACAGAATGTTTCAATAATCCATAGTTTTTTTGGGCGGATTCGGTCAGTTCGGTGTATAAGAGAATTCTCCGTAAGAGAATATATTTGAAAACTTTAACGTCCCTCATCATGCTTTCTTTCTCTCCATCATCCCTCCGGCAGTCGTCATCCTGTCTCTCTTCATCCCCCTCTTCTTCTTTTCTGTCACTCTCCATCTCTCCCTTCATCCTCAACTGCTTTTTCAATCTCTCCTTGTCCTCCAATACTCACTCTCTCTTTTTCTGTATATCTTACCAGCACCTTCAATTCTCACCTCTCAACTATATCTCTTTTTTTTGTCTTACTCCTGCCCTCTCTCTCTCTCTCTCTCTCTCTCTCTCTCTCTCTTGCAATATTTCACCCACTTCCCTTGATCTCTCCTCGCCTCCCTTCTTTTCTTGGCTGGCTTCACGGAAAAAGCCGACGGCATCAATCACTTGTTTCTAAAGCGTTTATCTTTCCACAGCCTTGAGTGACGAGTTATGTTTCTCGACTGTCCTCACCCTTCATTTAGGTTTTTAGGACACCAAAAGTTTACATCCCGAGTCCTTCGTGTGACTGAAACCCTTTTCGTGGTTGAGTGTGGAGGACTTCTTGCCGTCTTTCAACTCCTCTTCCTGTCCCATTTTCTCCTTCCTGTTGCCCTGTTTGTATCTCTGTTGACTATTACATCGGCTGCACTTGTCCTTTCCCTCCCTGTCTCTATTTTTTTACTGCGCTGCATGTTTTTCATATTTTCCACTTCCTTCCCTCCGTCTTTCACTTTTTTCCTGCTTCTTTCTCTTTTCCGACGATTCCCTCCATCTCCCCACGTTCGTCTTTTCCCGACTCCATGACTGCCTCAGTCTATCAGACGCTCACTCCCACTCCCTCCCCTCCTCCTCTCTCTCCTCCCTCTCTTCCCTCTCTTGGCTGGAGGTATAAATAGGACTCCTAATAAAGTGCTAATTAATCTCTGGTGACAAAATCAAAGAAAGCACATCTGCATTGCTGAGAGGAGCGACGAAGGAAAGGAAAAGGGGTAGACAGGAAGAGAGGGGGAACGCGGGGAAGGATGGAGAGAAGAGATGCAGCGAGGTAGAGGATAATGAGAAGAAATAAAAAAAGAGGGCGAGAGGAAGACGGAGACAGATTTAGTAAAATTGTTTGGATGACGTCTTCTGAGAAGTTATGATTCAAACATTTGACTCTAAAGACGAAGAAAAGAGGCGAGATTGATGTTTAACGTCATTGAAAATTGTGACGAGACTGAAGAAGAGGTTTCAAAACTCTTGAGGAGGATTTATGTAAAAAAAAAAGAGATTAAATTGTGGTGCATAACTTAGAGTCATATCAGTTATCGCAGCATAACTTCTACTTAGTTCCAGCCTGTTGGACACTCGACTCATCATCAATCAGCCGGTTCCCTCTGATGAATCATTTAGCAACTCAGCTAGAGACTGCAATCAAATCACACGGCTTTCTACTCCAGGCGGCAACTGCCGAGTGAAGTCCTCTGGTTGTATAGAAGTATATGTTTCATGTGTTAAAGCTGCATTCTCTCTCCTGACCACCAGGGTGCGACTCATCTGGTTGTATAGAAGTCTATGCTTCATGTGTTAAAGCTGCATTCTCTCTCCTGACCACCAGGGGGCGACTCCTCTGGTTGTATAGAAGTCTATATAAATGACTATTTATCTCTTGATCTATTCCCTCAGTAAACATTGTAAACATGAGTTTATGTCTCTATCTCTAGTTTCAAGTTTGCACAAGTCTGCGATCTCACCAGTAAATGGCGCCAAATACGACACACTGTCCCTCTTTTTAAGCGTGCAGCGTTTTCTCTTTAATAGTTTTCGACAGATTGGGAAATCCTTCAACACACACTCATGCAAAGCTTTGTCTTGCTATTTCAAAAGTTATAAAAGTGTGTGAAGGATCAAACAAACCAGTTAGTCTGAGACAACAAAACTCTGGACTGAAACCCAGAACGATGGTGACCGTAATGCGCCCCTATGCGCGTATGAAGTTACATCATTTTTAGACATTTTAAATACTCTGTGAAGACGGAGACGGATCAGGTGACGGGTTTCCCGACGGACGGGCAGCTAATCTGCAGAAGGACCGGCAGCGCCCCCTGGAGAGAAGAGACGGCGCTTTCAAAGCCACCATTGCTCGGTCCTTCCCTGGGGTTCGCTGTGTAATGGGTTTGATGTGACTTCAGAGGCAAACCTGCAGGTCTTGGAATTATTAAGCTTCAGAGAGACTTGCTGGATACAAAAAATACCAAATCACAGGCAACCTGTAGCCCCCGCAGCAGCAGCATGGACGGGGACCGGCTTCTGAAAAATGACTAGAGGGACTTGGTGGTTTTTTTAAAGACTGAACAAAGGAGCTTCTCTCACTCGGAGCATCACGGTGACGGGAAGAGAACGTGGGTTCAAGTTCCTCGTGTCTGCAGGGGAACGACTTACTTCAGTGACGCAGAACAAAATGAACAACAGCTGACCTTCTGCCCTGAATCGTGACCTCTGACCTCCCTGTAGGGAGAGGACAGTCCCTCAGGGGTTCATCATCTACATTACAGAGCATCTGTTTGTTCAAATGTCATGTAAACAGCAGATGTTTAAGATTTGTTCCTGTTTTCTTCTTTTTATTTCTTGACCACAAACAGGTGCAGCAACATGTTGTGGATTGTTTTCAGGGAGGTAATGACGTTAATATGAATTTCACTCTCTTTGATATCACATAATGCTTTCAGTTCTTGTAATCCATCACTTATTTTTGTCTTGAAGTCACTACCAGGAACTATTAACTGGTTATGAAACTAAATTGTATACTGACGCCTCTTTATGACCTACATAAGCAAACTAGACCAGGACCCTGTTACAGTAAAATGAGAGGTTTTCTAAAGGGACCCTTGTGAAACACTACCGATTGTATCCACAGGGGCCGCCAAAGTCCACACAACATGAAAGGTTTCTTCGAGTAGCTTTAATATGTTAGTGATGTAACGTCTGGAGACAAACTCTCCTCCTGTGTTGCTCTGAGCTTTGATCTTATCACGATAATGTCACTGATCTTTGGCGAAGTTTCTTCTCTAGAAGAGCGTCTCCTAAATGTCATCTCCCTAAAAGTGAATCCTCACTATCACACACGTCCCATGTGTGTGAAGCCATCTTGATTTATTCCCTCAGTAAACATTGTAAACACGAGTGTATGGGCTCATAAACTTGTGTTTAGTCTTCTTCAAAACAGCATGATGTTCATTTAGTAAATTATGGTCATTTAGAGTCAAACAGACCATAAAGCAGGGAACGCTTTAGGGCGGGTCTAGATGTCGGTCACTCCTCCACATTCTAATGGAACTTCATCGGTTGCAAGAAAAGCCAAATCACCGAATGTAGGGCTCCCAAACCGCCGTCCACAAACCAACAGGGGGCGCCACAATACGACACTCCTTCTGTTCCTCGTCAAATGACCACGGAAAACAGTTCAATGTCTCCTCTGTCTTTAATGTCTCTAAGGTTTCAACCCTCCATTCTATTTCTGTGTGAAACTCTAACATGAATATGTGAACAGCAGCCGTTCCTCATCTGTGCTTCTGCATTCTTTCTTCAGAGTGATGAAGTTGCAGATGCAGTGATTGTGGAAGTCAGTTTCTTTTTTCTTTCTTTTTTCTCCCGCAGACAGAGCAAAGCCGCTGCAGTGAAATGTCACATTTGTTCTCCTCGGCTGTCAGAAGTTGCTCTGGTTTCTGAGACGTTATATGAGGCTTTTTGAAATGCACTGATGTGGTGAAACCGTGACACACAGATCCAGGCAGCGAATATGACAGAGGTGTGTTTCCTCCACTGACTGCGTGGCAATAGAAAGGTAACGTTAACTCTGACTTCCTCCGGGTGCTCAGACTGCACTGCGCCCTGACCGGCGATAGGCGGCGTTTCGTCCCCATTTGCAGAATTCCACTGCGTCTCCGGGCCTCACTTCAAAAGTATTAGATCCCCAAATACATAAATAAATTAGCAGAAGAGGGAGATGGAGGGGGGGGGGGGCTGCACATCCCTCTCCTACAAACAGGCAGAGCAGCGTCACATGCACGGCGTGAAATGAGCTGAATGATCACAACACACCGAGAGAAAGAATATGCAAAAAATAGTATAGGAGAGGGGTGAAAAAACACTTTGAATGAGCAGTTAGATCTCACAGGAACAGCACTTGTTAAGCCTTTATAGGGCACGCATTGAACTACTTTGTGAGGGAAATGACCATATATGGTTACCTGCACGATAAAGGGCTACACGAAGTAGATATTCAATTTTAAACCCTTTAGCCACATTAAAACATTACACAACACACATGATGATGTACGTCATAGTGTTACTGTCACTGGCAATCAATTCAACTAGTTCCATAATATCACCGTATAGCATTCAACTATTACATCACAATTTAAGAGCAACCAGAAAATGTATTTTATAAAACGCAGACACTTAATAATAGAATAACAACCATCAGAGGGCTGATAACCACTGAAAGGACACTTCAATCCATTTAACAACAAAGATAAGACTACATGTTCAAAATATGCTCAGCAAATAAAACATTAAAAGGCCAATAAAATACTAAAAAGCCATTTAGCAGATTGACTAATACCAATGATGTTAAATAACTTCATTGTATATATTTCATCATTGTGCTGGCGGGACGCTATCAGCTCCAAACAGCATCTCTGTCTCCGGCGCAACACATCCGGCGCAGTGTGTGTGTGTGTGTGTGTGTGTGTGTGTGTGTGTGTGTGTGTGTGTGTGTGTGTGCATCAGATCAGTCGAGCCGGTGGTCGGAGTCGCCTCGGAGCGGTTTGACAGCGATACGCGCGAGAACGGCGGGAATACCGAGAACAACAAAGAAGAGGAAATGTTTTCTTTTCATTCAAAAGTTTTAGGTTGTTTGTTTTTTACCTTTCTGCAGCAGAAGCCTTCTTTTCAATATGGCCTGAAGAAAAAGCATCTTCCCCCCTCACCGGTTCCAGACTGGATGGGTGATTCTCTCCTCATGGAAGAGCAGCTGAGGAAGAGGAGGGAGAACTTGTGTCTGCATGCACCTCTCTCTCTCTCTCTCGCTCTCTCCTCCCCCCTCCCTGATGACACCAGCTGAACTGTAGGATTCCTGTGTGTGTGTGTGTGTGTGTGTGTGTCTGTGTGTGTGTGTGTTTTCGTTAACACCCCTCAGAATAAAATCAGGAATAAAAGCCGTCTCTTTAATCGACTTTAATCAGATCTGTTCTCCGTCTGCTTGTGTTCTGACAGCTGATATTCATGTTTGCTCATGTTCTCCTCCTCTTTTCTTTATGCGCTAATTTAATTACAGGATTCTCTCTTTCTTTTTCTCTCTCTCTCTCTCTCTCAGTTTCTCTCCTGATTATGCAAAAAAGATTGTAGCTCAAAGCCTTCGGGACTTTTGATGCCCTAGTTTTTTTTCTTCTTTTTCTTCAGAGTCTGTGTCTTCTGGGGTTGTATATGTGTGTGTGTGTGTGTGTGTGTGTGTGTGTGTGTGTGTGTGTGTGTGTGTGTGTGTGTGTGTGTGTGTGTGAGGCCCGCTGAAAGTGTAGCCGAGAGATGAAAGCTTCCAACTCCAGATCACGACTTTTTTCTCGGCTCCCCTGTCGGTTGGTGATCATAAGGTGACCGATGGCGCTTGAAGTGACATGAAACCGAGAAATGCGCTCGACACACACACACACACACACACACACACACACACACACACACACACACACACGCTTGGGGACTCGCCGATGGAGCAGCATGCCTCAGCGTATATTGAGCAAAAAGAAAAGCAGAGGAACATCCGGCTCGGGTCGATGGCGTTTGCAACGACGAGGAAGCGCCGCGCGTCGTGAGGGTTTCGGGCGAAGCGCCACATTGTGCGGATGCTGTGAAGCTGCACATGAAGGAAAGGTCGCTCCGCAATACAAAGTCACCTGCAGTGTGACAGTTTTGTTTTGGGGAACAACACAAATAATGATCAGAAGGCGCTGACTCGCAGCGTGAATCCAAAAGTTGTGTAACTAAGGTGTGGAAATTGCAAAACCTTTTAAACTCCATAGGCCCATTAATGGGTCTTTTATTAATTTATTGCAAAAAATATATATAAATCACAAGAACATATATTAATGTTGCACATCAATTTAAACACCAAAGCCTTTGCTACAATAATCAGTAAGCCATTTAACAAAAAAACTCAAACAGAAAGAAAGATACTCATAAAAGTATAAAAGGTATTGTTGTTACACTTGTTTTTTTACTGTGTTTTTACATTTTGATCAAAATTAAATCTGTTCATTCAGTGAGTTTGTGTGCTTGTTTTATTTAAATGGGAAATATATAGGTTGTTTTATGAATTTAAAAACATAATAAAATCATAATTCATTAAAAAAATTCATAAAATCATAACTCATTAAAAAAAATCATAATTCATGAATACCCTCAAGGGTAGAAAGAAAAAAGCCCTACTTGTTCCGATATATTGAACGCTTCCAGACTCCCTCAAAGCCGAGTCGGTAATTTAACCCCTTGTGTCGGCGTCTGGTTTAAGATCCCGCAGAGCCGGTGAAATGAAAAACACATCCCTGGTTTAGACGCCGACAAACCCCAGTGACCACGTGAGCGTGAGAAGAAACTATACGAACACGAGTTTGACGTAAAGAAAGAAACAGAGAAGGATAGACGAGGCGGAGAAGACCTGCAGGGCCGAAAGCTGAACTTCAGCACCACGGACAGCGACTGCTGAAACGCTCATTACTGTTCTTCCAACGCTTAAATGCTACTTAGAGGGGTGAAACCTTAACATCCCAACATGCACCGGCCGGTGTGGAAGAATTCAAGGTGACACACACACACACACACACACGTGGGCTAAACCCTGATGTACAGTCTCAAAGGCTCCTGCTGAGTCCACGAGGGTTTAGAGCCACTGCACCATCAGCAAGTGCTTAAAGGCTCCGGTGAGAACTTGAGAGTTCAGTGTAGATTTTTCACACAGTCTGCAAGAACCATGTTCACGTTTTAGAGGCACTTGCCCATAATTTAGGAGACGGCAATGATTTCTGCATTAAAAAAATGAATACACAGCAAAACACTAGAAGATGAACTTTAAAAAGAAAGAAAAGAAACATATATCGAGGACATAGAGACACTGTGAGCTTGCAGCAAACTCCAGTGTAAACACACCGGCGGCATTATTATACAGACTCAGTGCAACTGATATAGTGAGTGTGAGACACAGGACTTTCACCCAGGAGGCCGCTGTTTGTATCGTTTTGTCAAGTTATTGTAAGCCACCCCTTTTTCTAAACCTGACTAAGTGGTTTTGTTGCCTCAAGCTAAACTTCCTGAGGAGATGGAAGCTCATTTTGAAGAGACACTTCGCATGCAACGAACGCATATTCACACGCCGTCCCCGACACGTCCAAAACTGTTTTTATGGTATATTTAGTCGCATTATGTTGGATTAACAACAAGCGTAGCATAGCAACGCAGTAACTTAACGCAACAATGTAACAAAGCAACAACAAAACTTCCCAAAGTAACACCACAGACATAAGTAAAATAAAGGTTGAAAAGTATTGCTCATATAGTCACCAGGCTTCTGTTATTCACATGTAGAGGCACTGTCGTGCTCGACGACAAGAACTGTCAGAGACTGAAGTTTCATAAGTTTCTGTCTCGGGAAAGAAATCTTTTCATGTCTTCGTGGTGAAATATCTGAGGTGAGGAGAACACAGAATATAAAAGATACCACAGACGCTTTTGATTTAATACCTCCCATTGCGACACGCTGGAGAATGATGGATTGTGCAATAAGTATTAAAAAAGTAATATGTTTTAAAGGCAGCATGTCGTGAAAAAGTTGATACAGTTGTGTATCTGGGCCTCATCATCTAAACATCTGCACCCAGGACTCTATAACTGGGAAAGCTGCAGAGTGAATGTTTAAGTTTCTCAAACCCGCATTCTCTCTCCTGACCACCAAGGGACGACTCCTCTGGTTGTATAGAAGTATATGCTTCATGTGTTAAAGCTGCATTCTCTCTCCTGACCACCAGGGGGTGACTCTTCTGGTTGTATAGAAGTCTATGCTTCATGTGTTAAAGCTGCATTCTCTCTCCTGACCACGAGGGGGTGACTCCTCTGGTTGTATAGAAGTCTATGCTTCATGTGTTAAAGCTGCATTCTCTCTCCTCACCACCAGGGGGTGACTCCTCTGGTTGTATAGAAGTATATGCTTCATGTGTTAAAGGTGCATTCTCTCTCCTCACCACCAGGGGGCGACTCCTCTGGTTGTATAGAAGTCTATGCTTCATGTGTTAAAGCTGCATTCTCTCTGCTGACCACCAGGAGGCGACTCCTCTGGTTGTATAGAAGTCTATGCTTCATGTGTTGAAGCTGCATTCTCTCTCCTGACCACCAGGGGGTGACTCCTCTGGTTGTATAGAAGTCTATATAAATGACTCTACTTCTCTTGATGTATTCCCTCAGTAAACATTGTAAACATGAGTTTATGTCTCAATCTCTAGTTTCAAGTCTTCTTCAATACAGCATGATGTTCATTTAGTAAATTATGGTCATTTAGAGTCAAACAGACCATAAAGCAGGGGACGCTTTAGGGGTGGGGCTTACTGTGATTGACATGTTGCTGCCACCAAGATTGGAGGTGGAGTATTAATATTTGACATCCACTGGGATCACTGATTGTAAATTGTGGATATAATTTAAATAAGGATGTGAATACTGCTATCTAGCTATGATATGGAGCGGCAGGACAAGTTCATCTTCACACCACAAAAGCATAAAAAATTAGAGTGGAAGTAGCTCGACATTATAATTGTGCAGAGAGAAGTCAGGCATGCTGAACAACCCTCAACTCACAGCAATGCAACTTGTCTGAGTGATGTTGTGACTCTTGAACGTCTCTCAGACTGTTTACTTGCCAGAGTTGAACCATTATAACATCGTGTTGCTGGAATGCGTCCTCCACTTTGTGCACTTTCTCAAAATCCTTCCTCTCCTGGTGGAAGAACGTAATGTTCTCATAGTTACCGTCCAGCACGCAAAATCTGTGTTTTCACTCATTTCACCAGATCCCATAAGACCTTGTGTTGTGTTGTTGTGCAGGTGGTTCTATTCATCACCGTCCTCTGGTGTGTGTGGCAGACATTTATTAGACATGAAGGAATGTATGATTTGTGCATTGCCACGTTTTGCTATTTTGTGAGACCTCAGAGTCCATCAGCATTCTTCATGTGAGAAGCCTCCGGATGTCCAGGAGGTAAACAACACCATGACGACCGTGGAGATTATCTCTCCTGGAACACATGGAGGAGAAATCATCTCGACCGAGGGTTACACAATGTTTGTATTTTTGGTTGTATTTTATTCTATATAGAGTGGGGCATTCGCTATAAACCTGCCGATACAATGTTGCGAAACAACCTGGTTTAAGTTGGAACGAGGTACGGAACGAGGTACGGAACGAAACGACGCAACGGAACGGAACAATGGAACGAAACAACGGACCAATTTAATGGAACAACGGAACGAAACAATGTAACGGAACAACACAACGGAACAATGGAACGGAACAATGTAACAGAACAATGTAACGGAACAACACAACGGAACAATGTAACGGAACAATGTAACAGAACAATGTAACAGAACAATGTAACGGAACAACACAACGGAACAATGTAATGGAACAATGTAACGGAACAAAGCAACGGAACAACGCAATGGAACAATGTAACGGAACAACGAAATGGAACAATGTAACGGAACAATGCAACGGAACAATGGAATGGAAAAGCGCGACGTAACAATGTAACGGAGCAACGGAACGGAAAGACGAAATGGAACAACGGAACATAACAAACGTAGCGTTACTCAAAACATAATTAGGGTAAATACATCATTTGCCTTTTTACGTAACATGAAATAACAAATAAGGTTCACTTTTGAATTCATGCCAGACATGAACGGTGGTCTCCTGTGTGAAAGTCCCGTGTTAATTTTCACACCAGTTAACACTATAGCCATACATCTTGCGTCATGATTTAATCAGTTAAATTGCTTCAAAATGACCACAGAGACGAATCACCACTTCCTCTTTACCCGTCTTAACAAAACCATTATTATTTTCACAGAATGAGTGTTTGTTGCGAGGATATTGCATTAGGTTCCTGTGTGATGCAATCTACTAATTTACAGTCCGCCCACAGCACAAGTTGTTGTTTTCAATTCCACTTGCTGATTCCCTCAATTCTTTTCAATGAAGCCATTGGATCTCAGCAGTTGTGCTGGTAACTGGACGCAGAGAGAAGAGTCAAGAAAGGTTTTCGCCGTCTGAGGGAAAAGCTCTTTTCATCATTTCCTGTGTCAACAGTGAAGCGTCTGAAGTGAGTCGTCCTGCGAGAGAGAGGATGTGAGTCTGCCGGCTCTGACTCCTGCTGTGTGTTTCCATCTGGCGTCTGCTCCAGGAGAGCACGGCCTCGGATCGCACGCTAGGAAATGGTAGCTTGATGTTTTCGCTCTCTCTCAGTCGCTTATGTCGAACATAACTTTAGAACGTTGCTGTGAATTATTGAGCTCTACTCGTGTGGACATGGTCCACGATAAATGTTTAAAGGAACAGTCTGTAATAGTTCAATGTGGCACAGCAAAATGCATCCTCATGAACAGGCTCACATGATATCCAACGATGTTACGCTAGGAATGTCCGGCAACTTTTCAAATTTAACTTCCATCCTCACAGGAAACAACTTTAAGCATTATAAAATCTGAGGTGAAATTAATCAATTAGTCATGCTGTAAAAAACACACACACTTGAATGAAGCTACTTCACTTTTTAGCTTCTCAACGCCGCCGCAGAACCCAATGAGTGACGTCACAACGTCCATGTTTCATGCAGTCCAGAGCAGCGGTCACCAACCTTTTTTAAGCCACGGACCGGTTTAGTGTAAGACAATATTTTCACAGACATCACGGTGTGTCATGAATATGACGTAATAAATATGATGTAATAAATATGATGTAATAAAATGATATGACCGGCATGAAGACAATTTAGAGTGCATACGGCGTGTGTCTACTCCTAACTTAAACCTTTAGTCCCGTCTACTCCTAACTTAAACCTTTAGTCCCGTCTACTCCTAACTTAAACCTTCAGTCCCGTCTACTCCTTAACTTAAACCTTTAGTCCAGTCTACTCTTTAACTTAAACCTTTAGTCTAGTCTACTCCTTAACTTAAACCTTTAGTCCCGTCTACTCCTAACTTAAACCTTTAGTCCCGTCTACTCCTAACTTAAACCCTTAGTCCCGTCTACTCCTTAACTTAAACCTTTAGTCTCGTCTACTCCTTAACTTAAACCTTTAGTCCCGTCTACTCCTTAACTTAAACCTTTAGTCCAGTCTACTCCTAACTTAAACCTTTAGTCCCGTCTACTCCTAACTTAAACCTTTAGTCCCGTCTACTCCTTAACTTAAACCTTTAGTCCCGTCTACTCCTAACTTAAACCTTTAGTCCCGTCTACTCCTTAACTTAAACCTTTAGTCCCGTCTACTCCTAACTTAAACCTTTAGTCCCGTCTACTCCTTAACTTAAACCTTTAGTCCCGTCTACTCCTAACTTAAACCTTTAGTCCCGTCTACTCCTTAACTTAAACCTTTAGTCCCGTCTACTCCTTAACTTAAACCTTTAGTCCCGTCTACTCCTAACTTAAACCTTTAGTCCTGTCTACTCCTAACTTAAACCTTTAGTCCCGTCTACTCCTTAACTTAAACCTTTAGTCCAGTCTACTCCTAACTTAAACCTTTAGTCCCGTCTACTCCTAACTTAAACCTTTAGTCCCGTCTACTCCTTAACTTAAACCTTTAGTCCCGTCTACTCCTAACTTAAACCTTTAGTCCCGTCTACTCCTTAACTTAAACCTTTAGTCCCGTCTACTCCTAACTTAAACCTTTAGTCCCGTCTACTCCTTAACTTAAACCTTTAGTCCCGTCTACTCCTTAAATTAAACCTTTAGTCCCGTCAACTCCTAATTTAAACCTTTAGTCCCGTCTACTCCTTAATTTAAACCTTTAGTCCTGTCTACTCCTAACTTAAACCTTTAGTCCCGTCTACTCCTTAACTTAAACCTTTAGTTCCGTCTACTCCTTAACTTAAACCCGCTTCACAAAGACAGGATGTGGAGATGGAGGCAGGTTTTCAGAGCTTTATTGCCGATCTCTAGATATTCTGCCTTGATTTTAATCCAGAACACCGGCAGAGTTGAAACAGACGTTTAATTTACATTTGTGGGGTAACGTATCACTTACGCACAGACGGATGTATCCAGTCATTTTTCAAAATAAAACCGACCTTGATTATTTTTTTATTCATTCATTCTGAGCGGCCCGGTACCAAGGGACCCACGGACCGGTACCGGGGCCGCGGACCGGTGGTTGGGGACCGCTGGTCTATAGGACGGAGACAATAACTTCGGGAGGCGGAGCTACAAGCAGATGGTTGCTACGTTGGCTACAAAACTCTGTCAGTGTAAGGTAGAGCGTTAGTTCACTGCAGTGAGATTGTGGTGACGTTTCCGTTTACCCGAGTCAGCCTTTACCTGAATGCAACAAAAAAAAGCTCTGTCCTTTCTGGTGCCAGTGCACTTACTCCTTTTACCTTCTGAACCCAGAGTGCTAAAGAGGCCCAGTGGATGAGTCATGACATGATTCAGGAGAAGCGAGCAGCTGATGTGGAGGCAGTCCGTTATTTGTTTAGTTTTCTTGCTCCGTCAACCCAAACTCAAATTCTCTAGAGTTTCCCCGTCCGTGTTTTTTCTGCCCGATGTGGTCTGGTATCTCTTTCCCGTGCCCTTCACATCGATGCGTCTCCTTCTCGTAACTCTCCCTCCTCGGCTCCTTGTTTAGAATGATAAACTCAAATCGAAGGCGCTCACGGCTGGGGGCCGCTTTTTTCTCTTCCTTCTCCGGGTCAGGTCAGGGTGATTAACTCCGTCCCACCTGGTGTGTCAAGATGATTAAATCGAACGGCAGCCTCTGCTGGGGACAGCAGCAGAATGGAACTAAGTGTTCTTCACACAGGCACACACACACACACGCGCACACACACACACACACACACACACACACACACACACACACACACACACACACAGAAACACGACTAACTCACACTGACAACTTCCTGTGCAGCCCCTCAGTCCGTCAGGAGCTTAATTCCATTGGACAAACAAGAACCCCTGGTGTAATCTAATTGGACAAGTGGGCCTCCAGATATAATATAATTGGGCAGCCTCTTGTTAACAAACACAGGTGTTCAAGATACACCAGCGGGACCACGACCACGTCGCCATGAAAACTGTTGGCATTCTTCCTTTCTGGAAAACCAGCGATACGTTGTACCTTTCTTGCGCAACGTTTCATCAAAAGCATTTTCTTTTCATTCACACGGGACCCCAACAGCTTTCTCCTGGGTGAAAGTCCTGTGTTTGTTTGACTGGCCCTTGGAGGACTTTCTCGCTTGCTACACTCGTTATCATCCCACTTCACTGTCATACAACTTTTATTAACGATCGCTTGTTATATTACGTCACTTACGTCGCCGACCAAATGCCAAAATGTCGACATTCAACTTATCAAACGTACAATGTCGAAATTTTTTCCGGTGACCAGGGGTCAGGGTGTACATAATGAAATAGAAATAGTATAACTGAGATGGTCTGCAGAAATAGAGCCTGTGTATAACTTATTATGTGTCATGGCTTTCTCAAATATGCCAAAAGGGATGTTAAAGGTATTTATTTGTCAAAAAGCCTCTCTTTGGCCTTACTTCATGATCCATTACGCCATCTGCATTGGTACATCATCTACTCAATGTCCCGCTTGAGTAACACAGGTGAGGGAGGTGTCCATGGAGGAGATCAGTCCTCTCAATGTGGAACCACAGCTACATCACAACCACACCATCAGAAAGGGAAACAGGAAGTGGACGATTCTGCAAAATACAGATTATGGCTAATGCCAACTTGTAAATAAAATGTGGTCAGAGCAAATTAACTGTGGTTGAGGCACCGTAGGGTTTGGCAACTAAATTAAAACTTTTAGTTAAAGTCAATATTAAACGTGTAAGATCCGAGAGTGGCAGCATTTGGATTGCTCTCAACATGGGGAAAGTGCTGACAGAGCTAACCGCGTTAGCCGGAGGGCGGGCGCTACGCTTCTGCGTCGACGCTGCTGGTTGGTTGGTACGTACGGTGTTATCAGAGTGTGCGATGGGACAAAAGCTCACACACTTAACACAGCCAAACTTCCCATACTGTAAAACACAACGGGTGATGTCTTACTAGCCATAAGTTGAAATAAAATGTACTTCTTGACAATGGATTCGACTACGCGTAACACAATATTCTCTCTAAAAAAACAAACGTTTCGTTCTGGGTATTTTCTACTTCTCTGACTTAATAAATGCAAACGTGTTGAGACTCCCTAGTGAGTGAGCGTGTAGCTGCTTCGTGCTGTGTTGAATATAATGCCGTGGACACTGAGGGACAGGCTTAGTCATACAGGGATCCCCCGCCTCTCCAAACCACCCGGAGGCTCTTAAGACCACAAGCTGCCTCAGTGAACAGCTGCAGGAGCGTCTGAAGGAAGCAGGCCTGCAGCAGAGAAACTTCACCGGGTTCAGCTTCTACCTTCAAACTATTTCCCTGCAGTGGAACGCGGAGCAAATTTATATAATTAGAGACGGCGGCCGCAAAAGTGTCCGCGTTTTAAATGAGCTGTCTTGATACGAAATTTCCAGCTACTACCGCTGTGAATAATGGATTAAAGATCTGCTGACTTAAAGGTGCGGCGTCGCCCCGACTGCAGTTATGCTGAAGAGGGTCTAATCCTCCAGCGCGTCATGCCAAGGACTCACAGATCATTAGAATAACTTCCATTCTGTTGAGTTTTGGTTTTGTCACTTTAGTTACCCGTCTTTTAGTGAGTTCCCTCCGTTTCAAAGCTGACTCTGGTCATTCACTTTCTACTTCTGATATCAATAAAGTCCCAACTGCAACTTTGTACTGATGGAAAATCAGAACAAACGGCAATTAGCATTTAGCAGTTAGCATGCAGCTACAGCAGAGTTGTTTGCTTCCTTTCTGCCCTCTCATAGTTTCATAATTCCTCCGTCCTCGTTTCTTTCTTTCTTTATGTTTTGCTCAACGTTTTATTATTATTTTTGTATTAACAGAACATGCAAAGCAGCACAGCCCTGCTTAACCACACGCACAACAGGCACTCTGCACGCATGCTGGATGAGTCCTGCCACGGTTAATAAGGATCACACAGACACACACACACACACACACACACATACACGCACACACACACACACACACACACACGCAGAAATAAAAGATTCCTAGTGAGTTCTGCTCAACTTAATTAGGACCGTGGACACACATGAGAGTCATGCCACGGTTAATGAAGCATGCTGGGTAAGATACTTCGGGCTCATTATTTTTCAGCTTTTTTTTTTTTTCAAAGGACCAAAAATAAAAAAAATATTCAGGATTATATTGGATTGATATTTAAATTGAAAAACAGTTCAGAAGAGGGAGAAAAAAATCTATAATGCACATTTTTAGATGAAGATCATATCAGAATATACAAACAGCTTCAACTCTTTCACAGCGTGTTGTTAGATAAAGGTAATCAAAACATTTCGGCCTCATAAAAATAATTCTCTTATAACATGGGGTTCAATTAAAGTCCAACGAGGTCCAGTCAGAGAGCTTTTCCTCACTCGAAGGTCCAAACGTCACAATAACCTTTAGACATTTAGTCCCATATAGTTATTGAAGTCACTCAACAGTTGTATTAACGTCTGCATGTACTCAACAACTGGCAAATATGGAAAGTTCAATGGAATATCTCAACAATATTTATTGTCAAGATTTCAAATTGAACCAGATGAATTATAAATAATGCATACTTTAATAATAAAAAAATGATCTCTCAATTTAAGTAAAATAAGTTCTGCATTAACAAAATGAAATACAGAACAGCTTGAACAGCTGGATTTAGGATGGTTATGCAAACCATTCGCAATTTTTGAGAAAACACGGCTGATGATAAAGAGGTTAAAAAAAATTACAACGTTTTAGAAATCTGAACTGAATTTTACAGCAGCTTTAAATTGGGTTAATTAAGGTGTGGAGTGATGTCACCTCAAAAAGCTACAATATCTATTATCTAGTGTTCGGGTCGCTTTTGGCTCTGATGCCGTTTATTTCCTGTGCCGTCGTTCCGGATGTGCGTCGGTCTGTTGGCTCAAAAGACGTGAGCTTTGTCTCGCAGCGGCGCTTCACATAACCGCTTTTAATAATCGCCACGGTCTCTGAACATATGAGCCGAACTGGTTTAGAACTGCCCGTCGGGACGAATCATCCTTTAAGAGTCTCGTCCACTTGGAGGAAAGGCTCTCGCTTTTCTCTTCTTGGAGAACGACATGTCAACTACCTCCTCTGACTCTCTCTCTCGTGCGTGATTATCTCACTCGAGTCGAGGGCGGAGCTTACAGGAACATGTGTGATTGGCCGAGTGACATCACGTAAGACGATGTACAGCTCGTGGAAGTGGTTTGTGTGCTTCCTGCAGCGCTGAACGTTAAAATATAAGTGCTCCTTCAAACTTTAATTCTCAATTATCTAAAGTCTGGGTCTGGGTGGTGACCACTGGTCTGTGGGGAAAACACCTAAAGAGTCAACGCTGGCACAATCAGAACATTTAATAATAAAAAAACACAAGACTAATAGTCAATAATCAAGCGTTAAGTATTACAACTTCACATGAAATAAGAATTTTCTACAACATGTGGTGTTTGCTGTCAGATCTAAGAGCCAATCAGCTCTCTGGTGTGGCGACAGCCAGGCGTTTCCCATCATGCACTGGGCCACGCAGTCGATGGAGAGCTAGTGCGTGGCCTGACTCTAAAATCGACGGCCGCCTTGCTCTCGTGAGATCATCGTTGACCACGTGTGCACGACGTCAGAGCAAGTCGGACACAAATCTACCCAGCATGCATTGCGGATTTCCTTTGATTCAAATTTCTCTTGAGGAAAAAAAAGAAATTGAGACGCCAGAGGTGGGATTTCAACTGTGACTACAACGCTTACATGTACATGTCAGACTTCCCAAAAACACTTTAAAACAACCATTCACTTTTTATAGTCGGTCAATAGCTAAACGTCTTTCTGAAATCAATAACTGTAATGCCTTTAACTGATTTTTAAACCGCAAATAGTAATCTCCATTTCGTAAAGTGAAGCTCTAATAGCCGATGTTTCCAATCTGGGACTTGACGTTTTCTGAATAAATGTCTCAAAAAACGGGAAGAGAGCGCTGGCGATTCCTTCCGTCACGATTCAGGTCGCCTCAGCTGAAGATGTGCTCCACAGAGAGACCGAATAAAGACGCCCGACAGCATCGCGTCACGACCATAGGTTTATTTTTTGTTGCGTCTGCAACATATGTTGCCAGAAAGAGACGGTTTCTTCCTTCATTCCATTTGGCTCTACCTGTTGTGCTCCTCTGTTCCTGATTCATGTACGCAGGAAGGAGGGACGGGGGATTTGCTGTGTTTGATCAGTGGGAGCCGAGCAGAGCGGAGGGCTCACCCGAAACCTCACGGGACGAGTAATGAAACCGGAGCGCGAGGAAACAAACGCAGTCTGAGGTTGTGTTGTTGTTGTTGTTGTTGTTGTTGTTATCTTTCATCGGCGCGTCGCACTTTTCATCCGCTGGGCGACTCGGTTGACGTTGCAAATGAACTGAACTAGAAATGTGCAGATAAATAAAGAGATGGTGGAAAAACAAACCTCTTGACTTGAAAAAATATATCTGGTTCTGAAGAAGGGGACAAGACGGAGTGTGTCACCGTCTGAAGTGCCGTTCAACAAATGATTAAAATGGAGGAGGATGCATCCAGATGAAGGCACAATAATGTGTGTTTCTAAATGACCATAATTTACTAAATGAACATCATGCTGTATTGAAGAAGACTTGAAACTAGAGATTGAGACATAAACTCATGTTTACAATGTTTACTGAGGGAATACATCAAGAGAAGTAGAGTCATTTATATAGACTTCTATACAACCAGAGGAGTCACCCCCTGGTGGTCAGGAGAGCGAATGCAGCTTTAACACATGAAGCATAGACTTCTATACAACCAGAGGAGTCGCCCCCTGGTGGTCAGAAGAGCGAATGCAGCTTTAACACATGAAGCATAGACTTCTATACAACCAGAGGAGTCTCCCCCTGGTGGTCAGTAGAGCGAATGCAGCTTTAACACATGAAGCATAGACTTCTATACAACCAGAGGAGTCGCCCCCTGGTGGTGAGTAGAGAGAATGCAGCTTTAACACATGAAACATATACTTCTATACAACCAGAGGAGTCACCCCCTGGTGGTGAGTAGAGAGAATGCAGCTTTAACACATGAAGCATAGACTTCTATACAACCAGAGGAGTCGCCCCCTGGTGGTGAGTAGAGAGAATGCAGCTTTAACACATGAAGCATATACTTCTATACAACCAGAGAAGTCACCCCCTGGTGGTGAGTAGAGAGAATGCAGCTTTAACACATGAAGCATAGACTTCTATACAACCAGAGGAGTCGCCCCCTGGTGGTGAGTAGAGAGAATGCAGCTTTAACACATGAAGCATATACTTCTATACAACCAGAGAAGTCACCCCCTGGTGGTGAGTAGAGAGAATGCAGCTTTAACACATGAATCATAGACTTCTATACAACCAGAGGAGTTGCCCCCTGGTGGTCATTAGAGATCATCCATGTTTTAAGACATTTCAGGACTGACTTCACTATTAGTACCAGATGTTGGAGGTTTTCCCCAATTATTTCTGCTGATTTTATATGATGGTAAAAAAAAAATGGCACAAATAAAATGCAGTTACAATATGGCTATATATAGCAGCGTAGCCATTCAAAAGAGATGAAAACTGAAATAGTACTCCAGTAAGGTGAACATTGTCTTTGTCATAATGATTTGTCTCATATTAGAATCTCCATAACCCTGAACACCTCCTCAGACTGTTCCTTTATGACTCCTTTCATAACTGAAGCCATTGGAGCGTCACATGCATGAATCGACTCTAGAAGCCTGTGGGCTGAGAGAAACGAGGCTTCTCCAGCGCTAACAGCCTCGTCCATAATAAGCCATGAAGGGAGGAGACGGTGAACGCATGGCTGACCTCAGACAGTGGGGAGCATCCCTTTATTAAGCTAATGTGGTGTGAGAGCATTCACCTCCGAGAGTCTGTAACGAACTGGAGTTTAAAAAAAAATGAGTTTGTGTCCTCGGGGTCGGACTCGCCCTCGTCGCCCCGTCACGACTCGGTGAGCTCGTCACTGGTTGGGCGGCGGAGGTTGGCGATGGGTTCAGTGTGGTGGACCATGCCGCTTGTGGTTAAAGACTAATATGTGAACTTGCATTCTTATGTAGAATGTACCCCAAAAAATATAGAACGACTCGTTCGATATTTTTTGGGGCACATTATGCATAAGACAAAAAAAGAATAATGTGGTTTTGTTTCATTTTATATGTCCTTTAGCAACAACTAGTGGCGATTGTGGACAGCTGCACTGAAGAGGAAGTGAGCTGATCGTAAATATACAGAGTAACAGGAAGTGATGTTCAGGAAGTTCCTTTTGCCCACGAACTCAGAGAGTGAATAAGTTTGTTCGAGATGAGCCAGTTCTGCACAGAATCGATCGCCGGCGACGTCATGCACACGTGGTCAACGATAATCTCACGAGAGCGAGGCGGCCGGCGATTTTAGAGCCAGGCGCCGCAGTAGCTCTCCACCGACTGCGTGGCCGCAGCTCTTTCGAACGAGCCTGATCTCAGTTTACAATCTCTGCAATCCATAAAATGATGCTCCGTAAATCGTCTACTATTACAGATATATATACAGTGTTGGGGTAGTTACTCGTAGTAACTAGTTTCATGTTACTAGTACTTCTGAAAATTGTAACTAGATTACTTTACTAGTTACTGCATTTGAAAAGTAACTTCACTACTAGTAACTTTACTTTATTTTACTTTAAGCAAATGTCCAAATTAACCGCAAAGATACCTGGACAAACATCATGGCCCTTTCATCACTTTATTTTCAATTTTCAATAATAATTTATTATTATTAATTAATATAATTTCCAATAATAATAATCGCGCGAGTCACACGACACTTCCTGCATGAACAATCTACCGTAAACGTCGGGTTACGAGCCGCTACTACCTTCGGTCAGAGTCCCCGTTAGCTCCCCGCTGCAGCCAGCTGGGGCTCCTGCCCCGTCATCCTACTTCCGCTAGCTCCCCGCTAACTTCCGCTAGCTCTCCGTTAACTTCCGCTAGCTCCCCGAAAACCACCGAAGGAAGCGGGACCAGGCTCGACACCCGACTTGGGCAGAGGGGTCGCGGGCTGTAGCAGCAGCAGCGCTAGCTAGCAGCTTGTTGCTACTGTTCATACAGGAAGTGTCGTGTGACTCGCGCGCCACTAAAAGAGAACTTTTCGGACTGGTACAAATGTCTTGGGTAACGCAGGAAAGCGCGTTACTGAGGTCTAGTAAAGTAGTGTAGTTACCAATATGTTGAGTGTAATGCGTTACTTTACTTCGTTACCTATAATAGTAATATCGTTGCTGTAATCCGTTACTTTGTAACTCGTTACCCTAAACACTGTATATATATATATATATATTCTAAAAGTATTCTGAAACGGGACAAGTGAGGACGCAGACATCGAGTCGTGTTTGCTCAAAGGGAACTAGTTTGGCTGAGATTTACCGCCACTTAATAATGATAATAATGATAATAATAATAATGCCTGTCTGGAATGAGGCGTCTTCCTCGTTCAGATGCAAAGCCGCTTTGGGAAGCAAAGAGAGCTCCTGAGATACCAGACGGGCCTTTCACAGCGTCTTAGCTGAGCGAGTCGGGGGTCCGCCACCGGCTCACGCAGAAGCTGGATCTGAAGGAGCGTCTGAAGCTCTGGAGTCCCGGCGATCCTACGGATACGCAGACGCCGGCTTACGCTCCACTCCGTTCAGGAGAAACTTTTGTGAACGTCTTGTGACTCGTATCCCAAACACACCGCATGCGTCCTTGAGGAAGCGGCGGAGGAAACGCTTTGTGAAGACCTCTCTCTGCCGTTCCACTGACTCGGCTCAAAGCCGCGGTTTCATAACTGCGGAGCGATCGTAATTATGGAAAACTGCAATCACTGTAATTAAAGAATTATCTGGATTATTATTAGACCGAACATTATTCCACACTCAGAATGATCGTGTCAGCACTTGATTCAAGGACTGGCAGGGAGCTAATTACCTCTGCTTGTTTCTCTCTCTCTCTCCTCTATCTCTTTCTCCCTGTCTCTCTCTCCCTCTACCTCTCTCTTTCTCCCTGTCTCTCTCTCCCTCTTTCGCTCTCTTACACATAACCCGGATGTAAATCTATATTTCTTTATCGCCCTTCTTTCCTCACCTCTTAATGATCGTCTCCTTGCTTTCTCGCCACCATCAGGGTCACAGAGCTCATCACCATCTCTCCCTCTCTCTCTCATCTCACACTTATCATTTATCTTATCTTATGTACTTCCTTTAGTAATTATTTCTTGTCATAACTGTCCGTCCTCCCCCTCTCACTCACATCGCTCATCCATCTCTCACCTCCTCATCCTCTTAATGAGCGAAGAAATGTCGTCTGCGTCTGCTCCAGATATGTCAGAAATATATCTCTCTGTGAAACATTCATCTCTCTCTCTCTCACACACACACACACACACACACACACACACACACACACACACACACACACACAGCAGACGGTGCGTCCCCTCGTCTCCGAAGCTTGAGAAGTTAGTTTGATCGTCTGATCAGAACCGACACGATATGCCCCCTTGCTTATTTCTTTCCTCACTGTCTGCATATACAGTATATACACACACACACACACACACACACACACACACACACACACACACACACACACACACACACACAGGGAGCCCCCCCGGGACTGTGTCAATGCTTCCATTGGGATTCAACCCAAAAAACAACCGTCATCACGTCATGAGATGCAGAAACAATGTGCAACGAGCCTTTCTAGAGGAGCTGCAGAGGAGCGCTTGCTTCCTTCATTTGCAACCGATTACACGAGCAAAGCCCCCGCACATGAATACATGACTACATACAGAGCGAGACCAGCGTGCACGCAAGACAACATGCAAGACACGGAATCTGTACGACGATTACAGGTCCGGTATATACCACATTAATAGTTTGGTATATACCACATTAATAGTTTGGTATATACCACATTAATAGTTTGGTATATATCACATTAATAGTTTGGTATATACCACATTAATAGTATGGTATATACCACATTAATAGTTTGGTATATACCACATTAATAGTATGGTATATACCACATTAATAGTATGGTATATACCACATTAATAGTATGGTATATACTGCATTAATAGTTTGGTATATAGAGCATTAATAGTTTGGTATATACCACATTAATAGTATGGTATATACCACATTAATAGTATGGTATATACTGCATTAATAGTTTGGTATATAGAGCATTAATAGTTTGGTATATACCACATTAATAGTATGGTATATACCACATTAATAGTTTGGTATATACCACATTAATAGTTTGGTACATACCGCATTAATAGTATGGTATATACCACATTAATAGTTTGGTATATACCGCATTAATAGTATGGTATATATCACATTAATAGTTTGGTACATACCGCATTAATAGTATGGTATATACCACATTAATAGTTTGGTATATACCACATTAATAGTATGGTATATACCACATTAATAGTTTGGTATATACCGCATTAATAGTTTGGTACATACCGCATTAATAGTATGGTATATACCACATTAATAGTTTGGTATATACCACATTAATAGTTTGGTATATACCGCATTAATATTATGGTATATATCACATTAATAGTTTGGTACATACCGCATTAATAGTATGGTATATACCACATTAATAGTTTGGTATATACCACATTAATAGTATGGTATATACCACATTAATAGTTTGGTATATACCACATTAATAGTATGGTATATACCACATTAATAGTTTGGTATATACCGCATTAATATTATGGTATATATCACATTAATAGTTTGGTACATACCGCATTAATAGTATGGTATATACCACATTAATAGTTTGGTATATACCACATTAATAGTATGGTATATACCACATTAATAGTTTGGTATATACCACATTAATAGTTTGGTACATACCGCATTAATAGTATGGTATATACCACATTAATAGTTTGGTATATACCGCATTAATAGTATGGTATATATCACATTAATAGTTTGGTACATACCGCATTAATAGTATGGTATATACCACATTAATAGTTTGGTATATACCACATTAATAGTATGGTATATACCACATTAATAGTTTGGTATATACCGCATTAATAGTTTGGTACATACCGCATTAATAGTATGGTATATACCACATTAATAGTTTGGTATATACCACATTAATAGTTTGGTATATACCGCATTAATATTATGGTATATATCACATTAATAGTTTGGTACATACCGCATTAATAGTATGGTATATACCACATTAATAGTTTGGTATATACCACATTAATAGTATGGTATATATCACATTAATAGTTTGGTACATACCGCATTAATAGTATGGTATATACCACATTAATAGTATGGTATATACTGCATTAATAGTTTGGTATATATCGCATTAATAGTTTGGTATATACCACATTAATAGTTTATGAATTCGGCGAGTCCTAAATTCATATCTAATCAATATGAAACCATAATCTTGTCAGTTCACAAATGAGGGACCTTCTTCTAATTGAAGCATGTATTGTGAAATTGTAAGGTCAAAAAACAAACATCCAATTCTGCTCCCTAGACATTCCCCAAATGGCCGACCTTTTCCATTTCAGCACTCTTCCCTTAATGGAGAACAACTCTCCCCATGAGCTTTAATGGAGTAGCTTCAGGGGAACGGACGGCTGAAGACACCTGAAGCTGCTCAGAAAAAGCCATGGTCACACCTGAGAGGACGGAACAGAGCAGAGCGTCTGCTCGGCCTCTTCAGGCGATGTGAAGCTGCCGTTGATCAGCAGAGGGCGCTGATGGCACAGAGAGAGGAAGAGGAAGAGGAGCGAGCAGCATGGGCTTGTTGGAGGAGGGGAGTGAGGAAGTGAAAAAGGAGAGGAAGGAGAAAAGATGTGTGTGCCGAAGAAGAGATGAAAGGTGGGTGTTGAGGCGGACACAAAAGAGGGAGGGAATGAGAGAAGGGACATTTGAGGAGAAGAATAAGAGGATTGGAGGGATGACAACTACTGAAAAGGAATGACAGGAAGAGAAATGGAGAGAGGGAGAGAGAGAGAGAGAGGGAGGAGAGAGAGAATGTTGTGTTACTATCAGGAATGGAGGGTGAGGACTGATCTCATGACTTCTGCTATGTTGCAAAGCAAAACATTCATGGATAACTGACTGGTTTGACATGGTGGGAACACAAGGAGGAAAGTCTCCCTTAAGAATCAACTAAATCTGTAGGGTTCGTCTTCTGGGGAACATGAACGTTTGAATAAAACGTTCATGTCAATCCATCGCATAGTTGTTGAGACATTTCATGAAAATCCCCAAATTGTCAACCCACACCGACGATACGTCAGCGAATTAACCAACATCAGTAGGATTCATCCTCTGGGGAACATGAATGTTTGAACAAAAACCTCATGGCAATGCGTCCCATAGTTGTCACCCAAAGCGTCAACCTCCCGGTCGCAAAAGATAAGTCACAAAATCACCAAAATCAGTAGTAATCCTCTTCTGGGGAACATGAATGTTTGTGCAAAACTTCATGCCAATCAATCCCACAGTTGTCACCAAAGTCAGTACGATTCATCCTCCGGGAACAACAAATGCTAAGACATTCCGACAATATTGACTCACTTTAGACACACCTTTTTGGTCTGACTCTATGCAACTACATGTAGAACTTATTTTATTCTTGTATATTTCTGTGAGCTCAAATCAAGCCATCTGATATAATACCGCCGACCCACTGCGATGGCGTCTAATTCCTTCGCACCTGAGGTGCTAACGTTACTAAGTGGTACCCATCTCCGCCTGCTGGACATATGCAGCGCTACGTAAAGAGGAAGCGCTGCCGCAGCACGATTCAGAAACCATCTGATGTTTTGTTTTCTTGTCACCAGAGAGATTATGGCCGAAAGAAGCCACAAGTGTGAACCCCTCTCTCCAGAGCTCAAGGGGGCGGAGAAAGTGGGGTAACATCTCCGCCACCTGACAAATAAAGACAAGTCTGGTTCAAGGGGTCGTCAGAGTGGTCCGACTGAAGCAGGACACAAACACCAGGAAGAAATAGTCTCAAAAGCTCTCTCTATCTCTCTCTCTCTCTCTCTGGTGTAAAACAAACTCCCTCCTACCTCGAGCACACAGTAAACATGTACAGATAAATTATAAATATTGGTTATACAAACCTGCATGGAGAGAACATTAAATGAATACAAATAATACCGCATTAATATGTAAACGTACGACACACTGTGGAGTGAGCTGACTGAGTGGCTGCAGGGCGACGTGTTACCGTCACATCACAACATTAATAACGTCGTAATAATCGACACTATTAGCTGCAAGATATTGAGTGCAAAACCAACATGTGACAGAAATGTTTGGTCGCTTTATGAAAAGGAAAGGTCAGTTATTTATTGTCTGTTTCAACAACACAAACGAATCCATTTGTCCCGAGGTGTGAAAGTGTGTTCTTCTCATTGTCTCAAAAATAACAAATCATAATTTCGCCCGCAGCTCATTGTTATTCGTTGCCGCCTGGTTTCCAAAGATAACCATAAAACGTTTTCGTCGGGAGTTTGCTGATAAAGTGACGCGCGTCAGATCAAATGAATCATTCTGACTTCAC
The DNA here is from genome assembly GCF_910589615.1 of Taurulus bubalis. Lineage (NCBI taxonomy): Eukaryota > Metazoa > Chordata > Actinopteri > Perciformes > Cottidae > Taurulus > Taurulus bubalis. Next base: position 3,025,223 of record NC_136593.1, on the reverse strand, counting down.
TCTGAGGCTTGAAAGGCAGAAATGTGTCTTTTTTCTCTTTTTCTTTAAAGTGAAGTTTAGGTATTTATCCGTAAGAAGAGATCAGTCAGGTAAAGTTAATGTACGGAACTTTAAACGGGTTATGTATATTTCTATGTCGGTATTTTTAAAGCTCGTCATTGGGTCCTATACGGGAGAAAAGAAGCAGGACTGAGAGGATCAGACTGTCGACCCTGCTGTTAACTAAACCAGAGGTTTTCTGAAGGGACCCCGGTGCTCAGAGACACTACCACTGTAGTCCACAGGGGGCGCCAGAAACAATCAACTAATCATGCATCATGAGCCCTTGAAACAAAAGATACTGTCTGATATTGTTTTAGACATTGTCTGAAGAAAATTACCTCCATTAAGATTAAAATGCTAACATCCAGGACACCGTGTGCAACGCAACGCTCTCTGCTCGACACGTCCTTTGCATCATTTGAGGTTTTGTGAAGTTCAATTCTTCTTTGGCGTAATCGTAGATAAGAATATGATTCATCTTAACACACGAGATTCTGAACATTATTGTTGCAGCTTAAATACTCTCTTAAATACAGATGAATTAAACCTCCAACCCCGTCATCCCAGCACACACACACACACACACACACACACACACACACACACACATCCAACCAGAGCTGCTCTTAATCGTGTTGTCTCAAGACCAGATCCTCCATTTGTGTGTGTGTGTGTGTGCTAATGCATACTGTATGTATCACATTATTATTTTGAATGTGTGTGTGTGTGTGTGTGTGTGTGTGTACGTGTGTGAGTATTCATATGTGTTTATGTGTCATATGTCATGACACTATGAATAATATACAATGTGATTTTCACACCGTGCTGACACTATAAATAAAATATCTGGTGAAATGTTCAGTGTGTGTGTGTGTGTGTGTGTGTGTGTGTGTGTGTGTGTGTGTGTGTGTGTGTGTGTGTGTGTGACAGTATGCATAATGCACTAAGCCACAGCAGAATGCTCCTGATGTTCGGTTCTTGCCGAGCGGAGGCAGCAGCAGTGAAAATCCTCGGCAGCAGACTTAACGCGTTACGTCCTCGCAGTTTAAGGAAGCTAAGCTCCGCTGACACTGTGTGGGCTACGACGTCGTTTAGAAAAACACTAACAAAAGCACAGCGGCACAGGGAAACACAGCAAAACATAAAATGACTAACTGCGACATTAACATTAACTTCCTCTTTAAAATGAAACACTTCCACGTTAACTCAGATGAAAACGTTGTTTCTCTTCTCGTGTTGCGTGACCTTTTCTCTCAGTCGTGGTTGTTTGTGTTCGTGGTTCTCTGGGAAAATAAATCTCTTTGAGTTCAACGAGAACGCCTCCAGCTGTGGTTACAAAATGACAACTCGTCATACACGGCTTTTGTTAATGCTGATGTATACAAACGGTTCAGTCGGACAATTCACCAAACAAACAATGCAAAATACGGAATATTACGGAGTCCTTGAAAGGTCACGGGAGGAGAGGAGACACTTTTGCATTCGCTTTTGTGTAGTTGTCTTTAAAAAAAAAAACACTTGCTTGTCAAGACGTGGAAGTCTGATAACCAAAATGTACTTATCTCAGACTGGTGATGCAAATGTGTTTATTATTTGTTGTGGTTGTCTATGTATTTTTTTTTTATTTTGTAAATTATTTTTTTCCCTTTTGTGTTGTTTTCTATGTCCATCTTTCTGTTGTATTGTATCCTTGAAGTTCTGTCTTGTAAAGTTGCAAAATCAAAATAAATATATTTTTTAAACACTTGCTTTTGACACTAACGTGGTTCAATGTGTCCTCACACAAAGGTTCTTAAACTTCACTACCGTCAACCCTGCGCTTGCAGGACGACCACTACCCATGACCACATAAGTCGCTCCTCATTTTTTCCCAACAAAAGCCATCAACACGCAACCATTTCCACGTGTTACAAGTGAACAATCTTTTTGAAACAAACCATTTCGTCTTCAGAGGAAACAACTCAGGTTCAGGAAGAGATCGTAATTTGGGTTAAAATGTCCACGGGAGTGCCGTAACTACATGATGCAGATCTTGTTTCTTTTTTACTAGGTCTCTTGTTTGCACTTCACCTTCTGATGCTGTAAAAAGACAATAAAAAAACCCTGCTGTGGGACTAATAAAGGATTATCTTATTTTATCTTATGTGAAAAATATCCACATTGTTTCACATGTGGAACAAACAACAGTCTCCTGGTTGTTGGACCCTTCAACCTCCTCTGCTGCTGTCTTTATACTTCCTACTTCATGATTGAGTATTTTATTTACTTGGGACGTCTACTAATTACAGCGCATTCATTCTTCACAAAGAACACATCACCTGGGAAGCATGACTGTGGAAGAGTTCATGGCAATCCAGGGACATAACTTCCATTGCAGACTCTGTAAATGCCTTCAAATGGTGGTGGTTAGCCTAACGTGTAGCTAACCTTGTAAAACGGTTCCAGTTAGCTTGGTTTAACATGTGCAACGTGTAGCTAACCTTGTGAAATGGTTCCAGTTAACGTGATTTAACATTTGCAACGTGTAGCTAACCTTGTGAAATGGTTCCAGTTTACGTGATTTAACATTTGCAACGTGTAGCTAACCTTGTGAAATGGTTCCAGTTAGCGTGGTTTAACATTTGCAATGTGTAGCTAACCTTGTGAAACGGTTCCAGTTTACGTGATTTAACATGTGTAACGTGTAGCTAACCTTGTGAAACGGTTCCAGTTTACATGATTTAACATTTGCAATGTGTAGCTAACCTTGTGAAACGGTTCCAGTTAGCGTGATTTAACATGTGCAACATGTGGCTAACCTTGTGAAATGGTCCCAGTTAGCGTGGTTTAACATGTGCAACGTGTAGCTAACCTTGTGAAATGGTCCCAGTTAGCGTGGTTTAACATTTGCAACGTGTAGCTAACTTTGTGAAACGGTTCTAGTTAACGTGGTTTAACATGTAACGTGTAGCTAACCTTGTGAAGTGGTTCCAGTTAGCGTGGTTTAACATGTGCAACGTGTAGCTAACCTTGTGAAATGGTTCCAGTTAGCGTGGTTTAACATGTGCAACGTGTAGCTAACCTTGTGAAACGGTTCTAGTTAACGTGGTTTAACATGTAACGTGTAGCTAACCTTGTGAAATGGTTCCAGTTAGCGTGGTTTAACATGTGCAATGTGTAGCTAACCTTGTGAAATGGTTCCAGTTAGCGTGGTTTAACATGTGCAACGTGTAGCTAACCTTGTGAAATGGTTCCAGTTAGCGTGGTTTAACATGTGCAACGTGTAGCTAACCTTGTGAAATGGTTCCAGTTAGCATGGTTTAACATGTGCAACGTGTAGCTAACCTTGTGAAATGGTTCCAGTTAGCGTGGTTTAACATGTGCAACATGTGGCTAACGGTTAGTGCAGTACAGTTTAGGCAAGAAAACTACTTGGTTCGAATTGTAAAAAAATACAAAAAACATCATGAGTTGGCTTAAAATAAGCATGCTTGTAAGGTAGTCTAAGATATGCACGTAACGTCCTAAATCTGTGCCATGGCGTCGCGCGACAGAACGTCTCAAGTCAAAAAGAAATCTCTTAACTTCTTGTTTCACGCGCGACATGGACGCCGGTCCCCTGAGTGAAAGTCCAGTGTTTGTTTGACCCATCCACCAGCTGCGCCTTCCATTCCTCTGAGGATTTCTCTCTCTTTGGACTACGTCCGTTGCTCCGATGGCGCCATAATGAAGCCTCGTCGTGTCTCATTCGGACGCCAAAGTGTGAAGCGTTAGCCGGGCCACGTTTTTTTGGCGCCTCGGGAGAGAGACCAGGCCGTGTGATCATATCGCCCCATCGCGTGCCAGTCAGCGTCATTTTTGAGCTGACAAGAGTGAAATTCAGTTGATGTTTTTTGCCAAAATGTTGTCAAAATATGATCAAAGAGCTGGAGGAATCACATCTGACACATAAGGATGCTTCCAGTGAAAACTACAGCAGCGGCAGCTAAAAGGCCGAGTCAGGACCCCGAGGTGGATGGTGGGCAAATTAAAAATCTGCATCTTTCTGCTGATGGTTAGTATCCTGAGTTATGAAGGTGTCAGCAGTGCTTCCCTCCCTGTCGGTGAAAGGCAGAACGATGTGTGATGGCGGAGGCGAGGGCGAGTGTGAACAAACTTCACCCCGAAGCCAACGAAGCCTTTCCAGGTTTCATGTGGGTGACGGAGCACACGACCTGAAAACACTCGAGGCCGTGCAGCCGCCCACGCTGTCGCTTCCAACTGTATCCTGCTGACTGCCTCCGAGACACTGAAGAATACATACAAAATACATAAAAACACGGTATGTTACAGAGAGCTCGAGGTGTCAACAGTTGTCAGCAAAAACAAGAGAAGCAACTTCCTGATTCTTCAAGCGTGCTGTGGCAGCTACTGTATATTAAACCAGCAGGAATACATGGCGAGGCTCCAAAGATGGAGATTACATTAATACGTTAGTGCATAACAAAATACAACCAGCTAGCATTTGCATTAGCTAGCCAAGAAAACTTTTCCAAAAATCTAAAGACCTTTTCTGTTGAAGTGAAATAACTTTTGTAATATTGACAGCAGCAGAATCATAGTTCCACTTAAAACCGAACACATATGTTTTCTCCTTGACATGTTGGATTCTCTAACTTCTGGAGTCAAATACACTTCTTATGAGACTAAATCTAAATGATAATGAAACATGAAAACCAAATATTAGCGTTGGATTGTAATGACTGTTATTGGGTTTCATTGACTTTTAGTAATATAATGCATGGACTCAACTTTGTTTGATAACTTTTCTAACCCCTCACGTTTACAGTTAAAGGTATTTATGAACTGTGTTGCCCTGAGTTTGTCCTCTCAGGATGTAAACAGAGTACTGCAGGTTGCAAAAACATTATTTTTCATGCACTGGTCAATTTTGAGACTTTTGGGGTTATTTTTCACTTTGTTTCCATAACACGTTTTCTCATAGGTTAGTGGCAAAAAAGCATCCAAAATACACATTTAGGAGTTTATTTTTTTACTTTGGCAATATGCATCTGCAGATTTCTACTAAATTCACCAAAGGTTACCATCAGATAATGCCTCATTCAAATATTTAAACATTAATTTTTAAGAAAACTTAATTGTCTTAATGGGAGTAATCAACTGGAGAAGTGTCATGGTAATATCTGTTAGTTAATATTTATAGCCTATTCACCTGTATTGTCTTCCAATACACATCTATATAGGCCATTTTCTCGAAGATCTCTGATCCATAAATCTTTACTTCTGCAGCTCTTACATCCACCAAACTTTACTCTTTCATTCCTGCATATATTCTGAAGGTTTCTACAGAGGGGTTTGTTTATATATCATTAATATCCTCATTTATATAACATTTTATTCCATGTCTGTTGACAGTATTTTCTAAAGGTAAGGAGTGATACAAAGATATATCTTTCTAATTATTTATTTGTAACTAAATAATTCCCTCTGTAAAAATATTGGACTCTAATGTATCAACAAAATGAAACAAAAATTTTGAATCTTACTTTATTAATATTCAGATTACTGTTCTGGAAATGTTCATAAATGAGCCCAAAAAAAGATATTGCTTAATTTTGATATTTAAAAATAAGATTTCAGAAAACTTGTAACACACAAACACATTGCCTCAACATGTGTAATCAATAGTTTTACGTTGATCACCTGGGATGTCTCCCCCTTACATCTGAGGATTAAAAAGAAGCCAAAAGTATTGATCTGAGCAGTGCATCATGGGGGTTTTGTGAATGCAGTGCAGCTGAGCCTTTGCAGCATCGGGCAGAGATGCCAAAAAGTGTACAATATGAAAGCTTCACGAGATCAAAAGTGGTCTTGTTTATTATGAATGACTCAGTCGTTCAAGTCGGCTGCAGCTTGATGGATTTTACAGACGCTTGTGTATCGGGTTATTTTCCTTAATATTTTAAGAGTTTCACGGCGAGATGAAGTATCCACCGTCTGAAGAATGAGGCGCTTAGGCTCACAATATGACTGCTGGCATTGAAGTGAGACAAACTACTGATTAATGTTATTGGCGCATTTCAGAAGATGGATTTTTTTGAATAGTACACAAAGGATCCAATTGACGCATTGGAGGGCGCTCAATTGTGGCTGCTTGTATCCACATTCTCATTATTTCAGTCAGTACCATAGACTGTAGATAAGAAGTGGACGTAGTCATCGTGATGTCACCCTTTAAACTCATGTTTACAATGTTTACTGAGGGAATAAATCAAGAGAGAAGTAGTTATTTTTCCCATAGACTTCTATACAACCAGAGGTACTAACTCTCATTGGCCCGATGGAGCCAACGGAAGCACATCTTATCTGATGGATGTGGTTAGTTGATGCACACATAGAAATGCTACGGGCTTCGAAACGGGCTACGATGTCTATGCGATGTTTCTATTAATAGTTCCTCGATAAAACAGCACACAAATATGGTTCAAATGTTACCGGACACTCCGGCCTCTTCACTTCCGCTTCCTTGTTTTCAGGAGACCGTACGTGATTCACACCGCGAGCTCTGAGCCTGTGACTTTGTGTCTAGCTCTGCCTTACACCGTGATTTTTTGATTTGCGTGTCTGTTGACATTATGTGTGTGAAACTAACCAATGAACACTCATGAAATCTCAGGACCTACACTGCAAAAAAACACTGCAGTTTGAGGAACTAAAGAAATCCAGCTTCTATTGTATGTATGTATGTATATATGTATGTATATATATATATACAAGTGCCTTTTAAAAAAAGGTGAAATTATGTAAAATTGAGAAAATGACCTAAGGGTTAAGCGGTTAAATCCTCAGAGTAAGAATGTCTTACTGTAAAAACGGTCACAGTCAAAAGAAACCGAACCCAAAATGTGTAGCCCTTAACTCTTATCCCGCCCTTGTTATCTGCAACTAATACAGTAATTATGGAAACAGAAGCTCCAAAAGTGAATCTTCCGGAGGCGGTGACAGAACATGTCATGCGAAGCCGCCCGAGGACGGAATTAAACTGAGCCGTGACGAATGAAATGAGCCCGCAACGGTGGATCCTTCAAGGCAAAAACACAGAGGCGTCAAACACACAATTATAATCCCGACACTGACGAGCTCAACGAGAACAAGTCACTTAATTTACACATGAGTTACGCATTCGTCGAAGCATGAACGCCGCTCCGAATGTTGAAGACGCACTGCCGGCGTCCATCTGGGCACACGACAGGAAATGTAGTTCATTTAGTCGATGTTGAAGTTATCCTGCAAGACCAGAAGCTTTATTCGTGCGACAGCTTGTGTTAGAACTTCAATTTACCCCCTCAGACATCTGCTGCTTCCTGCTAAGAGAGAGAGCCTTAGAAGGTATGTATTGATCCCGAGACCCGTGTCCTCCATTAAGCTACGAAATACAGTCAAAACTCAGCCTGAGAGGAAGAAGTAAGCGCTGCTAAAGTCTGCAAAATTGAATTACGTCAATATTCTGAAGGTGTTCTTTTCATGGTTGAACTGTTGAGGTGAGACATTATTGAGCTGCTGAGGTTTCATCTCTCAGACGTGTGTCATGGAGGAAGGAAAGCACAGGATCTCTCAAACACAAGCTCATGTTGCAGTTGATCACGCGGGTTTAACACATATATATATTATTCTTTAACCCTTTAAAAACAGGGTGCGAAAATCCCCCTGGGGGCTGTTATCAGACAAAAAACAACAACATATTATCTCCGGAACCACATCGTTGTTTAACGTCATTTAAATTGCTACAATACCACAACCCTTGTGAGAAGATACACCTGGTGTGAAACATCATTAACGCAACCGTTAAGTTTAAGTACTTACGGAAACTCCATTTTTGAACCGAACGACACCGTTTTTTGACTGAAACTCCTTTGAACACCCAAATGCTGTGTTCTATTATGATTGTTGTTGCAGATTATGATTCCTTAGGTCCTACTCTTTCCAAAAAGCTGTCTCATTAGTATGTGGCCTGTTGTTAGGGCACCATAATACAGTTTGCTGTAAAACTTGGTGACCACTTAACGAAAGGAAGCATTTTGTGAAATCTTGCTGGATGTTCATAGTTTTGATCAAAATACCTTTTAAAAGTGTTTTTTTTGCAGATATAATTTTTTTTCCCAAGACTTTGCTGAACAAATACATACAATAAACACAAGTATTGGAATTATTTTGGGGTTCCTACAACGACTCAAACAGTAAAAAAAGTCTAAAACCAGAACTGGCTCCACCGTGATTAAAGGGTAAAAGTCTCACTGGGATACATCGCTATGAATTTAACCAGCGATCACTCCATCTTCCTGGAAAAAGTCCAGCAGAGCCCTGACAAAAAAAAGGAAGATGGAGAGATGAGTTGCAGCTTACAGTTGAAATCCTCTGGAATCCGACAGGAAACGTAATGCTGGAGCTGCTTTATTACTCACAACTCTAATCCAACCCAACAACTGCACAAGAGACCCTCTGGGCTCCGCTTGGTGTAGCAGGACTCTGTGGTTCCTGTGCAGCTCAATGAGTAGAACAAAGCACCAACTGATCGCAGGGTTAGAGGTTCAACTCCCATGAGAGAAAGCCAAGGTAAACACATGCAAAGCGCTCGAGGCCTAAAGCAAGTAATGGTTATGGTAAAGGGTAAATATCTATATCAACCTGGACCATGTTTTTGTGACTAATGGGGAGAACACGTTTTTTAATTGGTCTAGTACTGGAATGCAATGTGCAGGGCAACCCACCGTCATTGAACATCCACTAATGTGCTTTTTTTCACTGATAAAATGTCTCCGGTTAAATTTCCATAATGTTGTCAGACACAATCTGAGCCCATCAGTGGCAAAAACCAAGGACTTCTAGTGGAAAAATAGCCTCAAGCGGCTGCAGCTATCTCCTTAATACCGGATAAATTTAAAAAATTGTCATTCCCATTCGTCACTTAGAAAAAAACACGGGAAATAAGTTTGAAAAGACAATCAATAAATAGGATCTATTTAACACTCACAAGCTGTGTCTGTCGTTCATGCCTACTTTTCACAAAAGTTGAATCAGAAAGACATTAATTTTCCCCCAAATCTTCTACTTTTTACGTTTTTGTCCATTTAGGCATGTTCTCGCTTCCTTCTCAGTGATTAAAGGGACGTTATCAGTGATTATTACTAACGTCAAAATGCTTCAGATGTGCCAAACTACCATGTTGTGAAAGTTCAATTGAAACTCAATGTTGCAAATTTAAACAAAACAACTTGAGGTGAAGGCAACAACACGACAGGAAAAGATGGTGTTCTGGGTTATATTACGTAAGAAGCGCAACAGTCAGTCGTCTCCTGGGTGAAAGTCCTGTGTTTGTTTGACGCATCCATTCCCCCCAACCAGGCTCTTCATACCACGTCACCTGACTTCCTGCTTTGGCTTCCCATTGGCTACCATTGAATTTCATTTCACCGGAAAAAAGAATCAAAATTCTCCGCTGAACTTTGACTTGCAAAGACACATCATTTATCAACAGGCAAATGCTGTCTTGATGCAAATCAAATTGAAATAAAGGAAAGTCAAGGAGATACAATGGTGAAAAAGATCTACGCTGAGATATTATAGCTTCTTCTTCAGCACCTATTTACCTTCGCCTTAGTTTGGATGACAATTCCTTAAGATGAGTGACAACTTTGGATGCAAGACACTGACAGAGGGGAATACAACGATCCTGCACCTTGAGGCCTGCAGCTTCAAAGAACCCGCTCATTAAAGATTAAGGGAGGTCTTCTCACGGCTTTCTTCAGAGGTGAAAACAGGAATCTCGGTGTGTGATCCAAAAAAAGATCTACATGGCAGCAGACATTTTTTCCGAGATACCTCTCTCTTGGGAATTATATATATTTAATTGGCTGAGAAGGCAAGGTTGGAGACGGGAAGCAGGGGAACAAGCGCTCTAAAGCATAGTGTGGGTTTCCAATGAATCCATTAACCTCCTTGTTGATGTGTTCCAGGACTCACCTGTCCAGTACGTCAATGCCTGGTCAAAGCATTCGTTATTTTAACTAAACCAGAGAACAGTGACTTTTGAAACACTTCTACAACAAGTGGGGCATATTAGACACACAAACTCCCTCACCCTGTCATGCTGACACAATGTGAGTATCAAAGGATGCTGCGACAGAAACTCAAATGTCTAGTTCCCGCCCACGTGTTCTCCCTCCAAACGTGTCTAAAGCGGCAGCTCGGCCAGTGTCTCTACGCTTTAAACTTTGCCGCTCTAGGCGACCCTCTAGCGAGCGTTTTTGCACGCGTCAGTTTACATTCACGTGCAATTGTCGTTTCAAAATGAATTGCCAAAACACAACTTGGTCAGATTTAGGGAACGAGACCGCTCAGTTAATATCAAGAAAGGCTTGTGGTTCGGGTTAAACTATGGCGCTCCGGTCACAGAAAAGGCGCGGTTAACGTAATGAACTCAACGTCCCAGTTGGGGTTAAAATAAGTACGTAAACTAAGTAAAAACTGCACTTCAGTAAATGAACACCAGTCTCCTGGTTGGTTTGGTATTTGACATGCTGGGAATGTGAACAGGTTTTACCCTTATAAACACGACGCCCCTCAGACTCCTCTGAAAGCACGTCAGACAGCACATGTGGAAGTAGGGGTGATTTTATATGCAGTTATGGTGCGAGCAGTTTGTTATGGTGCAAGCAAGGATGAGGTCAAAGAAGGTAATTTTTCCATTTCTGAACCGAAAAACAATTTTTTTGGACTGAATATGCTTCCTGACATGTTAATGCTTTACTGGATTGTGCTTATTGTTGAATATTTAGATGCTTTATGTCGTAATCTTTCCAAAGAGGTTCAGTATTAGTCTGTGGGTTGATGGGAAGGCACCGAACAATACTAGTTTAAAAAACCTGGGAGCTCTCGAGGAGTCAGTTTTGGGGAATCTTGCTCAGACTGTTGACTTTTGATCATATTTATGCTGAAAATAAGTTTTGTTTTTTTTAAAGGCAAGGAGTTGCGGATTCGTTAGAGATCAAGGACAATAGGGTCTGGTATTCATATCAAGGTCACATGAGCGGTCGAACTCTCGGGTCCCCTAGTAAGGGGACGCTAGGGTGGAACTGGTTTTAATTTAAGTCAAGCTTGACACAGGAACAAAGTCCCATGTTTGTTAGACTGCAAGCAAGCCTTACTTGAACATTATGCTTCAAAGTAGACAAAGTGAGTTATTGAAGAGACCAGAACATTCTCGCATTCTCCAACAGGTGAAAAGAAAAGTGATTTTCGAGACCATTTATGTGAAGAATGAAGAGTAAATACACACGAATGGGAAAGTGTCTACATGTGTAGGTCAAAGTCTCTTCCTATCACGAGAACAGGAGCAACTCATCTCCTATCAGCCCTCTCAGAGCATCATGCCATGTCACGTTGTTAACAGAGAACAATGCAATGAACGTCACTTTCAGACTTTGACTGAACAATGTCGGCATCGTCCGTTCCTGCAAACCATGTCATTCGTTGAATGTTGACGTTTATGAGTCATATCGGCCTCCCGTCAGGCTTTATTGCTCGTTACACTCATTGCACCAAAAAACTTTCCACAACGTTTATTATACCACAAAACTTTACATTTTGGAAGCAACAATGCCAACATTTTATCCAGTGGACTGGGCTGCGACAGCTGGACTGATTCCAGCACAGCTGTTCCTGGAGTTGACTAATCACTGAAGAATGACTGAAGTCTGTCCAATCAGGCCACTTGGATGCATTTGGAATGAAAGGCTCGTCTCAGCAGGTTTACCTCAGTTGAACTGCAGGGAGTTACTCTGGTGACTAATCAGGCTCCAGCATTGCCAGTTATTCAAATTCATCAAATTGACCTAAATACACTAATTTAGTCCAATTTAAAACAAACAAAGACGTGTAATGGGTATCTGAAACAACGAAGAGTCTCTTAAATCTGTTAATCTGTGGGAGAACAGTTCAACTTCTTGAAAGCAGCCGTAATGTATTTCAAAACCAACCGTGTACCAACCCATGTATCAACTACTATGTAAACTAATAAGGCTCAGTTTCTGTTCACGTCTAGCAATATGATGACCTTTATCGGATCGGATGCAGAAGAAGACCCAATGAAACACAGATAATCACCATCAAGAACAATCACATCCATCTCTAAAAAGGCTCAATACTCCAAGACATAGACAAGATGTATTGCAGTATCTTGAGAGTAGATATCATCACTTCCATTGATTGTTGGTTGTCTGCCAAAACCTCAGAGACACATCGGCATCGAACTGCTCATCATCTGCCTCGTTTCAAGGGACAAAGGGAAATGTAACTCCACTAACACTCCACAATGTTAATGTGAAAGGCTTTAAGATGGGTTCATTTGCAGGTTAGATTGCATTTTAAAACACTTCTCAATTTATTGTTGTTGTTTTTTACCGCCAATTGGCTTGAAATGGCGAGAAACAGAACACAACCCCCGTCTGTCATTCACTGCTTTGTCGAGCCTCGGAGCTGTTTGGGAACCTGGCAATGTTGTGGTCTGTGCATACTTGTGTGTGTGTGCAATATCCTCACGGGTATGCATCTTTATGTGTGTGATTTGAGAACGAGAGAGAGACATCTGTGGATCCCCCTCCCCTCGAGGGAATGAGGTGTCCCGCTCGGTTCTTTATCAGGCTCTTTGGGCTTTGATGAGGCTCCTGCTGCCTCCTCTAAACCGCTCTGATAAAAAACAAGAGTAGAGGGCGGCCCCGTTTCGTGTATCGTGATTGTGACTCCATCTTCAAAGGAAAATCCTGTGAAACCTTTGATGCTCCCTTCGGTACCCAGTCCAGAGAGACGCGGTGAGGAGTGAGTTGGCGGAGGCTTCAGCGTCTTCCTCCAGGATATTCCGTCAGCTGTTTGTAGTCAGTTTAAACCGAGAGGCCAATCTGTTGCCACGTCTGTTCATATAAAACAGAGTTGCACTGCAACAGGTTACGGGTGGAGTCGAGCGCCCAAGACCATTCAGCATTCATTACAACTATCGTGGTCGTTTTTTCACAACTAGATCAACAGTTGATCGATCTTTGATCGCTCAAAGATGGGGTTCTGGTCACCAACATGCAAAGGGCCCATTTTGTGCTAATTTTTGTGTCTTTTTTTGTGGCCTTTTGTCTTGTCGTTGCTTTGTGTCTCATTGTGTTTCTTTTTTTAAATTGCCTTACGTGTCTTTGTAGTTAGTTTGTGTCTCTTTGGAGTCATTGTGTGTATCTTTGTAGATGTGTGTTATATCTTTGTAGTTAGTTTGTGTCTCTTTGGGGTCATTGTGTGCCTCTTTGTAGATGTGTGTTACCTATTTGTAGTTAGTTTGAGTCTCTTTGGAGTCATTGTGTCTATCTTTGTAGATGTGTGTTACCTATTTGTAGTTAGTTTGAGTCTCTTTGGAGTCATTGTGTGTATCTTTGTAGATGTGTGTTACCTATTTGTAGTTAGTTTGTGTCTCTTTGGAGTCATTGTGTGTATCTTTGTAGATGTGTGTTATCTCTTTGTAGTCACTGTGTTTCTCTTCGTAGATCTTTTGAGTTTCTTTGTAGTCCCTGTTTTGTGTCGCGTTGTGGTTGTTTGGCCCCTTCCATAATCAATGTGAGTGCTTGTGGTCTCGCTGTGTCTCTTTGCAGCTGTTTTTCATCTCTTTGGAGTCTTTATAGTCTTTTTGTGTCTCTTGTAGTTGTTTTATGTTTTTGGTTGAGTCTCTTCCTGGTTGACATTTCTATAATTAAAGGCCCTGTCTTGTGTCCTGTAGGCCCGTTCAGTAATCCATCAATGCCCTTATGGTTCATAAAATACTTGTGATATCCAACAATTAATTTGTTAATGAGGAAATCTTTAATTTGGCTTTCTTTGAATATAAGAAAAGTTGTTTAAAGAAAAGTCGTTGAAGACTCTCGACTCGTGCTGACAGCCATCTGACTGTACCGCAGGACAAAGAGCACTTCTCAGCAGGTATCAATGAGGCATCACATTTATATCACAGCGAGGCTTAAACGTGCTTCAAGCAACAGCTCGCGAAAAAGAAAGAGTAACCCTGTCATTATGTTATTTGAGTCTGTTGTATGGTGGCTTCTTATGAACTAAAGTCATAGCAAAACTCTGGAAAAAAAGCTGACTAAACTGATCCCTGACTTAGCAGAGAGCGAGAAGGAGTTCATTGCGGTTAGACACAAGACTCTTGACCCGTAGACCTTTCCTTTTATGACGATCAAAATGAGAAGCTAGGCCACCGTGTCGTTTATCTGCTACAATTCTCATTTCCTTTCGGAGGACAAGGATAGAAACGCTGACTTCCTTTGCCCTCATGAAGAAATACAATTTGATCTTTCGTGCACTTACTGTGGATAAGAGTACTATTATTAAAAGTGCAAAAAAGCAAGAAGCAACGGAGTGGAAAGCAATGGGCGGTGGAGCAAGAAAACACTGAAAATAAATGTTGTGTAATATCATCACATTATCACAAAGATGGATGTGCTTCATAGCACATGTTTACAATGGTGTGTTTAAGGTTTAACACTCAAAAAGATACTTAAAGACCAGGCTGAGTAAGTGTGTATTCCATCGCAAGTTGAACACCACAAAGTAACTGGAGGCCATGGACAGCTCCACAGGAAGGAAGCTAAGTGTGGCAGAGAATCGTATTTTCCAGTCCAGGTCCTCCAGTCTATTGGACCACGGACCCGGTGACACTGCTGACCGCTCAGTGATCGGCAGTGAAGCCTTTTGATCCGGTCACGCTGACAGAGGGAGCCTCTACTTGGAGGAGAAGAAAAAATACATTTGAAAAGCAATTGGTTCCCACAGAGGAGCCAAAGGAGTGAAACCAACCCGATAAAACAGGTGCATGCTTGGGCTCGGCGTTGGGTTTCCTGTTCCCCTCCCCCAGGGGGATTGAGAAGCACAATCAGATCCTGAGGCTCTCACCTGCTGATGTACTCCACACACATGAGGCATTTAAGCTATTCACCGTTCAGCTCAAAAACTGCTGAAGTTGCACTGCTGTATGTTGTTGTCGTTTTCAAGTTTATTGTAAAAAAACATTCAATTGCAATCGCACTGCAGCAGCTTACTGTTCAAATCTCCTACGGTTCTGCCGACTGAAGACAATGCCGAGGTGTCTTGAACTTCTATTATCTCTCCTGACCACCAGGGGGCAACTCCTCTGGTTGTATAGAAGTATATATATATATATATATATATATATATATATATATATATATATATATATATATATATATATATGTGTGTGTTAAAGCTGCATTCTCTCTCCTGACCACCAACGGGCGAAACAGTCAGATTGTATAGAAGGCTATGAGAAAATTACTTGATTTATTCCCTCATTAAACATTGTAAACGTTCATTTATAGTTTCAATCTCTAGTTTCAAGTCTTCTTGTTGCGTGTTCTTCTCTTGTTTTTCGAATTTTGCTTTGCTTGCTATAATACCGTAAAAGTCGGGTTACACGCCGCTACTACCTTCAGTCAGTGTCCCTGTTTGCTCCCCGCTGTAGCCAGCTGGCGCTCATGCTAGTTCCCCCGCTAACTTCCGCTATCTCTCCGCTAACTTCCGCTAGCGCCCCCACTAGCTCCCCGACAACTACCGAAGGTAGCGGGACCAGCCTCGGCTCGACACCTGACTTGGGCAGAGGGGAGTAGCAGCAGCAGCGGGGAGCTAGCAGCAGGAGTGAGGCCCTAGCAGCAGCGCTAGCAGCAGCGCTAGCAGCAGCTCCTAGCTTGCTACAGCGGGACACTGACCAGAGGTAGGAGCGGCTTGTAACCCGACTTTTACGGGAGTACCATTTACAGCCGACGTCAATAACAACATGCGTGTGCATGCGTTTTGCCCCAGCCATCCAGTTGTGTTAGCAAGCTTTAAACACTGAGTTAACATTCTTAACAACTTCAAAAAGTCTGGTTGTTGCGTTGTCAGAATCGATATTTCAACAGTGGACTCAAATTCTAACAAAGTTTGACATTGACAGCTGACATTTACAAAGTTAACACTCGTTCACGCGTTAAATTGAAACTGTTAAACATGTTGACTGCCTCTGGGCCGATCAAACATGTTCCCGTTGAAGCCCATTATGAAACTCCAGGAACTCAAACTCTCTTCCTGATGGCAGCAGTACATATACAGTATATATATAGCAAGTCAGTCTGGCAGATATTACATCATATAATATCTGTTGGTGCTATTCACCCTGGTGCCGCATGTTAAATCCAATCAGAGGCCTGTGAAGACCTGCAGGGCTCATGTGTCAAGAAGACCCATCTCATGTGGTGTTACTGGAGTCCTTTTATAACCACACACAAGATGGGCTACAAAGCTGAGGTGATGTAAACAGCCTTCAGCACCGAACAAAACCACGATGATGTAACAATTGGCGGTTGTGCTCATCATCGCAGCCGCTTTCGTGCAATCGACCACTTTTGGGATTCCTACCCCTGTTTGTGTTCCGTGCGATCTACATGTACACTTTGGACTACAGGCACTGCATGGGAGACGGGGACAACACAAACACAAATGAGTGACTCCGACAGCCACAAATACAATACACCTGAAGTAAAACAACGCACATTACCTTAGAAATGGTGCCATTTGGTTTTTATTGGGCGGGAAACTAGACTGTAGCAACAGCATTATATGCTGTAACTATACACACTATGAATAAACGATTGCATTAAAGGAACGTGTTCTGATTTTCCTTGATGTTGTTGTCATATACAGACATGCAATAATGCGTTATGCCTAATATATATTAATATGTTGTACAATGTTCATTTGATTATGTGACAAGACAATACAATGGTGTGTGTGTGTGTGTGTGTGTGTGTGTGTGTGTGTGTGTGTGTGTGTGCGTCCCAACCCATTATTTTTCTTGTTTTTAATTTGAAGCTCAATGTTCTCAACTACTTTTTGAGGTGAATATAAATATGGAAGCCATCACAACCCGCTCTTCCCAGCATGCAGCAGCAGATAAAGCCAACGTTTACGTCTCAATATCTCAAACCACCAGCTCTGTTCAAATGATCTGCTGGGATGATCACAGATGACGGACTCGTACTCAGAGGACATCATTTAGATGCAATGCAGAGACGTCGTCTCTCTTCTTTAGCTCTGTAAAGCGTGTAAACCTCTGATCTGCTCCATTGATCTCCACACCTACTACTAAGAGAGGAATCCTGCACACAGAGTTTCCCACTGCTCAGCCTCATTTCCTTAAATGTGTTACACCCAGGGAATAAGTTTGCGAATTTGGTTCTTTCGCTCACTGCAGTCCAGGTTATTACGGTCAGCATGATACGTTTTTATCAGTACAATGTAAGGCGAGTTCATTTGTAACGCACATTTCAACAACAAGGAGATTCAAAGTGCTTCACATAAAACCACCAAAACATAAGAAAACTAGATTTAAAAACAATTAAGAACAGTCAAAAAGCAAGAGATAGATTACAAGTTGCAGTGCGGTTTAAGAAATAAAATGCAGTAGTGAGATGCAGAAATTGATTAATATCCTAAGCACACACACACACACACACACACACACACACACACACACACACACACACACACACACACACACACACACACACAGTCCCTCAAACAGAAAGTGTTAAATGACATTCCTCACTCATATGCAGAAACATGACAAAACACACACATACACCCATACTTCGGATACTTGTGTCACCTGCTCCCTCAGCGCACACACACACTCACACACACACACACACACACACACACACACACACACACACACAGGCCACATACTGTGAGCAATGGCCTCATTTATAATAAAAGTCAGTAAGCAGAGAGAGAAAGTCGAGGTCCCAACAGCTTGCAGAGACTTGGAGATCAATCAACACACACAACAACAAACTGGCCCCAAGCTCCACTGGCAGCCCAGCATGCATCTCTCCCTGTCACACACACACACACACACACACACACACACATGAAAAAGACATGCAGTCCAACCCCTATGTCATACATGAAACATTGCACACAGCTAACCCACATACCGCTGCAGTAATGGGATCACAGGAAACACTGTGATCCACAATATTAATAATAATAATATTAAGAATAACACAAAGACAGAAACAACGTACCGAAGAGTTTAGAATTCAATCGGATGTCACAACGTTTGTACTGTTAGGAGTTAAATATGAGAAGAATAGATGCAAGTCAAACCGCTTCAGTGATGATTATGTTTATGATGCTTTTACAGAGATGATGAATAGATGGGAGAACAATGTGATCGTGAGCATCAACTATAAAGGTGAGCGCTCTGCAATACACTCAGTTATAACACATGGTGACCAACAACCTTTACTTTTGTCAGTGGGACCAAGAGGTTGCTGGTTCAAATCCTAACATGTGGAAATATGTGTATTCAATTCTTAAGAATGAAACGTTAGATCTTGATGTTGTTTTTCATTGCACTGTTTATGTTTGTATATTTCTTTTTATGGATGTATTTCTTTTTTGATGGATTTTTTTCCTGCAATAGTTCAATCATTTCTTTTAAGGTTTGACTTAAAACAAACGGCTGCAGCTTTTGCATTGCAATGTTTCATTGGTTCTTTTACCTGCTTTGGTTTTTACCTCCATCAATTTAAGTTTTTCAAAATAGCTTCCCCTCCTCATGAATAATAAACAGCCTTCTTCTGACTCAATTGGATGCATTTGTTGAATTAAAGAAGAGTCTCGAGCTTGAAAGGCTCCCGTCTTAAAAGTTGATGAGCTGGCGTTCATCCAGCCGTCCCGAGCTCCGTCACACAAACACTGAAGTCCCCGATCATGGGCATCGAACCATTTCACTCCAACGTCTCTTTGGTCACTTTATTTTCCCTTTCAGAGAAACTGAATCAGGCGTCACCCGACAAGTTGCTCCGGTTTATTAACCGCAAATAATAGAAAATTAAAGACGACCACAACTGTCCCAACGGGCCGTAAAGCAGCGTTTGAAGACGCCATGATGGATTTCACGTTCTGAAATTCACACAGACTCAGAAAATCCACCTGTTGTGGAACTGATCAGCTGGTTTGTTTCTCCAAACAACCGCAGAGACGCTTCGTTTACGCACAAATATAAAGAATGAGTTGCTGAGCTTCTGATTTCAGTCTGAACACAAACCCTCATGCAGAGAGAGAAGCTTCCTGTGGACAGTCAACTTAAAGACTTAGAGAAGTAAACAGCAGGATGACAAGTGGAGGAGGAGGAGGAGGAGGAGGAGGAAGAGGAGGACGAGGAGAAGAAAGAGAAGAAGAAGAAACAATACAAATAAAAGGAGGACAGATGAGTAAAAAACATACCAACAACATCAGCAGGAGGCAGGCATCATTCCTCTGTATGTGTGTGTGTGTGTGTGTGTGTGTGTGTGTGTGTGTGTGTGTGTACAAAATGTACTCTTGCAGGGACTCACACAAACACACATGACTGTTACACACTATAACATAAACACACACACACACACACAGGGCAGTGTACAGTTGACACACACAGCAGCAGAACAATTTCCATAGTATCTTTCTCTCTGAAACACACACACACACACACACACACACACACACACACACACACACATACCCTTTACTCGCCGCCTGATGACCCCTAAGCGGCACTTGAGTTGAACGGAGAACATCCTTTCCTCTCTCCTCTTTATCGTCTTCCTGCTTTCTTTCTGTCTCTCCCTCCTCTTCCCCCTCCTCCTCCTCGTCTTCCTCTTCCTCCTCCTCAGTAAGACATCAGTGTGAGCCGAGCGAGGGATGAGCGAGCGGAGGAGAAGAGAGCGGCATCAGAGCGTTGGCCGGTCACATGGCGAAGGAAAGAGAGAGAGAGCAAGCGAGTCCTTTTTTCTTCCTCTGACGGAGAGAGAAGTGGTTTCACAATCTCCCTCTGCCTCTCCGTCACCTCTGTCTCTCACTCTTTACTCTCTCTCTCTCTCTCTCTCTCTCTCTCTCTCTCTCTGTCTTTCTTTCTGTGTGGGAAGTAGTGTAAAATTAAGCTGCCTCCTCCCTCTCTCCCTCTCTCTCTCTCCTCTTGCTCTCTTCTTCACACTCTTCCTCTTGCCTCGGTTACTTTCTTTCACCTCGCTCCACCTCTCTTTCCTCCCTCTCTCCGTCTTTCCTCCCTGATCCTCTCTTTTATCGGTCTGTCTGTCACACTCTCATAATCTTTCATCCTCAGGAATTTCTTTTGGCTTATTTTTTCCTCTTCATCTTTTATGTCTGCTTATTTTTTTTACGTTTGTTATATGCCCCCTTTTTATTTTTCCATTGGCACTCTTTATCTTTCTTTTTTTATGTTCTCTTTTATAACAACTTTTATTCCTTTCTTCCCAAAGTCATCCTTCGCTTTATGAAGTCACACTAGCAGGAAAACCCTGTATATATATATATATATATATATATATATATATATATATATATATATATATATATATATATATTTATTTATTTATCAGCGACAGTGCAATTTACTTGCCTAATATTATTAGTTCAAATCAACAGAACAACACTGTACAACACGACACAATACTACACAATACTACACAATACGATACAATTTGATACAAAACAATATAATACGACATAACACGATACAATACGATACAAAACAACATAATACCATACAAAATGATACAAAACGATACGATACAATACAATACGATACAATACGATACGATGCGATACGATACAATACCAAATGATACAATACGATACAAAACGACATAATACGATACAATACGATACAAAATGATACAATACGATACAATACAATACAATATGATACGATACAATACACGACAATACGATACAATACAATACGATACAGTACGATACAATACGATACAATACAATACGATACAATACGATACGATACAATACAATACAATACGATACAATACGATACAATACGATACGATACAATACGATATGATACAATACACTACAATACGATACAATACGATACAATACGATATAAAACAATACCAAATGATACAATACGATATGATACATGTTACAGATTTGTAAAAACAATGAGAGTACATAACGGCAGTGCCAGAGAGGAGGTAGCATGGACATTCACGGCTTGGCTTAAAGTGACCATGAAATTGAAGTAAAACTAACAAGCAACCAAAGGTGGCTAATTTCAAAAGCTTAAAAAAGTTAATTGTGAAAAAAGTTAATTTCAAGCGCCGTGGTTCCAATAGCATGACACCGATGAGCTCTTCGGCAATATTGGTTGACTGAGTGGCGGATCAGTGGGTTGGTTCAACACTTTTGGTCCAGACTCAAAAAACGCAATGGATTGCCGTAAAATTCTTTAGAGATATTCATGCTCACCAGAGGATAAACCCTACTAACATCGGTGATCAACTAACTTTTCCTCCGTCGCCACTATAACTTTTATATTTTTGGTTTTAATTGACATATCTCGACTATTTGACGGATCAACACTAAATTTATTGGAAACATTTTGGCCCACAGAGGATTTTCATTAATACATTTTGGATTTTTTTTTCTTCCTAGGGGGCATCAGGTCAAAGCTTTGAATAAGCCTACTTTGGAAGTGTATTTTTTTTAAGAGAAAGGAGTGACGTAGAGACTCTGTGTATGTCAGCGACCTGTCAATCTCCTTGTAGCCCCGCCCCTAAAGCATCCCCTGCTTTATGGTCTGTTTGACTCTAAATGACCATAATTTACTAAATGAACATCATGCTGTATTGAAGAAGACTTGAAACTAGAGATTGAGACAAAAACTCATGTTTACAATATTTACTGAGGGAATATATCAAGAGAAGTAGAGTCATTTATATAGACTTCTATACAACCAGAGGAGTCGCCCCCTGGTAGTCAGGAGAGAGAATGCAGCTTTAACACATGAAGCATATACTTCTATACAACCAGAGGAGTCGCCCCCTAGTGGTCAGGAGAGAGAATGCAGCTTTAACACATGAAGCATAGACTTCTATACAACCAGAGGAGTCGCCCCCTGGTAGTCAGGAGAGAGAATGCAACTTTAACACATGAAGCATATACTTCTATACAACCAGAGGAGTCGCCCCCTAGTGGTCAGGAGAGAGAATGCAGCTTTAACACATGAAGCATAGACTTCTATACAACCAGAGGAGTCACCCCCTGGTGGTCAGGAGACAGAATGCACGGTATACATGTAAGAATATGCGCTTGCATGTATGTAATTGGCCGTTGCGTTGCAGCCAAAGTTGAACAACTTTTTGCCAACTGGCTTCCCTCAAATGTACAAGAGAGCTCAGTTTCTCTCACACGGGGCTTGTGTCTCATGTCTCGGTCTGATCGCGCCTCCGTCAAGCTGAACGGCTTCTTCCTTTGTCATTTCCCCTGGAAATAAGAAATAAATATATACTTAAAAAAAAAAGCCAGTTTTCTTTTCTTCAGTAATGAATTCCTTTATCTATTTCACTTCTTTACAGTGAAAATAATACGACTTGTCTATACCTGTCTGTGGTTTATTCCTCAATCTTTTTAAATTCTCTCTCTCTCTTTCTCTCTCTCTTCTCTCTCTTCTTTGTCACTTTTCTCTGTTGTCATTTCCCCCAACACTAATCTCCACACAGGCTCTTTTTCACCTCCCTCGCTCCAAATCATATTCTGCAGGGCTCCAAATTCTGACAATCCACCTACCTCTCTCTCTCTCTCTATCTGTCTCTCTCTCCCTCCCTCCCCTGCATTATGCGAGTCTCTCTCTCTCTCTCAGTGTCATGGTAACAGTGCTGAGGGGGTGGAGGGGTTGAAGGGTAAGCTATAGCAGAAATGACTGAGAGATCAAAGGAGCAAATGGCCGGGCTCGGCAGAGGAAGGGAAGAAGAGCGAGATGAGGATGTGAAGGGCGAGGGCCGAGGAGGTGGAGGTGTGTTCAGAAGAGGGGAGGAGGAGAAGTGGAGGAGGAGAAAGAGAAGGAGGGGCGAAGCGATAAAGCCATGTGGAATGAAGACACACAAACAGTGAAGAGGCAGGACGTTGAGGAAACAGTGGGCAGCAGATCGGAGAAGACGCTTTTCTCACATTATCCTCTCACATAATTCTCAATATGTTTTGGTGTCACGGCGTTATGAGCTCTGGCAGAGTCATGGAGGAAGCCCTTGCTGAGAGATTCAGCTCAGTGTGTTACGCTGGATGGACCGGCACGTCCACACAGCAACCGTCTATTTCAGCTTCTACGTGTCTACTTTCCAGCTCCAGGATTTTATATTCAGAGAATCACTTCAGGAGGAGAGAGAAGTCAATATGCAGGAGTCTCTGCTCGCTGTCAAATCAAGTCTTATTATTGTGGGCTCACACTTTTTTTAACATAAGGATTTAAAGATTTGGATGGGTTAAAATCCAGGAGAAGTGGTTCATATATTAATACATTTAATATGTGCTAATTGGGAAAACACGGATCCGGCTTTGCTTCCTTTGGCCTTCCGTGGAGAGCTCCGCCCCCCACTGCTGCTCCGCCTACCTCGCTGCTCCGCCCACGTCACTGCTCCGCCCACCTCACTACTCCGCCCACCTCACTGCTCCGCCCCCTCGCTGCTCCGCCCCCTCACTACTCCGCCCACCTCACTGCTCCGCCCCCTCACTGCTCCGCCCCCTCACTAATCCGCCCACCTCACTGCTCCGCCCACCTCATTGCTCCGCCCACCTCACTGCTCCGCCCCCTCACTACTCCGCCCACCTCACTGCTCCGCCCACCTCACTGCTCCGCCCCCTCACTACTCCGCCCACCTCACTGCTCCGCCCAACTCACTGCTCCGCCCCCTCACTGCTCCGCCCCCTCACTACTCCGCCCACCTCACTGCTCCGCCCACCTCATTGCTCCGCCCACCTCACTGCTCCGCCCCCTCACTACTCCGCCCACCTCACTGCTCCGCCCACCTCACTGCTCCGCCCCCTCACTACTCCGCCCACCTCACTGCTCCGCCCACCTCACTGCTCCGCCCCCTCGCTGCTCCGCCCACCTCACTGCTCCGCCCACCTCGCTGCTCCGCCCACCTTACTGCTCCGCCCCCTCACTGCTCCGCCCCCTCGCTGCTCCGCCCACCTCGCTGCGCCGCTAGAGGAAGGCCGAATAGCTGAGCCAGTGGCGGGAAGGGAGGCACGGGAGAAACCAGAACCAGGACTTTACTGGAGCAGACGGTCGTACATCTACTGCGGTAAAACGAGAGGGTTTCTAAAAGGAGTCTGCTGGGTCAAAGAATCCTTGACCCAGTCTGCAAAGCACACCGTGGTAAAAATAACAGTCCGTCCCATTTTAAACTATGATGACGTAATCTACAGATTCGCCTCCAAAAATCTTCTGCATAAACTAGATGTCATCTACCATGCCGCCATCCGCTTCGTCCGCTGTGCTCGGGAACACTACCGCTTTCGTCCACAGGGGTCGCCATAATCCACACAGAACTAAAGTTCCTCGTAGCAGCTTTAATGTCACCACAAACCTGTTTTCTGTATTAAACCAAGACTTCGGTCTTTCTCCAAGTGCTGGGAAAGCCTTATGTCAACCGGCATGGGTTTTTTATAATTCGAAGGGTGGATTTTTTGTTGCAAGATCAGATATTTTTGTGGCAAACAAATGAAATACCTTGACTGTGAATATTTTTACGGATCTGTTCAGATTTGCCAGATATGTCAATTAACAACATGTCCATCTTATGATAATGAGGCTGGTATTATTTTCACTCAAAAACATATTAATTAATTATTAATCCTGAAACAGAGAAAAACTAAATGATTTGACTAAATAGATGTGGGAGTTGATTCTCGGTGGGTTCGGCTGTAGATCGACATAAGAGTCCTTCGATATCAAAATTCAATATTATTTTCAAATTCAATATAATCTTTAACAGCATTGAGCACATTTAGCTCCACTGAACAATAATGGCTCCAGGTATGCAGCGTTTGTTTTTATCATTATGATTCTGATGACCCGTGAATGAACCACACAAGTCCCGCCTCCTACGGTCCGTTATACACACAGTTGACCGGCAGCAGCACAGCTGTCAATCAAACACACCCACCCGACCGGAAAGAACGCCACCCCTATAGAAACGAAATTATCTCATTAATGAAGAAATAATTATCCAACACAATTACTGGGAGGAATGAAAAGTCCATTATGACTTAAAAATAAATATACATATTAAAAAGATGTTGACCTTTTTTGCTAATGGGTGCAATCGAGCCGCAGCGCCGCTTCTACACTTCAACGTTCTGCTACGGTGGCGACTTCTTGGCTAATTAAAAATGTGAAATTATAATGTAATACAAAGCAGCGGGGCTCAGTGAGTCAACACGCGTGTCTCTTTTAAATGTCACTTACGTTCATCTTTTATAAGACGACATGAACCCGACTGGAGATGGTTTCCGCCGCATGTTCATAACTTTCTGCACGTTCAAAACACGACCCAAAAATAATATGTGTAATATAATGATGTGATATATTGAAAATGAAGTCAGAATATTTCACAGATGGATTGTGAGACTCTTTGGATGACGCACAGTTGAGGTGGACTCTATACTGAAATACTAAATACACTTCACCACCCCGATGAAGTGCAGAAGTCCACCTTTTTTGTTTATCTTATTCTCTCGCTAATTTGAGGCTGCAAAATATTACAAAAATTATAAAAAATGAGCGACAGTAGCCGCTGGAGATCGTTGGATGAGCAGAAACAGAGCTGCTGTGATAGAAGCTCCCTGTGTTTCTCTTTGGCTTTACAACCAGCTGAGCAACTGATCCATATGTAGGACTCCCTCCCTGGCAATCACACACACACACACACACACACACACACACACACACACACACACACACACACACACACACACACACACTTATGCAATCAAAAGAAAAAGAAGAACAAAAACAATGTAAAGCCTTTTTTTAAACCGTCTTTTCTTTCAACACAAACAGGACTCACACAAGCTTTAAGTTGTAAACACCCTCTGTTTCTGGCTCTCGTTAGTTATTATCCATCTCACACACACTCTCTCACACACACACACACACACACACACACACACACACACACTTGCACTTTGCAGGCAAAGAATACACCCACACACATGTATAAATGAGCAGAGGGCACTGGAGAAACATCCACTCAAACATCTGCCTACACAACAACACAACAACACAACAACACACACGACATGTTACATTGCCTGTGGGGGAGAGAGAGACTGAGAGAGAGAGAGAGAGAGAGAGAGAGAGAGAGAGAATTTAAAAAGCTGAAAACAAGTTTGAGGGAAGTATGAGCACAAAAGAGAGATGCTGTGTGTGTTGTTGTGGTTTGTGTGTAAAACTACTTCAACAGACAAGTTCAAGGTCAAACCTCAAACAAATCAATGCTGTGGACTCCTGAGTCACAGTAACATCATCGCCTCTAACAGGTTTATAAAGATGGAACATTAAAAAGGTTTTAATCAATACTTCCTGTTAGAAACTTAGTTTTAATTTGTTCCCCAAAAAACCATTGGGTCCCTTTTAACCGTCCTGAAACTGCTCTGAACGTTGAGTTATTACTCACGTAACTTGCATACGTATACAGTATACAGTAGAATAGTGTGCGTCCGTGGTTATTTTAACTCAAATGACCATCTATTCGTGAACATAACTAAGTCATTGTTGTTGTCTAAACCTAAACGTCCTCGACGGGCCTTTATTTTGAAAAGACTCTGCGCCTAACGAGGAGAAATCGACACGTGTTGCTGGACCTTTGTAGGAAAATAAGAAGAAACTTTGGGGAAAGACCCAACGAGAGGATCAACGGTCACGAGGGAATGCGGGTTCAAGGAATCGAAAGCTCGAGTGATTCCCTTCATTCTAACAGAGAGTGCTGAAGTCTTTCCGGTGACGACAGTCATGTCATGTCGGACATGACGGACAGAAACGGGGGAATCTCCTCAAACAGACGAGAAGACCATCGGCCGCATCATTTCCCGCCTCTTATCAGAGTCTCTTATCAGAGTCTTTCACGGCGCTGCTGCATAGCCGGTGACCTCCATCTCCCTTCCCTATCATCTTTTTTTTCCATCCACTCGTCCCTTCTCTTCCCCTGAATGCTCAGCTTTAAGCGAATATGGCTTTCATGCAGGGATCGATACCCCGACGAGTCCGAAAGCTCCGTACATAAATCATCACAACGGCAGCGTCCGCAGAGAACAGCAACGAGCCAATACGACGACTCGGTGCGGCACATAACTAATCACCGCCAGCCTGCGATCAAACACATGAAGCTCACTTTTGGTGAGATGCTTTGGAATCCTTCAGTTTCTGTGGATGGAAAAGGTTCCTTTTACCTTCAACGCTAACTCGTCTGCACCTTCTTCCTCCTCTGCACAAAAGATGCACACAGCACTTTAAAAATCAAACCTGGCAACCCTCAACAATTCAGCTTTTTTGGGGGGATATATGAGTTTAACTTATGCTGATGAAACCCCGCTCTAAGCCCCTGTAATGCCAAGTCTAAGCTTGTTCAGTCCGCTGTCTCAGGCCAGTGCAGGAGACTCAATCAGACATCTATAGCTCCAAGTTTTAATGATACCATGGACGCCACAGTGAGGTTTATGCAACACATGGAGAAAATACAAATATTGATTCACGCAGGGTGAGAGGAGCAGCCAAATCCTGGCATCCTGTTACATCAACAGCCGTTCTGGCGTCCAACCAGCCGAGGGGGTTTCTGCTCTATACTTCAAACCGCAGTTGGCTCGTGAATATGTGGATCATGTAGATTTGTGGAAAAAAATGCGAAATGCCTAGCGGATAAAAATAGTACCTTTCGTTGCTTGGATATGGAGAAATGTAGCTTCCTGTGATGGCTGAAAGAAAAAAAGGCACCAAAACTATATAGAATAGAACCCTAGAAAAGGGCTATTAATGGATACCATCCATTCTATACCTTGTATCTATTAGTCTATGAGTCATGTGTTAAAGCTGCATTCTCTCTCCTGACCACCAGGGGGCGACTCCTCTGGTTGTATAGAAGTCTATGCTTCATGTGTTAAAGCTGCATTCTCTCTACTGACCACCAGGGGGTGACTCCTCTGGTTGTATAGAAGTATATGTGTCATGTGTTAAAGCTGCATTCTCTCTACTGACCACCAGGGGGCGACTCCTCTGGTTGTATAGAAGTTTAGGCTTCAAGTGTTAAAGCTACATTCTCTCTACTGACCACCAGGGGGCGACTCCTCTGGTTGTATAGAAGTCTATGCGTCATGTGTTAAAGCTGCATTCTCTCTACTGACCACCAGGGGGTGACTCCTCTGGTTGTATAGAAGTATATGTGTCATGTGTTAAAGCTGCATTCTCTCTACTGACCACCAGGGGGCGACTCCTCTGGTTGTATAGAAGTTTAGGCTTCAAGTGTTAAAGCTACATTCTCTCTACTGACCACCAGGGGGCGACTCCTCTGGTTGTATAGAAGTATATGCGTCATGTGTTAAAGCTGCATTCTCTCTACTGACCACCAGGGGGCGACTCCTCTGGTTGTATAGAAGTATATGTGTCATGTGTTAAAGCTGCATTCTCTCTACTGACCACCAGGGGGCGACTCCTCTGGTTGTATAGAAGTCTATGCTTCATGTGTTAAAGCTGCATTCTCTCTTCTGACCACCAGGGGACTACTCCTCTGGTTGTATAGAAGTATATGCATCATGTGTTAAAGCTGCATTCTCTCTCATAACCACCAGGCAGCGACTCCTCTGGTTGTATAGAAGTATGTGCTGTAAATACCATCATCATAAGCGTATGAAATCAGCATGTCGGGTTCATCCTATTGATGATGTCGCAGAGTAATTAGGTTCTCCATGAAATCTGATGTTGTGGATTTTAATTACAAAGCTGTTTGCCCTCTTTAAACTTAATGAGGACTTTTTGGTCGGGTCACATATGAGCTCAGTCGACTGCTACCATCGCCCTCGTGCCATCACAGATCTAACACACACACACACATAGTGTGAGGTCTGTGTAAGGCATTAGAGAACGAGTGCTGTGGCTGGATTAACTCTGCTCTGCTCTCATTAGCTTAATCTTCTGTGCAAACGCACACACACACACACACACACACACACACACACACACACACACACACGAGACGATGACTTACTGTTATTTCTGTTCAGCTTCCACCCACACACACTAAGTTAAGTACATGTTACACTGAACACTACAATGTACTGAACAGTAGTTTCATCAGGAGGTAACCTGCTGACTTTCTGCCGTCCCTTAATTGTCATTCAGCGTCCATTTGGTTCGCCGAAGAAAAGCAGAGTAACAATTTATTTCTACTGAGTAACCTTTCTCAAGTTTATGGTCTGGAACAAACGCAGGACTTTGTCCAGGAGACCGCTGCTCGTGTCCCGTGTGAAGCTGGAAGGGAAAAGCTTGAGATGGGAGTGAAACGTGACGGCTGTTCTCCAAACATCAGTGACTGCGTCCACTTCTCATGACAGGATGATGACAACGTGCTTTAATACCGTAAAAGTCGGGTTACACGCCGCTACTACCTTCGGTCAGTGTCCCCGTTTGCTCCCCGCTGTAGCCAGTTGGCGCTCATGCTAGTTCCCCGCTAACTTCCGCTAGCTCTCCGACAACCACCGAAGGTAGCGGGACCAGCCCCGGCCCGACACCCGACGCGGGCAGAGGGGCAGTAGCAGCAGCAGCGGGAAGCTAGCAGCAGCAGTGAGGAGCTAGCAGCAGCAGTGAGGAGCTAGCAGCAGCAGTGAGGAGCTAGCAGCAGCAGCGGGGAGCTAGCAGCAGCAGTGAGGAGCTAGCAGCAGCAGTGAGGAGCTAGCAGCAGCAGTGAGGAGCTAGCAGCAGCAGCGGGGAGCTAGCAGCAGCAGTGAGAGGCTAGCAGCAGCAGTGAGGAGCTAGCTGCTACAGCGGGACACTAACAGGAGGTAGGAGCGGCTTGTAACCCGACTTTTACGGTATACGCATCACCTCTGACTGACGATATGTCCACTGGGCCTTTTCCTTCTTTTACTGTTTGTTCTCTCATGACACATTTCTGATTCCTTCTCTTCAAAAATACAAATAAATCTTCCTCGTTCTTCCTTCCATGCTCTTTCTTTTCAGTTTGGACAAAAAATGGAAATGAGTCCTTATCTCAGAGCACGAGGCTCAGTGTTTGGAGATATGAGTGTGTGTGCGTGTGTGTGTGTGTGTGTGTGTGTGTGTGCAAGTTGGCCTATATGTGCACGTGTGCATCTGTGTTCCCTGCTAGTGAGTGTTGCATTTGTTATGTCTGTTCTTTTGGGTACTCGTGTGTGTGTGTGTGTTTGTGTGTGTGTGTGTGTGTGTGTGTGTGTGTGTGTGTGTGTGTGTGTGTGTGTGTGTGCGTGTGTGCACATGCAAGAGTGGTCTAGATTTGTGTATGATTGCTAAGTTGTGTGTGTGTGCGTGTGTGTGTGTGTGTGTGCGTGTGTGTGTGTGTGTGTGTGCGTGTGTGTGTGTGTGTGTGTGTGTGTGAGTGTGTGTGTGCATGTGCGTGTGTGTGTGTGTGTGTGTGTGTCTTGAATCTAGGCCACATCTTCTGATCTCAACACTAAAAGCAGCATCACATCAGTGTTTCGGATATTTGGAATCCAAAAGCAGTTCATCCACCAATAGGAGCGGTGATGATGGATATAGCCCCGCCCCTTCCTGTGACATCATCGTGTCAGTCAAACATCGACGCCGACCTAAACGTGCATTTATTGTTAATCATATTTTTTTACTGATAAAAAATGCTTTTTTATGTAGTTTTTTTAATGAATCCCCTTTGTTTATAATGCATGCATTATTTTGTGGTTTATGAACACAACGTATTGTATTTAATCCTTGTATATTTGTTCAAATAGTTCTGATTAAAAGAAGATGGGTGCCAGTTTCTCATTTTGATTAGTCATCCCCTCCCTTTCAGACGCATTTAATATCAACATTATATATATTTAAAGTCAATCAAGCCAAAATGGTTCCATCGGTTAAGTCTTTGCTTTAATATTGTTAGCGTCTTTAGCGTCTTTAGCATCTCCCCTCGTGGTTTCTGCACACACTCGGCATAATGTCAGATATCGGGGCTCATTTCCCTCCATCGAACGATGCCTCCAACTCTTGCTCAGCATTCGGAGACGCTTCCAAAGAAAGCCGTAAACAACACAACGCCGGGATTTAAGACGCTCACAGTTTAATCCCGCGGAGTTCTTTCAGACCGATGCGGCACCGCCGCTCCCCGCTGACACGGTCCTGTCTACTTACCAAGGGTTTCTTTCAGAGCCAAAGCGGGACGTTTGTACATAAAAAAAAAGGTGCTAAATATGAATGATGGAACTCTGATTGAACCCGGTCATCTCTCTGTACATTCTGCCACACACCGACGCATTTATTGTGCTATGTGAATTAAATGAGGCACATTTTAAATAACTCACAGGGAGTCGCTGCACACTTAGTGAAAGGGTTAAAAAGGTCTTTAAGTGAACCGTTAAGAGGGAAGTTTCATTATTCAGGGGGCGGGGATAATGGACAGGAGTGTGTGTGTGTGTGTGTGTGTGTGTGTGTGTGTGTGTGTGTGTGTGTGTGTGTGTGTGTGTGTGTCGGTGGACATGGAGGTGAGGGAATCCCAGAGCTGCTTGGAACTCTTCATTTCTAAATTTTTGAGAGCAGGAGGTGAAATAATGTGATTTTTCACTCCCTCACACTTGTCGTTCTTCTTTCTTCTCTCTTGCACCCTCTAGTGGTCGGATAACAAATCTAACCAAACTCAACCACAATAACAATATGTTTATTGTTATGCCTCTCAAAGAGAGACGGTGTCTTCTGTTGCCAGAGTGACATTAGGGAAATATTATTATTATTATTATTATTATTATTATCAGTGTAAACAAGTCAAGGTAGGTTTATTCATTTGAACATTTCAGACTTATGCAAACTCTCAGTGGCAGTTTCTAAAAAAAAACACATTAAAGACTAAAAGCAATGATGGAGCCGAGCGACTTCAGCTTCCTGTTTTCATTTCTGTTCATTTCTGTCATGATTGATTGGTGGGCTTCGTGTTGTAAAGCAGCGTTGAGAAATGACTTAATATATGAGAAGCAATGGTACGCAAACATTCAGACAACGTGACCGGAGCGCAGATGTGCGGCAGAGCAAATATCAGTGAGCTGGAAGAGGACGAAGCTGTGCTAGTAGAGAGACATTTATTGGATATCTATCTTCTTTCTCACGACAGAGAATTCATTTCTTGTCCGTCATCTAAATATTTGAATAACCTCTTCCCTTCGTCTCCTCATCTACTTTCCTCCGTCTCCACCTCCACCCTCCACTGCATATCCGTCTATCCTTCTTCCTTCCTCCGCTTCGCCCCTCTTCTCAAGCATCCCCTTTCCTCCTGATAAAACATCTGATGCAACCCAACAGCAACAGCACCCACTGCTGCTTCCATCCCACGATGCAACGGGCCGGCCGCCACGCTTTCTTTTTTAAATGGCAGCTGCTGTGTGTTGTTCCCACAATAACACCAGCGGGAGTTCTGCTTCAACTTTTCACGCCGAGCCTCAAACAGCAGCGCTGTGCGTGAACAGAGTGCGGGGCTGAGGGGATCCTCACCGAACGGCCTGCAGCGAGAAGCCCGTCGTCCCGCAGGGGAAACGTTGCCATTCAGACAGGATTTGCAATAAAAGCAAAGAAATAATAACACTAAAATGAAATGCACAAGACAAAACTATACGAGTTGATGATGTCCTCAGAGGAAAAGCAGCTGATTGAAAGAGAGGCTTGAAAAAACAAACATCGATGTTGATAAAGATAGAAGCCGATTTGCAGACTTTCCACCTGTTGGTTATTAAGCTTTGGTGTTTTTGGGGTTCATTCAGCCGGTATTGTCCAAGCTTTAAGTTAAATGCAATATACAATAGGGCTGTGTATTGACAAGCACCTCACGATACCATACATCGCAATATATTACGATACAATATATCGCAATATATTACGATACAATATATCGCAATATATCATGGTACAATATATCACAATATATTACGATATATCACACAATATAACGATACGATATATTGCAATATATTACGGTACAATATATCACAATATATTACGATATATCGCGAAATATTACAATACGATACATCGCAATATATTACGATGCGATATATATCGCAATATATTACGATATGTTGCGATATATTACGGTTCATTATATCGCAATATATTACGGTGCAATACATATTGCAATATATTGCAATACTCTATATCTTTTTTTAATAAAAATATAAATCAACTTGCTTCGTACCACTTGGATAGTAAAATATATACGTCACATATTGATAACTTGCATTTGCATTGTCACTCAGCAGAGAATACACTGAACTGAAATGCACTTTGCCACAACCTAATTCAAAAATAAATGCGATATGGTTGTGATCTGTAGCTTCTGTGTTTTCAATCAGTCTGACATCCTGGATACATCCTTCAAAATCTTCTGCCTGCTTTTGTCTGAAATCACTTTTTAGTGAGGGGCGGGGCTTAGCGGAGGGTCAGCTGTAATGCCTAAAGGATACAGGACGTGGCTGTGGACACTTTTGAGACCACATTTCAGAAGTTTGACAGTTTACCCGAAAACGTGAACTATAAAAGCAGCGTGTTCGGTGCCAGTGGAGCAGTGTGTCCTCTCCGAAAACACACAATCAGATACAGAACGTGAAGGCGTGTCCCAGTGGACACGGCCTGTAACAGCAGGCTTCCACATGACAGGAACTGCTGGAGGGCGTTTTTCATCTGACAGCACACATGGTGAGCAGACCGACTCAGACATCAGCATAAATCCTCTCTTATTAAGTTTCATAATTTGTATGTGTGATGGATCCATGCAACAATCTCTGCTCCAGAATTAGTTCCACCCGTTTGTGATTGAAATCAACTCTTTAATGGAGAGAAAAAAAAGATGATGACGATAGGAGGGAGAGACAGCCAATCTTCTCCCACTAATCTTCTCTTCTTCTACCCACTACTCCACTACTCTCTTTTGTATCTCACTGCTGAGTGTAAAACTGTCACATTCAATCAGTCTGCCACATTCCTGCCTCCTTAAAACCGTTCCATTGCCATTTTCCTTCCATCCACCAGATGTCCTCGCACTTCCCCTACTCTCCACCATGTCCACCCAGTCCAGCTGCTTCCCATTCCTTCTGGTCGGAGCCTGCTTTACTTATGCCGCGTTACATTTTCCTCGTGAATGGAAGTCGGAGCTGGGAACGATGTCCTGCCTATGACTGACACAAATGAAACAGCATATTGTTATGGGAGTCGTTAATCAGTCAAATTAGCGTTAACGATGATCTTTTCCTAAACCTAACTAGGTGGTTTTGTGGCCTAAATCTAACTTCCTGCGAAGACGGAAGTTTATTTTGAAAAGACACTATGCATGTACTCATGAAAACACAGACGCCAACCCTGACACGTCAACCCTGACGCCAGAGTTTGGCCTGACGTCGTACTTTGAAGCCAGGGTCACTGTCCAAGCGTTGGTATTAGACGAGTTGGGTGCGGGATTTGTGATGAACAAACGCAGGACTTTCACCCAGGAGACAGGCGTCCGTGTGCATGTGGAACCAAAACTTGGGTTATTTAAGCTGAAGACTTGGCGGCGACATTACATGAGCACACCGATCGGTCGTGTTACTGGACATTCATTGGAAAACACATGACGTAAAAGACGTACTTATCTTAAAACAAGCTTCCAACTTGAACCACGTATGTTTGTTGCCTAAAAACCACATGTGACTGATTTTATAACGTCCTCATATTTTGCCTCTTGGGGACAACTACCCAAGTGGCAAAATATGAGGAGCAAAGAGATGAGATCACGGTGCGCATGGGCGGAACTAAGACGCAAAGAGAGGAGGCGAGGAAAGGAATCAAGGATGCACAAACTTTAACATTGTAAGGGCCCCTAGTGGTACAACCCCGTCATACACCAGTGGGAGAAACTGTAGAACTAACGGGGACCACAGGGCAGCGGGGAATGGAATCTGGAAACTAGGACGGATGGAAATTAGACTCCGAATCACATAATTGAAGCTGTAATGATCGGGCAGGAGGAGACGCTGTCATCTCTACACTTTTGGCCTTTTTCCTCCTTTAGCCACAAGGTTGGCGGTTCGATTCCGCAGAGGTAAAACTGCATGTGTGTTCATGACGGATCTAATAAAGTTTACCACAATAAAGTGCATGGCCACGGTGGCACATGAAGGGTCGTGTTTGAGCTTAAGCCCCCTACTGTAATCCCCACTTTTCTGTGTGCTGTATAGTTCTGCTCATTATACATTCATGCTGCAGTATTTATTCATATTGTCCCACTTTGATCACCGACTGTCAGTTCACCAGCTCTTTCAGGGATAAAATAATAGACACGTATACAGAATGCATAGAGTTTCTGGGATTTATTTTGAATATATTTCTTTCAATTTGTTTGAACAGTGTCCTCAACCATGTCACATCTCTCCCTAACTGTATGTTTGACACATGAAACATGGATAAGGACTCAAAAAGGACATCAAAAAGAAAAATTAATGTGGCATTCACGGTAGATTACCTTAGTATTCAATGGTGACCTGACCAGTTAGATCTTAAAGTTATCAAAGGTGTTAACAAAAAACATTTTTACTGTTTGTTTTCTTTTATTCCCACTATAAGCAGAAAGACATGCGAGACTCTTATCAGCTCTGCATGTGCTCAACAAATAGCCTTCAACTTGCTCAGAAAAAACATTTACCTACTCGGAAGGACATGTGATTTATTCCTTGTATGTGTCCTTTATCAGACATTGCAATTTCCAAACCTGGCTTCATCTCCTTGATATCTGCTGTCATCATGTGTTCTACTCCAAATGTGACGAGTCGGGATCACACGGATCAATGGATGCAAACAGGGTTGTCAAATCAAGATCAACAGTTTCCAGAACCAATCGCACTTAAAAACAAGACAAATTCCTCACCTTGCCAAACAAAAAAAACTGTAAAACTGTTACACACTATTAGAAAACTCATAAACACATAAAGCGTCACATCTAAGTCATGTGATCAGAGATAAAATGTTTGATAGGCAGTCGGCAAAGAGTGCAACCAAAGACACACATGTCAATGAATTCAAGGTAGCAATTGAACACAACTCTTATCAATGAATTATGTTTCAAAATAAAGTCAATAATATGAGTGGAAACAGCATTATGATGTTTTTACAACCCCTCCAAATATCACTGAACTTAATTACAAAGAGCCCAATTGGAAACTGAAGGCAGATTGTTGTCTTGTTCCTCACTGACGATCATACTCACGTTCCACATCTCGCCTTTTTTTCTGCTGACCAACTTTCCCAAAAGTTGAAATAATGTTGCCAACCCCTAAACTCCCAACTCTAAACTTTTATGAATCCAACCTAAAAAAAAACCAATAATCAATAATAAAGTATGAACTCTGATCCATATTAGGAAGTCGAGTGAGCAAGTTTCCTTGCCGATGACAGCACGAGATGTAAAGGCGCTAACGGAACGCATGATGTTCCTCGTGCTCCAAATAGCATCAAGGAGAAAAGAGACAGCGGGAAAGAGAGGAAGAGATCTATTTTTTTATTATTTTATTTTCCCTCTCCCCGCCGATGGTAGAAAACTCTTTCGGCGCCCCGGGTAGATCAAGGTTTGAACTGAAGAAGTAGATGTTCCCGAAATCGAGCGCTTCCCGTCTCCTCTGCCATCCTGCTGATCTCTGTCTCTGTATTCATACGCTCTCTGTTCCAACTCTGTGTGTGTGTGTGTGTGTGTGTGTGTGTGTGTGTGTGTGTGTGTGTGTGTGTGTGTGTGTGTGTGTGTGTGTGTACATTAGTGTGCGTGTCTGTCAGAGCGAGATAAAGAACGAACAGCGGGGTTAAGCAGGACAGAAGAACGCCGCGATTGTGCCGACGTCGCCGTTTCTCTTCCCCTGCTCTTTTGTCCTCTACGTCTCATCTCATGCTCCTCCTCGACCTGTCAGGGTGTAAAATATTCACCAGAGTTTTTTTCATCGAAGCGTTGTGGCTACCTGATGCTGCTTGTGCAGCCTGACGTTTAAAAACACGTATAAAGTTCCAACATCCAACATCCAAATGATCAATAAAGAGATATGTGATAGGACATCGGTCCCTAAAAACAATTTCTAAATCCCTCGGTTGTCACACTCGTCTGGTTAAGCTCTCCAGGTGGCTCAGACTCAAACTGTACAGCTCATCAAGATGACTGACAGGTGGTGGAGACGAACAGAGGTGAGGTGAATATAACTCAACATGCACACGGCAACGTCTTTCCAGCTGTAGCAGGTGAAATCTAAAAATGCTGGTTTAATAATTTGATCCGATGAGGGTCTTGGAAAAGCTGCAGCTGATAATGCAAGTTTGTTGTTTTTATACCAGCCCAGTCTCCCCAAAAAAACGACCTTCCTATGCAACAACCCTGCATTTGGGAATCACGCGCGAAATGTCCTTTTTTGGCGTGAATTGCGCTTTCTTTTGACGTATCACGAATACGTTTCAAATGAGCCTCTGGGAGTTCTCGTATGGAGGAAGTCGGGGTGGTGGATGGGTTTAAAAAAAGAGTCTGATGTTCAAGGCACGTCGTAACCAAGTACCGTAAAAGTCGGGTTACAGGCCGCTCCTACCTCCGGTCAGTGTCCCCGCTGTAGCAAGCTAGGAGCAGTGCTAGCTAGCGCTAGCACTGCTGCTAGCTCCCCCATGCTGCTGCTACTGGCCGCTGCTGCTGCTACTGCCCGCGTCCCCTCTGCCCAAGTCGGGTGTCGAGCCCGACTTGGGCAGAAGTCGGTGGTTGTCAGGGAGCTAGCGGAGCGCTAGCGGAGCGCTAGCGGAAGTTAGCGGACAGATAGCGGACAGATAGCGGAAGTTAACGGGGAACTACCGGAGCGCTAGCATGAGCGGCAGCTGGCTACAGCGGGGAGCTAACAGGGACACTGACCGAAGGTAGTAGCGGCTGTTAACCCGACTTTTACGGTACTTCTGTAACCTAAACAAAACAACAACATTGTGCTGCATTTTTGTCATTTTAAAGCAAACCGTGATGTTTTTTTACTAAACCTAAGCAAGTAGACTTTTCTTCATCTTGCCAATCAACTGAGCAAAGTTAACGCTAACTATTGGTGAGGTAATTTGCTTCGTCATCCCTCTAAGACGATGTCGTTGCAGAGCCAGGACACTTCCAGCTCTTCCAGGTCAAATCTATACCCTCTCAGTCGACTCCATCGGGCGGAGGTGAAATGAATCGACCTCTGCACTCAAATTGAGACGCAAATTGGCAATTTTCCAGACAGATCAAACGAGAGAGGTCGGACTCTATTGACTCTATTAAGGAAAGTAGACGGTAGATCTTCAATCTGCTGAATTCCGCGCGACAAACAAAGCGCTCTCCGGTGAAATGTGCTTTTAAAACAGCGCCCCGAAAGGTGCCATTAAAGCACTCGGATTGAATTACGGGCATCCGATCGAGTCTCTAAATGTTTTCTGGTGATATGATGGCTTCCAGGTATTGATCAAACACGGTCTGGTTCTTTATTCTCTCGCCCGCAGGAGTCACTGGGCAGTGGTGCGTGGCTTGGTTATCTTGATTCGATCATGGGCGTCCGCCAGCCGATCGACCTCTCGGCCCAGACGTTTCAGAGAGGAAGTAAATTGCCAATTTTGTTTGTCAGAGCCTGCTGAGTTGGCTGGACTTGGTATGAGCAGATAGCTGCTCTTTCTCCTCCCCCGGGAGCCGCCGCTCAACCTCCTCGTTGTGCATCGGCTTCATCAAGTGTCCATTCAGACAAGTGGTCGCTCCGTCAGGCAGCTTGACGCTCAAAATAGTTTGTAAGGGTTTAATCAAAGGAGAAATGCAAATGAGTCATTGTGTTGATCATAGAACCGAGGAAGATGAATGTCATTTAAAGATACCCCACAATATCCATTTGAATGTAATTCACATAATCATGAACCAGGAAGTATAAAGATTGCAAAACAAATCCACACCGGGCCTGGTGGGATCAGAGGTGGTTGGGCCATACAAGAAACCTAACGAAGTTCTTTACTGTGGAGACGGACGTTTATTTTGTCACTTCCTGCATGTGGAAATTTTGTAGGAAAAGCACATCTCCTTCCAACTGTGAAGTTGTTGGATTGGTTTATAGCTTCAGAGCATCATGTCATAAATTATTCTAATTTCCCCTGAATAAAGCAGCAGATCTACTTACATTTTTACCGAATATTTATCTTATTAAATCCATATGAAAGTTATTGTGATCCAATATATAAAAAAATTCTATCAATTGTCCCAATTTCCTTTTTATTTTTGTGATTTTTGCCATTTTCTACCTACACAGTACAACATTGAGAAAATGCACGTGCAAAAATTGAAGCAATACATACAATCATTCAAAAATGACACACACCTTTTCCATTCACACTGCTGCAGCCAAGTGATCCAGACTTTGTGTTGGCAACCTGCTTTCCCCCGTGAGATTAGAAATGTGTGTCTGTAACTCAGGCTGAGCCTGACGGATGGACTCAGGATGGATGCATCTCTGCTGCAATTTACCGATTCATTCCTCTGCCTCACTACTGAAGACATGTTTCCCCTCACGGTGTCTCAACGGCGCCTTGAGGAACTTCCTGCGGTGACGACTGCTGTGCAGCATTCGTCTCCGCGCCCGTGCTTCACCTTTCTGTCCTGTTGGGGTTGATTCACTGCAGTTGATTTAGATGTGGTACCCCTGACACTACATAACTTCTTCAGATGCATCTGGAGTGAGTCCCTTCATCAACCTTAAAAGGAACTCCAGCTATACAGAGGAACATAATGCACTACTTTCTGTGGGGCTAATCTTCAGTGCAGCGAGGTCAAGAGTTCGGTCAGTACTAAAACCTGAGTCATGCCGAGCCCAACAACCGATACGAGACAAGCTTTAAGCGAACCGCTTTATTAATCCCCAGACGGGCCGGGAAGCTTCCACGGACTGCTTTTAGAGAAAACGTCACACAACAGCAAGACAGAGGTAAACTTCAGGACCTTTTTCTTTCAGATTCTGACTTCAACTGAGAGCTAAACTGGAGTAAGCGTCGCTTCCTTCATTCCCGCCCCGTAATGAGAAGAAGTAAAGAAGAAAGGTGGATGGTACTTTGTGAGAGCTATTGCTAGATGGGAACGAGTGAATCAGCGGGGAGATGGAAATACGCTTCGATGAGTCTTCAACCTGCGGCAGGAAATGAGGAGTTATACGCCGCTTGTTCGCGGGTATCAGGAGGATGCGTGACTGGAACTGACTTCTCAAACGGAGGAGGTGAAACCACGGCAGCTAGAAACTCGCCGTGTCACAAGATCACACAAGAATCGACCGAAAATCCGTCTCGTCTGAGTTCAATGACTTTGTGAGCCGGAGCACGGACCAATCAGAGGAGTTACTGAACGCTAGGGGCGTGGCTTAGAGGCGGCTGTTAGTTGGCGGCTCCTGGAGAGGTTAGCGTAGACGCTGCAACGGCATTGAATATATCAGAGTGAGAGAGCATTTCTTCACTGTCAAAAAGAGGAAAGAACGACGCTGAAGGCTTTTATCGATGGAGAACCCGTTTTCGCTCGTCTCCTCGACCGGCCGGTCGGTTCGTTGTTTACGGATTAGCAACTTGAGATGACGTGTACTGTTATTGTTTAACAAGTCGCCAGTTTACAAGCTAATTTGTAACCAATCAAAAGCTAAATCATTGTCGGACGATAAGCCGGCGCGTTTCCAAATTTCATTTTGACTAATTTGTTCGGCCTCGAACGTGATTGGTCAATATTACCTGTACAGCAAACAGACCAGAATGCTTCCAATTGCAATAAAATAAGCTTTAAAAAAAACTGACTTGATCTAGTAACTTTTTTTGTTCTTTCACAACCATGACCATAGAGTCTTGTCTCTTGTATACAGTTGTTTGCTTGGTTGGACTAAACTGATCACAGGAAGTATCATATCAAGTGTCATCAACACCAAATCAATCAAATAAGCCGTGTACCTCCGGGGAATAGTCCAACAAAGTTGTGAGGAGTAGAGACAAAAGACGATCATCGGTCACGAATCTGACAAAACTTTGGATGCACAACGTGCCGCTAGCTGCTGCCATTACAGACGGAACATTACAGCATCCACCAACCGCTGCTGGCGAAATACATTCTTAAGTAATTAGACACATGTGCAGTGAAACAGGCGGAAACAAAAGCATTGTAAGCTTTGTTTTCAAATTGTTTTTCCATAAAACCAGCGCTTCATCAATCAAATCGTTGACTCGCAATCAATTCATTGCGTTGCCAACGTGCTTCACACACATCCAACGGCAAACAAAGACAAAACAAAGATGAACGACGTGGAGGAGCTGCAGTCAGTGATAACGGGCGAGGAGGTTCTGGTGCTGCAGGAAGAGACAAGAAGGAATGAAACGTCCACCCACACATGACTGTAGTATCTCCCAAAGAGGGGGGGAGGAGGGGGAGAAGTAGCCCAGATGAGGGAGAGAGAGTGACAGAGAGAGCGAGAGACCAAAGAAGTGAGATAGAAAAGAGGTCCGGGGGTGGAGAGATGAGAGAGCAAAAGTAAAGGAGGCTTTAAACACCTAAATTGAGCTGCTAAATGTGCATCACACACACACACACACACACACACACACACACACACACACACACACACACACACACACACACACACACACAGCAGCCAGAACATCTGATATTCAGGATGGAATACCAGGAGGTATTTTTAAAGTCATCTTTTTCAAAACCACCATATACCACCACACCCACAAGACGTCTGAACTGGTGTCAGTTTGGTTGAACGTCTGCTGTAGAATCCATCGGCTGTGAAGAAGAAGTGGACGTAGTGAAGCCCCGAGTTCAGCGATTTAGCCGGCGCCATTTTATGGATTACGGCTTGGTTTGACTCTAAATGACCATAATTTACTAAATGAACATCATGCTGTATTGAAGAAGACTTGAAACTAGAGATTGAGACATAAACTCATGTTTACAATGTTTACTGAGGGAATACATCAAGAGAAGTAGAGTCATTTATATAGACTTCTATACAACCAGAGGAGTCGCCCCCTGGTGGTCAGGAGAGAGAATGCAGCTTTAACACATGAAGCATAGACTTCTATACAACCAGAGGAGTCGACCCCTGGTGGTCAGTAGAGAGAATGCAGCTTTAACACATGAAGCATAGACTTCTATACAACCAGAGGAGTCAACCCCTGGTGGTCAGGAGAGAGAATGCAGCTTTAACACATGAAGCATAGACTTCTATACAACCAGAGGAGCCGCTCCCTGACGGTCAGGAGAGAGAATGCAGCTTTAACACATGAAGCATAGACTTCTATACAACCAGAGGAGCTGCCCCCTGGTGGTCAGGAGAGAGAATGCAGCTTTAACACATGAAGCATATACTTCTATACAACCAGAGGAGCCGCCCCCTGGTGGTCAGTAGAGAGAATGCAGCTTTAACACATGAAGCATAGACTTCTATACAACCAGAGGAGCCGCCCCCTGGTGGTCAGTAGAGAGAATGCAAGTTCGGTACAGCACATTTGCAAACTAGTACTTCACAGCTAAACAGTTAAACACACTTGTGCACCCTATGTTTTTATAACTAACATATGCATGTTCACACATTACCAGGATCAAACTAAATCTTTAAAATTCATACCCATGTCTGCTGAGTAAAATTGTCATTTTATGGATTTAATGGGTAACAAATCCAGAAGGTATGAAAACATAAATTAACACACAGCAGTAATCAGGTTTGTATATTTTCAACCACTAGCATGACACATCGTAAACCCTCTTAGTGGGATTATTATTGTGCATTTTTTTCTCTAAAAAAGATGAACATGATAACAGTGCTATCAGTGTTGTTACAGATGTAGCCAATAAGATAAGTAAGGAGATATGATGAGCTTTGTTGATCCTTGAGGCAAATCTAGGTCGCTCCAGCTGAAAATAAATATTAAAAATAGCCCCATAAATTTGTTTCAAAATAAATATGCAGCACCTTTGCCAGACTAATGCATGTCTCTTATTGCGTACATTATTTTAGGAAGACTTTATAGAGGCGGGCATGGAGACGTCCACAGTTTGAAGACTGTGTTCAGGGGATGCGCATCGTTTAAGTAGCACGGCCACACATGAAGATTGTTGAAGAGCAGCGAACACAAAATATGTCAAATTATATGAATGTATTTAAAAATGGACCCATTTAAAAGCCATATGTCAAAATGACAGCTCCAGGAAGCTAGCCACTCACATTAGTGTGGTGCAGTACAGGATCAACACAGTCGGCGATAGAAATGATCGGCCTTGTATGAAAGTAGCGGTTGGTTTAGGTTTAAAACAACGTGGTTAAGGTCAGAAAAAACATCACTTTTTTTTGTTGCAATAACAACAACTCAAAGGTTCAGCCGTGACGATATAACCAGCGTGGATAAATAAATAAATAACTATCTTTGCAAACTTTTTTACGCAACATTTCACAGTTGTGTAACTAGCGTGAAGACAGCAATGCTTTTTGGTTTCTCTCGATAACGTCGTATCGCGTCACTCGCTCGGTCCGGATGCAAAAATGCCGACATTGAACGTATCCATGATTTGCAGAAACATGCAACATGACTTCGTGGCGGTCATAA
The DNA here is from genome assembly GCF_910589615.1 of Taurulus bubalis. Taxonomy (NCBI): domain Eukaryota; kingdom Metazoa; phylum Chordata; class Actinopteri; order Perciformes; family Cottidae; genus Taurulus; species Taurulus bubalis. The sequence continues at coordinate 2,981,404 of NC_136593.1, read as the reverse complement.
CATAGACATTTATTTACATCTTCATATTCCCCACCAAATGTTGGTGGATCTAGTAGCAACTTCTTATTAACAATAACACTTTGATATTTTATAACATATCTTTAACACCACAAAAATCCCATGTGGGTAAAATATTCTTTAACTACTGTTGATTCTTTGCAGAAGGTGTTTTTTCACTTTTCATTTGTTCATCACAAAAAAGGACATTAGCGTGTCAATATATTGATTTTATTCTGCCGCATAATGTTCAATAAAGCTCCGATGTTATAAGATGTTTCCTCTGAAGTTTCCTCCATCACTGCATCATTTTCACCTCGTCTCATGACTTTCTCCCCTTTTATTCCTGCCCCACGTGCCAATCGTCACATGTTTTATTTGCACTTCATGGGGTAAAAAGACTTGAATGCATTATGAAACAGTCTCAGCACGGAGTGGAATCAGCGACTCTGAAATATGAAGGTTGTTGTTCCCCTCAGCTGTGGGTTAGTGTTCTTCCTCCAGTGAATATCAAGTGATTCTGAAATGAAAACCTTGATATTCAAGAGTACGCGGGGACTGAGATTCAAACGGATTCTTTTATCTAAACTTCCAAAGTTTTCAAACTGGTTTCAACTGGTCAAACAAGAGCGAGTGAGACTGCGGCAGCAACACATCCCTGAGTGTGTTCAGCATAATTGAGCAAAAGTGAATTTCCATGACAATGAAATCAACCTTTTCCTTTTTATGCAACAGAATGTGCTACTTCTTAGTTAAAAAGTGATCATCTCTCTCATGATGTCAGCCGAACCTCAGCCTAGTTTAAGTCACAACACGCTGTGTTGAAGAAACAGTGTGGAGGATGTTTTGGGGTAGCAGAAATGGAATATAATATTAATAACTATGTTTTCATTAGTGAATAATTAACTAAACTAAGAATTGTTGTGTTTTCTAAAGCTTAAAATGCACCCATTCAGAGCTACATGAGGAGACCGCCATGTTGCTACAGGAGCCCAGGATGGACAAACTGAACGGGCCTACCGGGCTCTGGCCCAGGGGCCGAAAGTGTCAGGGGCCCCACTGGCCTTCACCTACAAAATGTCAACCAAAGAGACGCGTAACCCAACCAGGAAGTGACGCAAAATGTCCACAAAGACACACAAAACCACTACAAAGCTACGCAAAATGACCTCAAAGAGACACAAAACCACTACAAAGCTACGCAAAATGACTGCAAAGAGACAGGAAACCACTACAAAGCTACGCAAAATGACCTCAAAGAGACACAAAACCACTACAAAGCTACGCAAAATGATCACAAAGAGACACAAAACCACTACAAAGCTACGCAAAATGACCACAAAGAGACAGGAAACCACTACAAAACTACGCAAAATGACTGCAAAGAGACAGGAAACCACTACAAAGCTACGCAAAATGACTGCAAAGAGACAGGAAACCACTACAAAGCTACGCAAAATGATCACAAAGAGACAGGAAACCACTACAAAGCTACGCAAAATGACTGCAAAGAGACACAAAACCACTACAAAGCTACGCAAAATGACCTCAAAGAGACACAAAACCACTACAAGCTACGCAAAATGACCTCAAAGAGACACAAAACCACTACAAGCTACGCAAAATGACCACAAAGACGCATAAAACAAGTAGAAAGAGAAGAAAAGAAACTACAAAGAGATGCAACCAGAGACAAGAGAACACCTCAAAGTGGCTTCAAAGAGACACAAAGCAACTACAAAGAAGTTCAATGACTGCATGATACGTGACTTCAGAAGAAACAAAACAATGACCAAGTCACGCAAATTGAGCACAGAGAGATGCGTAGTGAAGAGTTCCCTTCAGTAGCGACTGCAAAGAGACACACAACAACAACAACAACAACAACAAGTCTGGCATATTCCACTATCTCCTCTCTCGTAGCCATTCAGCTGTTTGTGTGTGTTGCTCGGCCTCTTGGTGCTTCTGACGTGCATCATCCACACACGTGTCCAGGTAACGAGTCTATCGAACACTTCCGCTGTTGGAAACAAGACGGGGAACTCATTGCTTTTGTTCCGCGGTCGCGGCAAATAGCAAATTAATGCCGGAACTCACCCGACAGGTTCATTATTTTTCAACAAATGTTAGATAGATGAGTGAAAATGGACTTCCGGAGGACGGCTGCTTGCTGCCAATGTGGCTGCTGGAGCAAAAACACAACAGCCACACGGTGAAGGCATCTGTCTTCCCATTGAGAGATATTGACAGGAGCCCAAAACAAAGACCCCTTTTGCACCGCCTCAAACTGATTATATGAAGGCAGCACAAACTAGAAAAGTTGAATATGGCCTTTTAATTTCAAATGAATCAAAGTAGTGTTCTCCTGTTGGGGTTATTGGCGCTAACAGTATAACAGTATAACAGCAGGGTGGTGCATTAAATTCTGCTTTGCCCCATTTAATTTTCCCTCCAAGGAAAAATAAATGTCGCTCGTTAGTCAGTGAAGTTCATTGAACTGCAGCTTTTTGTTTTCATTCATCTGCAGAGGATCCGTGATGTGATTTAACAATCAAACAATGTTTTAACAAATCAAGGCTTTGGAAAAGTTCTTTTATCATTTTACAAGATTATTTGAGATACCGTTGTAGATATTTTGTGCATTCAAAAAGTCCTCCAGAACTATGTTTTTTTGTCTTTTTGCCATCCCCTTTTGCTGAACAGTAGTTTCTCGGTTGCCGTGTTCCAAAAACCAGCGTGGTTTCACCACAGAGGAGCCGAGGACTTCGCCAGGTGTTTAATTGAGTGCTAATAAGACAGCTTTTTGGAAAGACTAGGACCTAAATAATCGGAATCTGCAAAATAAATCATAGTAGAACACAGCATGTGGGTGTTCAAAGGAGTTTCAGTCAAAAAACTGTGTCGTTCGGTTCAAAAATGGAGTTTACGTAAATACTTCAATTTAACGGTTACTTTAATGATGTTTCACACCAGATGTATCTCCTCACAAGGGTTTCGGTATTGTAGCAATTTAAATGAAGTTAAACAGCGATGTGGTTCCAGAGATAATATGTTGCTGTTTTTGTGCGTCACGGCCGTGAGATGCAGTCACGAAAATGGATGCACCAGGCGAGTGGTTGAGGTGAGAATGAAGGTATAGAGTTCGAAAGCAGTAGTTTAAAAGTGTCTTTAGTCTGTATTCTGCTGTTGACTCTTTGCTGTTCATGATGTGCTGCAGGGTTCCTGGGAGGTTAAATGAAAAGGTCACAGGGTGCCAGTTAAATGTCGTTTTGCAGCACGTCCGTAATGTTCTGCGGGGGTTTGTTTACCTCCGGTGAAGACGAAGCCTCGGCTGACGGTGCGGCGCTCGGCTTCCCGGCTGATGCTAATTTCCCGCCTCGACTGCACATCTAGTTTTGCATGATCTGTCAGCTGCTGCGGTAGTTTCAGCTGCGAGTCTCTGACTGAAGAGCTGACGACTTCAGTGTAATTAAGAGATGCAGATTTGAGATGAAAATTGGCTCTCGTGGAAATAATGCAGAGGAGCTCCCAGTCTCTCACTAACACACACCGGATCCTTCTGGGTCGACTGTACAGCCGGTGGAGCGTTGGTTCCTTTCATTGTTCTGTGATCTATTTGTGTGACCGGACCGATATTCCACAAAACTACGGGAAAAAAGCGTCTCACTAAATCTCTCTGTTTCTTTTTTTTCTTCTTTTCAAACAGTCATTTTGTTTGTTCCAAACCTTATCCACATTTTCTTCTTTATAATGTGCAAAATAAATGGATAGTACAAGATTTGGAGTGATCCAAAAAACTCTTAAAAATGGAAATACCATTGAACACTATTGTCTTTTTAGAAATCCTGTTGGAATTTGCTCAAAGTTCAATATTAAACCCCAGAAACCTTTTTTCAAATCCAGGCAAACTTCATTGTGTTATGGACAGTTTTTGGAAATCACCCCAAAAAAACATAAATGAAGCTTAAGCAGAAGTTCGGTGACTCCTTTTCATTCATAATGTCTCAGTCTCTAATTCTCCCTGTGATCATCTGATTGTGGGCGTTCACTTTAAGTTAACCAACCAGATGCTGCAGAGTTTCCTTCAAGCCAATCACATCGCTGGTTAAACTTTTAAACATGTCCTCCTCTCTGCTGCTGTCATTAGAGCTCAAACCAGCTACGACCCTCCTCCACCAGTCACCTCCTCATTCACCATCGGAGAGCAGCCACTCCCTTCTTCACCACCAGGGGGCGATCTGCCGTATCCGACCTCAGCATCACTACCCCTTCAACCAAAGACGCTATTCAAATTGTACGCACGTGTAATAAATCATTGTTCCACTCCAATGAAGTCTCTCCTGATTGAAATAGTTTTTCCTGTGATTTGAAGACGTGTTTGCAGCTCGTTAGCATCTCGCTCCTGCTCTCCATCACACGGTCGTTCGTGTCTCATTGCTTGGTGTTTTCCACCGATTGCGTGTGCCGCCTGCTTCCTACCTGCCTCACTCCGGCTTTCAAGCTATTCTCCTGACGGAAACTTGAATTTCTCTCTTGCCGCAGGGCACTTCCACTGTGCTTATTCAAAATTAGCACAGGGTGACAGCCAATAGTGTAATTGCCATTCATTTGAGTCACATTTTGGCAAGAAGAAAACCACGATCCATGAAGCGTGTTTGATGGTCCAGCCTGGTCTTTAAAGGAAGATTCATGCACCAAAGTACAAGGCGGGTCTGAGACGCCGTGTTAGTGACCTGTCAGTCACACGGTAGCCCCGCCCTAAAGGGGGCCGTCCTTTATGGTCTACTTTACTTTTAAACCGTACGTTTAGAAAGTTTACTGAGGGAATAAAGTGAGAAGTAGAGTCGTTTTCTCATAGACTTCTATTCAATCTAACTTTGTTTGGCAACCAGAGGAGTCGCCCCCTGCTGGTCAGGCGAGAGAATGCAAGTTTAAGACGTTCAGCATTGGCCTCACTTATCGACGGCCGAAGAGCAAAACCTGTAATCTGAAAATTGAGAATAAAAAAACAACGTTGTTTTCTTGCAGAATGCTATTTGTTAAGGACCCAATACATAATACAAAATGTAATTTACTCCTCATGTCCTTGCTGTCATGGTTCGGGGCTGTCAATCCTGATGTCAGCTGTTTAGATCATCTGTTCTCCTCTAGCACAAAGAAACTATTACACTATTTTTACATCACCTTGCTGCGGTTTCTTTTTAAATGAGATCATCTCTCCACCTTCAGTTCATTCACCTTCCTCTCCGCAGACCGATCAGCATCATCAACTCATCCGCCACCAACAAAGACGCTGATCAAGACTTTATCTTCTCCATAGCATCTGTTAATAATACACAATGATTTTTTCTTCATGTGACTTGTCTCTTCTGATTGAACTGGAGGTCTGGTGGGAACGAGAGACCAGAAAGGACTCAAGTGAAACCAGACGAGAGGCTGTAATCATCAACACGTCACATGCGGCTTCAACATGAGATGATGCTTCTGGATTCCCACCAGTCGGAGATCAAAGCCTCCAGCATCTGTCGAGTTGAATAAAAACATCTATTGTGCTGGAACAGAGGCGATGCTGGGATGTTTGCCTTCATACACTCGTGTTCCCTCTTGTTTTCAAAGTGACCTTTTCCCCGCCCGCCGTGCGGCGCTCGCTTCTCTGCCGGTTGCTCGCCGCCGTTTGAAGTCTGGGCGCCGCAGCTTCTGCCGAGTGATTAGATTAGATTGTTTGAAGAAGGGATATACGTGGGAGGGGTAGAGGAAAAACAGGCATTCCCACACACTCCTCTCTCTCTCACACACACGCGTGTGTTTACCGCTGCACACGCCCCTTCCCTCTAACGTGTTCTACCGCGCTCGCCCTCTCGCTCGCTTCACCGAGCCGTTTGTGTGCGATCAAAGCAAGTTGCAGAATAAACCTCACAACAAAAAAAATTTAAAATCCGAACCCTCTGTGAAACACTTCCCCAACGTCTTTGAAGAACATGAGGTACCGAACAAACTGTAGCGTCCACGCTAGCCGGCTCTGAGCTAATTAGACGGTAGCGCTAACTAATGAAGCCGGATGAACGGCAATGCAGCAAAATGTGGCGAGCAGAAAACACAACAGTCACAGGAGGAAACGTCTCACAGCTCAGTGGCGGTTTCTGCCTCCTGTGAGTTCAGAAGACTTGATTTATGTTGCAGGCCAACAGGAAGAAACAAGTCTAAAGTGCACATGCAGCACAGTTTGGACCTTTTAGTTTTTTGTCTGTCAGTAATGAAATATTTCTCAACCATGTCCAAGTTTGTTATAAGATGTGAAATCATTGGGAACATAGAATAGAACCAGAACCAGAACAGAGTCCAGCGGGGAGGAAACATGTGCCAATCAAAAATGCTTTCAGCCATTTTAGTTAAAGTACTTATTTAGAGGGGAAATAGAATATGATCACATATTAGTGGCTCAGTGGTGAGCAGGGTCGTCCTTCAATCAGAGGATCGGTGGTTCGAACCCCGGCTCCGCTAGCCCATGTCGATGTGTCCTTGAGCAAGACACTTAACCCTAAATGTCTCCTGTAGCTGCGCCTACGGTGTATGAATGGTTGATGATCCTGATGTGGCTCCTTGCATGGGAGCTCCTCTCATCAGGGTGTGAATGGGTGAATGATGTCATGTAGCGTTAAAGCGCTTTGAGTGGTCGGAAGACTAGAAAAGTGCTTTACAAGTACATGTACCATTAGTGAAAGTTTAGTTCATGTCGGTGAACACTGGAGGATGACCAATTAAAAAACGTTGCCAGTGAACATAATCTAGCAAAGCATCGTGACACAGGACGGACACCCAGGAGACCAAAGTTCATGTACCGCAGTTTCATTACGTAAACATATACATAGCGGACACCGGCTGACTTATTTCACCTGAAAAAAAAAAGACTTATTTTAACCCAAACCGCAATCATTTACTAAAACATACCGAGTAGTTTTGTTGCTAGCTGTGAAGACGAGCGTTACTTCTGGTTAGCAATCTGTCTAATAGTCATATCATGTATTTATGACACTTTTTCTTTCTTTGGTATATTTCTCCAATCAGAATTGAAATCCTTCAAACTCGCCTCACATCGTCTCGTCGCCTGGTTTGAACTAATGCTTTGGCGCGTTCATGCAAATGTTTCCGTACAATAGTTTACTGTCAAATGTTTTCTGGTTCTCTGTTGAATAATCTCCTCCGCCCAAAAAAACATTGAGGCATTAGTTCATTGCATTGGTCGTTACATGCACAATGGTCATAATCCATGAGGGATAGTGGATCTTAGTGGATCTTAACTCGCCGATGAACGTGTGACGCGTTAGCTCAACGCGTTAGCTCAACGCGTTAGCTCAACGCGTTAGCTCAACCGATGATCAACCAGTCCCAAAGGAACGGACATGGGGTGTTTCACATGTTCACACTTCTACATTTTGCTGTTTCTTTTTCCTTTGTAGCTTTTGCAGTTCTGCGTTCCTTTTACTGCGTCGCCATGACGGCGCCTGTCAACCAATTACAGTACAAAGGCTGTAATTTACAATCAGCGTTCAGCAAAGCCAACGAGACCACGTCGCTCGATCTCAGCTAGAAGAAGAAACTGCACATTAATGCTCTAAACATCAAACAGAAAACCTTGAAGGCCCGTCAAAATAAAGCTTCTCGGCACAAGAAAAAATACTTTCTTTCAGGCACAAATACGAATATTCATAAAGAATATAGATGCATATTATTGTTATTGTCTTCAACCTGTGAAGTCAACACACACACACACACACACACACACACACACACACACACACACACACACACACACACGTGGCGGCCCCTCACCGCCGATGCAGAGGCTGAAGCGGCAGAGCTCGTCGCACAGCGTGTCCGGGCTCTCCAGGTCTCCCGGTCCTCCCCCTCGCCCTCCTCCCCCTTCCCTCCTCTTCTTCCTCGGCGACATCCTCTTCACCATCTTCATCACCCGCTCCACTTTGTCCATCCTGAGTGACGGGCGGCTGACCCGAGGGGTTCAGGTGTGGATTTGTTCTTCCTCTTCTTCCTCTTCTTCCTCACTCTGTGGCGTCCTCCTCTCTCTCTTCTTGTCCAACTCTTTTTCTTTCTTTTTCTTGTCTTTCGGGGAATCTGGATGAACTTTCTCCACTCTGCTCTCTACCTGCTGCTCGTCTGCCTCTCGTCTCCGCGGAACAGTGGCTCAAAACCCTCCTCTTCCTCCTCCCCCCTTCCTTCTTCTTCCTCTCCTCCGCCTGGTCTTTCTTCTTCTCCTCCTCCCGTTGCAATGCAGCACTCAGTTGCTCGGCTTCCGTCCCGCCAGCACCTCGTTCGTTCTCTCCTTTCCCGCCCTCCCTCGTTCCTCCCTCGTTCCTCCCTCGTTCCTCCCTCGTTCCTCCCTCGTTCCTCCCTCGTTCCTCCCTCGTCCTTTAGCTCCACCGACAATCCCACGAACGAGGCGACGGGAGGAGTGAGACACTGAGGGAGGAGAGAGGAGAGGGAAGAAGGGAGGAGAGGGAGAGGCATCTACTTCTCCCCTCCTCTCTCTCTCTCTCTCTCTCTCTCTCTCTCTTTAACATGCACCCCCACCTCCATCACCACACCCTCAAAAACTCTCAGCCGGTACTTCCAGAGAAAATATGGGGAGGAAAAAAAAAGACAAAGCAATATTTTTTCAGAAGACTCTGCGTGGATCTTTTCTAGTCTCTGCAGCGCTTCGCTCCATTAGCGCTCACGGGCACTTTTTACAGCGTCACACAGTTTGTCTGCCACCACAGAAAACCACAGCTAACTCCTTCAATCAGTCTGCCTCCTCACTGCCTTCCTTCCTTACTTCCTTCCACCCTCCATCCTTCCCACTCCACCCTTCCCCTTCACACACTCCTTCTTCTCTGTACATCTTTTCCCCGTTCCTGTCCCTCCATCCCTCTCATCTGCTCCTTAATCTCCAGTTCGTGCCTCTCCATAATAAACTTGTTGTCTCTCACACACACACACACACACACACACACACACACACACACACACACACACACACACACACACACACACTGTTGAAGCAGGTAACACACTTCTGCTTTGCTTTCACACACACAAAAATGGACTGTTATACACACTCAGCCTTTTCTGCTTGCTCAATAACACACACACACACACGCACACACACACACTCTCACACACACACACACACACACACACACGCTGTTGAAGCAGGTAACACACTTCTGCTTCGCTTTCACACACACAAAAATTTACCCTCTGTTATACACACTCAGCATTTTTTCGCTTGCTCAATAACACACACACACACACACACGCATGCACGCACACACACACACACACACACACACACACACACACACACACACACACACACACACAAGTAGCTATAATGAAAACTCAGCCGGGGATGGAGAGAGGGGAGGGTCTGTTAGGACACGCTTTTTAATCACTGACCTGAGACCCTCCACACACACACACACACACACACACACACACACACACACACACACACACACACACACACGCGTGATCCTGCTATGAAGCTTCTCCTCTTTGAAAAGTGTGACACCTGACAGAATTGATTGCAGGCAGGAAATTAAAAGTGGCCCCGTGAAGATTATCAGCGTTTCTTCTGGAGCGTCTCGGCGGCTGCTTCTGACGGAGCGGCGCTTTGGAGGACTTTATGATCCGTGGGTTGTTTCTCCTCTTCTTCATATTCATCAAAGGGCATCAAGCTCATGTATTCTCTGAAGTGCCGTTTCATATTGAGCACGAGGCCAGGGGAGAAAATAACCTCCACGTGGAGGGGAAATGTGTGTTAATGAAATAGAAGTTATTGTATTTGCAGATTATAAAACCTCCATTCTGACCTTTTTTCCTCATAATCCCCCAAATACTATAAATGTGTCTTGAAGACATCAACCCGTTGAAAACTGTATGTGGGTCTAGACCTCTTTTCCCCTGTGTTTATTTCCAATTCTTGTGTTTATTGTATGTATTTGTTCAGCAAAGAATTGGATTTTTTTTATATCTGCAACAAAAAAAACACTTTTAAAAGATATTGTGATCATAACTATAAACATCCAGCATGAGTATGAGCAAGGTGGATCAAAAAGGAGTCATCAAGAGTTCCCGAGTTTAAAAACAAAGTATTGTTCGGTGCTGTAGCAACAACCCACAGACTAATAGTGCACCTTTTTAGAAAGATTAAGACCTAAAGCATCAACATCTGCAACAATAAACACAATCCAGGAAAGCATTGGCATGTTAGGAAGCATATTCAGTGAAAATAAACATGTTTTTCAGTTAAAAAAAATGGAAAAAATGACCCACTTTGTGTCGTTTATCCGTCACACCTCTCGTGTGAAAAGGCCTTTAGTCGTGTGAGGAGGAAGAAGCATTGGAAATGTATCACTGTGTCCATTACATTTGGGTTTTATTGCCCTTAGAGAACACACATTGGCTGATGTGAGGCATCCATTAACCTGCTTATTCCGTCACTTCTATGGTATTATAAAGATATTACAAGGTTACCTACATTAACACCCATATGACAAGATAAGTGTCTTTTTTTTCGTTGCTCAGTTCTTGTTTCTCAGGATCAGCCAGTTGCTTGATGTCCATTCCTAGAGACAAACCAACCTCAGCGATCCCCTGAGACGAGTTGAGAGTGAAACCGAGCTCAAAGTTTGAAAAGGAGGTCAGCTGCAGACTGGCAGACATCCGGAGCCGCGCTGGAGGACCGTCCTCGGCTCGCTGCAACTTTCAAAGTATTATAGACTCAGGAGTCAGGGAGACAGAAATAGACTCAATTCAGCGTTCGGCTTTGTCAGCGGATTCCAAGACCTAAAACCAGTTGTTTCCTCCTGACTGCCGCAGCAGAGAAACGTACCGTCGGCACGGCGCCATCGACACAATCACGGCCCGACTCGTCAAGCGCCGAGGCCCGGTCAGTGATCCAAAGCTTCCAATTACGACGCCGCACATAAACCCTCCAGCTGACAACCTTTCCGCTCATTACATCGTAGCGACTTTTCAAAAATAAACTTCTACACAGGAACGTTTAAGTTCGGGGAACAAAAAACACTTGGTTAGATTTAGGAAACGAGTGTTGGCGAAAGTCTTCTCGACCCGACTGACGACCCACGTGACCAGAGAGGCAAAAAGGTGACGTTGACTTGGTTTCACACGAGGAACAAAAGGCCTGGGCTATCGGTAGGCCGACGGGGTTGGGCTGGTCAAGTGGGTCAGTCAGGACGCACCTTTGCCTTTTTTTTCGTCAAAGTGTTTAAAATAGCTCCACAGGTCGGTCCACACACACCGTGTGACCTCCCTGCATGCCCGTAATAGTGTATATACCACTGATGTGGTATATACGACACTGAAGGCCCAGGTAGAAAATGCACGGTCCGCCACTGGTGCTACGTCAGCGGCTCTGAGCGGTGAGCTAACGATGGAGTTAGCTGAAAGCCGAGTGGGTTGCTTAGAGATACCAAAGGGTTCCCCCTTGCGTCGGGAGGTTGGGAGGGAGGAGTTGCCGAACAACATTGTGTAGTGTATTGAAGACACATTGCACACACAGACACGCACAGGACCTTCAACAAGGAGACCGGAGTTCGTGTCCCAAAGTGTTGTTGAGTTACTTTGAAGAGACGTTTGTCTGTACTTTTAACTATATTTTCGTTGTTCACATTTTACTTTGTTAACTTATTTTCAATTTTTTTTTCACAATCGTTGACCACGTGTTTACGGCGCTTCATAGTTTGACATGATGTCGCTGAAGTACTACAAAGAGTTAAACTCTTACTGTTTAGCTTCATCTTTTCACTCGTTCCATAAATTTGCTCATTCCATAAATCTTTGAATTCTGGCTGAAGAAAAACACATGGTTTTTTTTTTATTAGCATATTTTGATTGTGATTGCTCTCTTGTTTTAATGCTTTTTTCATACCCATATGTCTGCACTATCAAAAAGGAAAAAAGCTAACGGCTAATAAAATGTTTTACTTTATGAGTTCAGTAAGAGGCAGAAAGGTACAGACAGGCTGGAAATAAAAAGGACTTATCTATTCCTTTAGAGATTATGTTTCTCATTCATCTATTTTAGTGGATCCTCATAAGGAGAGAGAAGCGTACAAAAAAAGGCACCCACCCACCTACTGCTCACACACACACACACACACACACACACACACACACACACACACACACACACACACACACACACACAGACATGAGCACAAACATAGGCTCCAAAAACTTGTCTTTCTTTCATTAATTCACTGACTGGGTTTTAAAGAGACACTTTTTTGATGCCAGGAGGGTGTTTAAAGTTTTATAAGATAGATACAGTGTGTGTGTGTGTGTGTGTGTGTGTGTGTGTGTGTGTGTGTGTGTGTGTGTGTGTGTGTGTGTGTGTGTGTGTGTGTGCGCGTCACTGGTACTCTATATGAACTGATTATGAAACAGTCTCTCAAAGTGGGCGAGTGAATTAATCACAGCAATTGAACTTCTAGTGACTTAAACCTGGCATAAACACACACACACACACACACACACACACACACACACACACACACACACACACACGACTAAAGTGAGCGTTTGTGAATGACTCATCGATACCTGATTAAAGCCCCACAATTAAAAGTTATTTATATTCGTAGGAATGCCAGAAAGAGACAAAGTGCCGTCGCCTGAAGAACCAAAAATAGATTTAATGAATGTGTTTTGTGTCGGCCTCTTTCAAGCTAGCGGAAACGGATAATGACACGTTGTTGAAGATCAAACGATTGGTTATGTTAAGGCCCAACACGTATTGGTGAAGGTCAGAAAAAACACTGTGGTTTGTGTTAAAATAATAACAAACAACGAGACGTATGAATTTCACTTAACAAAGGAACGGAACCACAGAACAAAGGAACGGAACCACAGAACAATGGAATGGAACCACAGAACAATGGAACCACAGAACAAAGGAACGGAACCACAGAACAATGGAATGGAACCACAGAACAATGGAACCACAGAACAAAGGAACGGAACCACAGAACAATGGAATGGAACCACAGAACAATGGAACCACAGAACAAAGGAACGGAACCACAGAACAATGGAACCACAGAACAAAGGAACGGAACCACAGAACAATGGAACCACAGAACAATGGAATGGAACAGCCCCTTTACACACTAATGTAATATAACTGTAATTATTTGTAATATAACAAATGTAACAGTACTCAACAAACAAAAACCTGATTATTAATGTTTGGGTTTCACACAGGAGACAAACTGTGGTCTCCTGTGTGAAAGTCCTGTGTTTGTAAGTCAATATAATAACGTAACAACATCAGGTTACAACTGTAACAGCGCAACCAGCGTGAATACATAACTCTCAGCAGACTTTCTCACAGAACGCTACATAACGACTGTAACAACTTGACATAACAAGCGAAAAGTCATCCTTTACTTTTGGTTTCACACGAACAGAGACAGAGTGAACGTCTTGTGTTTTTACCTTCTCAAGCGTCACAAAAAGCTCAGAAAAAGAATAATTGATCATAAAAGCATGACTGGAAGGTAACCTTGTACTATGTATTTCCTGATTGCAGTTTACTGTGTCTTTTTTTTAAAATGTGAAACTGTTGAAACACTCGGAGCAGGAGACTTAACTGTTGATTGGAAGAGAAAAGGCTAATTAATTTGTCCCAGAGAGCTGAAGCAGAGACTTATCATGTTATTGAAATATGTAAACCCATCAGAGAGCTCACGCCACTCGTAGATCTAGTGTTACATTCAAGTGACTTCTATTTGAAACATGAACACTTTGATTAGAAACTGTTGTATGGGATAAACTAAAGGACCAGCTAAATTACAGCTAATTGTAATATCATAATGTGAGTATTTATTAATGAATGGAGGGATTGTTTTTGTTGATGCTGGCACATTGTGAGCTCTGCGTGATGCACCGTCTGCTGCAACCACATTTATACACACATAATATAGATACATTGTGTTTTAAAAAGTGTAGACTGTTGTGTAAATAATAACGTACAAATAGATGGAAGCAACAAGCAGCAGGATGTTTTTACACTCGTCCATAGTTGCATTGTAATGAATTGGTAGACTGTTTTAAATTCCATTTTCTGGTTTATTTCAACCCCAAAAGAGTCAGCAATCAGTCAATAACGTTGTTTTTTTCCCAGCATTTCCTCCTCCTAATTGTCCAATTAGAGCGTTTATGATAATCACAATTCATGCCTCCCACTCGCCCACACTCACGTTGCACAGATGCAGAGATGTATGCTTTGATGCAGAGTTTTAAGAGAGGCAGGAACACAGCGTTTGGAGCACAGAAGCACATCAAACAGAAGTAATGCAGAGGCTTTCTAAGTTTGTCAAATAAAAACAAATCTATTTGTTAAACATCAGACAAAACTCAAGAGATGCAATTTCCAGTCTGCAGTCTTTAAACACACTTTTGCCTTCTGAAAGCCAGGTCCCACATTTAGGAGAATAAAAGTTTTATTTTAGTGGAATCCAGCCGATGTCAATGGAGAACCTTCTGAATAACTGAGCATCTTAACTTCTCACGTCTCTGATTGCATATTCACTTTGCATTTGGTGCAACACCCAGGGAACCAGGCTCATCAAAACAGACTCATGTTGGCAAACCACAAGAAACAGGCTCATGACCCATTTTTTTATTTTTGTGGTGGGCGGGCGGTTTGACGTTGCTCTAAATTCCCATAAACTTTTCCATTCCTTGCTTCCTGGATTGACTGACTGGACATTGGGCCAGGTGAGAACAATGCCAGGTAAACTTAGAGCACAGAGACAACTGAAAGTCTTCCCATTGAGTTGCACCAGATCCACACCTTCAGCTCTGACCTTTCACAATAACAGCCCTAGAAGTTCTCCTTTTCATGTCTTGTAATTTGGTGGTGTAAAACTCAAAGCTCAAACTACAATCAACATTCTCATTTAAACACCCACAGAAAAAAGAAGAAGATTCCTCTTTATCCACCTTTTCTTATTGCTATAAATACTGTTTATGTGTTTATGCATAAGTGTACCATGATACGCTAAATGCATTGCAGAGATTCATTTCATGTGTGGGAACTTTCCTTTGTTTCCTATGAGCATCCACAGTTATATAGCCCCAGGCGATCCAAGTCCACAATGAATTATGATTTCCTAAGAAAGGTTATTTGATTTGGACCAGAGAAAACACTATGCCAAAGTAAAAGTGCCAAAACTGATTTGAAGTATGACATTCTCAATTGTTTCCCTAAACCTCAAAAAGAAAAAATGACATAAGGACTAACAAAAGGCCTCTTTTTTTTCTCACGAGGCCTCATTGTCTCCAAATGATTGCCTCTTCACTTCCTTGTCCATCAATC